>NC_057418.1:36343106-36643106 GCF_019320065.1 Cervus canadensis | reverse complement strand
AGCAAGTGTGTTCCCACCAACTTCAGAAGATGCCCGAAATGAATCACTTGCAGGCTCTCCGCATGAACGATTGTACTGATCCCCGCGGAGCCCTCTAGGCCTGTCCTTGGTGTTTCAGATGAGGAGGGAGACCAGGCGGTGTGGTGGCTCATATCCCTGGGGGCGTGGGGCATGTCAGCCCATCTGTGTCTGCTGTTCCCTCTCCATCGTGTCCTCTCCCGGCCTGGGGGCCTCACCTAGAAGCATCCCAGACTCGGAGCAGAGGGGTCCCAGCTGTTATGGGAGAGGCACCCTCGCACCCCCAGGACACGCGGCTGGCGCTCTCTCCCCGACAGCCTGACTCTGGGCGCTGAGCTCCCGCAAGGCCTCTGCCCCATCCTGAGCTCCAGGGACGACCCCCGGGCAGTGGACCGCCCAGAGCTCGCAGACTGGTTCTTCCCCGGCTCCAACGCTTTGCTTGTGTCAGAGACATTGTGGCTGAGTGCCAGCCCTTAGGACGTGTAGCTGCTGACTTCCTGAAGCCGCCGGTGGACGTTTAGGTGGATGACAGATAAAGAACCAGTGAGAACCGCCTGGAGATGGCCGTTCACCGTCCCAGCGAGCGTGGGAAAAGCCCCCGCACCTGGGTGATCTGCAGGGGTGAGAAGGGGCAGGGGTCTCTGCGCCCTGTAGGGAAGGTGTTTGGAACGCGATGCTAAGTGAGAAGCAGGTTACAGACTGTGTCTGTAGAAGAAGTTGTTATTAGCACGACTCTCTCATTTGCTTACAGAAACACAGACAGACAGGGTCAGGCCTAACGCAGGAGGTTAGTTTCACCGGGAGGCCGGGGCACTGGACAGACACATGTTTGGATGCCGTTTGAGTAGTTCAACAGCAAACACAGCGATGAGTGAGGTCACAGCTCAGGACCTGGGTCTTGCGATTCTTGCTCTTCTTGCCTGTGGCATCCTCTGAGGCCCAGCCTAAACGCCAGCTCACCCCGACGCCTCCAGTCAGGTCCAATCACTGGCGCTCAGCCCCTCCGTGACGCACCTCCTAGACGTTTATTAAAGCGTTTATTTCATCCAGCCTTGCATGAGAGTCAGTAATTAACCTGCCTGTCTCCCCTAAATGATAGATTTCTCGAGGGAGAGAATCGTGTGTTATTCATCGTAGCGCCTTGCATGAAGTGGCTGACTGAGCAAATATTTGCTGGGGGATGAATAATTCAGGGGATCCCCCGGAGGGCTCAAACCTGGTTGCCTGGTTCCGAAGCTGGGTCCGTGTCTGGGCTCTCTCTAGGATGGACTGGGATGCCCAGGTTCTATCAGTGCCCATCTCTGGCTTGGCTGTGGGATGCCGTGGACACCGGTTTCCCAGGCCACACTCCGTCCGAACTTGGGGCCATGGGCCAGCAGGCTCCCTTTGATCCACTGAGTCCTGTCCCAGGGGAATGGCCGTTGGCGTTCCATCACGAAGGTGGAGCACTCATATTCCTGCGTTGCACTTTCCCAGTTTACACGGACGTGTCCACACATGCCAAATAACTTGAGAATGTCATCAATTAGAAAAAATGTGATGTTCAGCAAATGAGACTAGCAATGGAAATAATAATAGTCAACGAGATGGTGGCACGGTGGTAAAGGTTCTGCCCGCTGATGCAGGAGGCGCAGGAGATGCCAGTTTGATCCCTGGGTCGGGAAGATCCCCTGGCAAAGGAAATGGTACCCACCCCAGTATTCTTGCCTGGGAAGTTCCACGGACAAAGGAGCCTGGTGGGCTACAGTGCATGGGGTCGCAAGGAGTCGGACACGACTGAGCACGTACACACTCAAAATGAGACATTAATTAACGATCAACACTTGATTAGTCTGACTGAATTCTTGTGCTCAGAAACTCTGAGGCCTTCTTATACGAGAGGTACAGTCGGCAGGGTGGCTGGTCACCCCGCAGCACGGCCCGGGCCTAAGGCCTGGGAGAGTTCACCCGAGGGGGTGCGGGTGCTGCGTGCTGTTTCCAGAAGACGTGTAACCTTCCCGCATGACCACGCGTCTTCCGAGTGCTTCCCATCCCGAGACCCTAAGGAGCAGGGCAGGGGCCAACAGCCTTCCCAGTCAGCCTTTCACCTGCCTGTCTCCTTGGCCCCTAAAGAAGGCTGCATGCGGCCCCCCAACTCCAGCTAGCTCTGGGGGAAGCAGACAACCCCTGCTTCGGAGGCGCCCCCTTTGCTCTCAGCGATTCAGGGGTGTCTGACCTTCCAGGCAGGCAGAGCCTTTCTAACTCAGCGCATGAGCCCCAGGTCCCAGGGGGGCCTGTGGTCGCCCCCCGCTTCTGGCTCTGCAGTGGAGCTGGGTCCTGGGGGCCGGCTCTGTTGGGTCAGCATCTTCCATATAAAACCACCGTGCCATCTAAGCCACATCTCCTGTTGTCTTCGTGTCTGGAACTCACCGCCATCACTGATGTCTGTGCAGACCAGTTCCCACCCTCGAGTCTGCGATCCAGGCTGTGGAATCCCCACAAGTCTGTGTAAGCTCCCCCACTCCCCGGGCACCAGCGGAGGCGAGAGGAGCCGCAACCACAGCTGAGCGGCTCGTGCTCACGCCTGACGAGGGCTGTCTGCACGTCACACGCCGGCCCGGCCTGTGTCACCCTCGTGTTCTCCCCGCCACACCCGAGGCGCCCCACAGCATCCGCATCTCACAGGTGAGGCTGCTGAAGCCCAGGGACGCTGCCGCTTGGCCCCAGGCCACCCGGCCCCTAAGGGGCACACACCACACGTCACCCCTTCCACGCCCGCCTTCCTGCGCTGACCCCAATGACACGCTTTATTAACCTGAAGCCTTTTGCCAACACTCTTCAAAGGGAAGAAAGCCCTTCTGGGCACTAGACTGAGTGTTGCTTTAAAGTTGTAAAAAGAATTAACAAAGGAAAACCTGGAAGTCAGTTTTGAAAGCTCAGCATGTTGACCGTGAACCTCCAAGTTTGCTCCCCGGCCGCGGCTGGGAGGTGGAGCTGCAGGTGCGGGGAGCTTGTCTGGGACCAGCTTTGCTGCTCCCAGTCCTCCCGGGGGCACGCGTGTCAGGACACACAGGGCGGTGAGCTGCATGTTTGGTCACTGGGGTCAGGCCGGGAGTCCTGAGCCCACACACAGTGTGGTCTGTGGCCTGGGCCCAGCTGTCGGGGGTCCCTCAGGGATGCAGAGTCTCAGGCACCCCAACACACTGCTTGGAATCTGCCCACAGGACGGTGGGGTCCTGGGCATGTGGACCCTTGAAGGGTGTTGCTTTGAGCACTGTGCAGACTTCTGAGGTCTCTCTAAGCCTTGAAGAGATACGGGGGACAGTTCAAACAAAGATGGGCACAATAAAGGACAGAAATGGTATGGACCTAAGAGAAGCAGAAGATATTAAGAAGAGGTGGCAAGAATACACAGAAGAACTGTACAAAAAAGATCTTCATGACCCAGATAATCACAATGGTGTGATCACACCTAGAGCCAGACATCCTGGAATGCGATGTCAAGTGGGCCTTAGGAAGCATCACTACGAACAAAGCTAGTGGAGGAGATAGAATTCCCGCTGAGCTATTTCAAATCCTAAAAGATGATGCTGTGAAAGTGCTGCACTCAATAGGCCAGCAAATCTGGAAAACTCAGCAGTGGATTTAGGACTTGAAAAGGTCAGTTTTCAATCTCAAAGAAGGGTAATGCCAAAAAATGTTCAAACTACCGCACAATTGCACTCATCTCACATGCTAGCAAAATAATGTTCAAAATTCTCTGAGCAAGCCTTCAACAGCATGTGAACTGAGAACTTCCAGATGTTCAAGTTGGATCTAGAAAAGGCCGAGGAACCAGAGATCAAATTGCCAACATCCGAACTTCCAGATGTTCAAGTTGGATCTAGAAAAGGCAGAGGAACCAGAGATCAAATTGCCAACATCCATTGGATCATATAAGAAGCAAGAGAATTCCAGAAAAAATCTACCTCTGTTTCACTGACTATGTCAAAACATTTAACTGTGTGGATCACAACAAACCGTGGTAAGTTCTTAAAGAGATGGAAATACCAGATCACTTTACCTGCCTCTTGAGAAATCTGTATGCAGGTCAAGAAGCAACAGTTAGGACAAGACATGGAACAGTGGACTGGTTCCAAATTGGGAAAGGAGTACATCAAGGCTGTACATTGCCACCTTGTTTATTTAACTTATATGCAAAGTACATCATGTGAAATGCTGGGCTGGATGAAGCACAAGCTAGAATCAAGATTTGGGGGAGAGATATCAGTAACATCCAGATATGCAGATGACACCACCCTTATAGCAGAAAGTGAAGAGAAACTAAAGAAACGCTTGAGGAAAGTGAAAGAGGAGAGTGAAAAACTTGGCTTAAAGCTCAACATTCAGAAAACTAAGATCATGGCATCTGGTCCCATCACTTCATGGGAAATAGATGGGGAAACAATGGAAATAGTGGCTGACTTTATTTTCTTGGGCTCCACAATCACTGCAGATGGTGATTGCAGCCATGAAATTAAAAGACGCTTGCTCCTTGGAAAGAAAGTTATGACCAACCTAGACAGCATATTAAAAAGCAAAGACATTACTTTGCTGACAAAGGTCTGTCTAGTCAAAGCTATGGTTTTTCAGTAGTCATGTATGGATGTGAGAGTCAGACTCTAAAGAAAGCTGAGTGCCATAGAATTGCTGCTTTTGAACTGTGGTGTTGGAGAAGGCTCTTGAGAGTCCCCTGGACTGCAAGGAGACCCAACCAGTCCATCCTAAAGGAGATCAGTCCTGGGTGTTCATTGGAAGGACGGATGCTGAAGCTGAAACTCCAATATTTAGGCCACCTGATGTGAAGAGCTGACTCACTGGAAAGACCCTGATGCTGGGAAAGATTGAAGACGGGAGGAGAAGTGGGTGACAGAGGATGAGATGGCTGGATGGCGTCAATGACCTAATGGACATGGGTTTGGGTGAACTCCAGGAGTTGGTGATGGACAGGGAGGCCTGGCATGCTGTGGTTCACGGGGTCGCGAAGAGTTGGACACGACTGAGCGACGGAACAACAACTCGAAGCCTTGCAGCCTCGTGGGTCAGGCTCTCTCTGGGTCTGGGGGTAGAGAAGCCAAGCTGGGCGTCTCATGGGCGGCCTCCTTGGCAGCAGATGGTCCCCACCCCCCGATCCTCTCTGCCTTGGCTGCTGTCCACAGCCAACCCAGGGCAGGAGCCAAGGCTACTCTGATTTCCCCTGTGTGCACTAAGGCTTGAGATGACTTGGATCTTGTCTGTGGTTTTCCTCAGTCACTATTTAAGTCGAAGCTCAATTGTTTGTTCACCAATAAAACTTGTGGGACAGCAGAGCTGATGCCAGGGGCTTGTCCAGAAGTGCCCGGATGGGCCACGATTAAGGTGGGTGAGACGGGGCTGGGGGTGGGGGCTGGGCCTTTGCACTAGGCCAGCCTCCTCCATGTCCAGATCGGACGCCCAGCCTGCCTTAGGGCTGTGGGGTCAGCATAAGTGGGGTCTGGGGCCGGCTGTCTGTGGCCGATGGTTTGGGGGAGAAGGCAGGGTCGGGCTGGTCAGTGCAGACAGAGGAGGGTGAGTGGGCATGCTGGGCGCCCCCTCCGTACAGTCAGCCTGGCTCCAGGAAGGGACGGGCGAGGGGGACGGGGCGGCTGTGACCCCAGCGCCTCTGGTTCCTGACCCCGGGGTGCAAGTGATGGGGGTGCAGGGTGGGATGTGGGTGGGACAGGACTCTGTCCGGGTCCGCCCTGCTTTGTGGCCGCATGTCTTTCTGGCCGTGCGTCTCTCGACAGGCCTTCAGACCCTCGTACCCCGAGGGCTCCGGGTGCAGAGAGAGGACGGGGCCCCAGAGAAGGCCCAAGTCCTCAGCAGTGAGGCTGAGACCAAGGGAACGGGGCCTTGGGTCCGCCTCCAGGCTTTCTGCCCAGCGACCTGCTGTAGTAGGAATGCCCAGGGCTCCCAGAGCCGAGCTACATGATGGACAGACAGACGGAGGTCATGGGCCGCATCCTGAGTCAGTGGACAGGCCTGGGGTCCCGACGCCCCTGTCCACTCCAGCCCGGCCTCTGCCTCCCCAGACGCTCTGGACTGGGTGGCCCAGCCCTGTAGGAAGCTCTGCTCAGGGAGGCTCAAACAACAGGCCGATCTGACTGGGTCTCTGGGAACAGCAGGGGAACCCATGGGCACCGTCTGGTCCATAATCCAACTCCTGTGGGGCTGACCCGACAGCAGCAGCCTCTGCACAGAGGATGGAGCAGTGGGACGGCCCGCCCAGGCACATCTCAGGGAATGAACCCGAATGAATTCCTGTCCAGAGTCAGAGCGCCGGCACCCGGCTGCACAGAGAGGCAGGGTCCGCTCCCCGCTGCGCCGCACCTGACCGGCCCTGGGCATCTGAAGACACCAGAGAGAGGGTGGAGGGGGACGTGGGCGGGCGGGGGGTGGCCTGTCATCAGCTCTCGGGCCCGAGAGTCGACCACAGCCCAGGGAGGAGGCCTCCGAGTCGGCCTTGGCGCCGCTGTGCCTGCCCGGAGCAGATAAGAGGTGCTGACTGCTTGCAGGGGGAAGTGAGGGGCTGTCCCGGGGGAGACTGGTCACGGGTGAGACCTGAGGACCCCGGCCCCTGGCGCTCCGTCTCTCTGGAGGAGGAGGTGGAACGCCACCTCTGTCTCAGGGTTTTCCGGGCTCTTTGTTAGACGGGCACCGCGGCTGGGAGCCCCGCTCCAGGGAGTGCTGCAGGCTGGCTGCGGAGGCGTCAGAGGCGGCCTGGATCCATGTGTGTGTGTCTGACACGGGATCCATGAAGGGGCCATCAGCTGCTTCCATCTGTGTTCGCTTTTGTACCTTTCACTTCAGAAATAATCGACACCTTCAGCCTCTCTTTTTGAGGACTCTGTTCATTGAGTTTATCCACTTCGGTCTGTGTTTCACCTGAAAAGTTTTGTAATAAACCCTGGGACACAGAAATCCATTTTCTCTGGGCACAGAGAGAAACCTGGCTGAAGTTGGTAGAGGCTGGGGCCCCTGTGGGTCGGGGGGACCCCTCTGCCCCGTGGAGAGCCCCTGGCAGGCTGGGCAGGGCCAGAAACCCACTGAGAGGCCCCAACACCACGCCCACTCCCCCGGGCATGAGCGTGACCTCCGGGCCTTCTCAATGGCCCGGAGGCGCTGAGGCCTCGGACCCCTGCCTTGCTCACGGTGCTGCCTGGCCCCGAGGGAAGGGCCAGGCCTGCGGTCGTGGACGGAGGGTGGGCTGCCCAGGGAGAGCCCAGCCCTGCTCAGCCCGCCCCGCTCCGGGAGCTGTGCCCGCACCCCGCCCACCGCCCAGCCTCTGCCCAGTTCAGCAGCGCCTGGGGGCCCCGGGGAGCTGGGTCAGCGTCTGGGGGCCGGGGGAGTGTGTCAGAGCTGCAGAGGACTCTGGGAGCCAGAAACGACTGGAGAACACGGAAACAGCAGCTTCCAGGTCGTGGATGTAAGTTTCTAAGCTTCCTACCCGGAGAAGGAGCTGGTCTCCCCACAGCGGGGGTGGGTCCAGGTCTGTCCAGGGCTGGGGGTTTGTGAGAGACAGTAGATCTGTACACACCCCGTTCAACGGTGCATCCATCTGGATCACGGAGCCTCAAGCCTGGTGCTGCGGTTCTTTGTGAAGAACAGGAAGGGGGAGCAGGGGCCCCTGGAGGTTAGGGCGCAGGAGAAGGGGGTGGGAGGGCGAGGGGGCAGAGAGGGCGACCCCAGCCCCTCACCCTGCCCCTCTGCCCCTCTGGGCCTCTGCCCCTCTGCCCCTCTGGGCCTCTGCCCCTTGCCCCTCTGGGCCTCTGCCCCTCTGGGCCTCTGCCCCTCTTCCCCTCTGGGCCTCTGCCCCCCTGGGCCCCTGCCCCTCTGCCCCTCTGGGCCCCTGCCCCTCTGCCCCTCTGCCCCTCTGCCCCTCTGGGCCTCTGCCCCTCTGGTCCCTCTGCCCCCAGCATCTCCAGTGCGTCCTCCAGACTCACTATTCCTCCCTCAGACGTGGGCACAGATCCCTGAATGGATCCAGCTGGGCCGGACCCAGTCACTTGCGTAACTTACTCCTGAAATAACAAACATCCGCCTCCCCAGTCCCCACCCGGCCCCGCCTCTCCCGTGGGAGTCAGAGTCCGCGGCCGAGTGGAGGCGTGGACGCCGCGTCTGGCACTTCCAGAAAAGCCAGTCGGGCAGACCCGCCCTCGGTCCTGGGGCTGCCAGCGGGATCCCCGCCCAGAGTCTCGGTGGAAACCCAGGGAGGGAGTCCACGGGGCCCCTGGAACACAGGGGGCTTGTGACCCCAACCTCACGCAGAATGGAAACCCAGGAGGTCGTGGCTGTGCAGACCCTCTGGAGTGGGGAGGGAGAGCTGGAGCCTTTCGGATCGTGAAGGGACCCGGGCTGGCCTCGTGTTCTGATGCCCCCGGCCCATGCCCTCTGCCAGGCACTTGTGCTGGGATCTCCCGCCGAGCAGGAGACAGACCCGCGAGGCTGAGGACACGATGGCCCACTTTATGTTTCTAGTAAAAAAGCTACCTAGACAGAGTTCACAGCTCATCAGAATGGCAGTTCATTAAAGGTGGTGAAACGTACAAATCATGCGTCCACAAGGGTGTGTGGAGGCTTCCATGGGATGGGTAACTTGGGGAGGAGGAAGCTTGTAAACAGAAGCTGTTAATCGACATGGAATCCCAAGGTGGGAGTAAATGATGCCACCTGCCACTTATGCCATCAATTCTTTAAAAAATAAATAAAAGTAAATCGTGAGATTTTCTTTTTTTCCTTCAAAGACCTTAGAAGGGAGGGAGATTCAAGAAAAAGGGGACATATGTACACCTACGGCTAATTCATGTTCATGTATGACAAATCAAAAAGTGTAGTAAAGCAGTCATCAGTCAATTAAAAATAAATAAAAATAACTTTTGAAGAAGGCCTTAGAAGATGCCGCTGAGACTGTCCCCACGCGGCCTGCGTCTCGTTTCAGCAGCTGTCCTGAGGAAGCGCCTTTCGGATCTGCCGAGGCCGCGCCGTCTGCACAGGCCCGAGGTCCTCACACACCTGACACCCGGCAAGGCTGCCCCCGGGTCTCAGGTCCTCAGAGAAGCTATGGAGTGGTCTCCTCCCTGCTCTGAGCCTGATTCGCGTCTCCAAGGGGGCGGCGGCCGAGGGCTGGTCCCGAGGTCCCCAGGGGCCCCGGGGCTGACCCCGCTCCCCTCTTGTGTCCCCGTGGCGCTGCTCTGCCCATTCCTTGTGGGGCCCGGCCCTCCACGGTGGGGACGCATGAGCGGCTTTTGCTCCAGGACGTTGGGCGTCGCCTCCGAGGGACACAGACAAAGGGTGATGCGATGCTCAGGGCCTGACGCCCGGCCGCTTGAGCCCCCCCACCAGGGGAGGCCTGGCCGGTCTGAGGGCTCCTTGCCGCCCTGGGGGCTGTGGCTCTGGAATCCCCGGGGCCCCCCTCCCTGTGGAAGCCCCGGTCTCAGTCCCAGGCTGGGGACTCTCAGGCTCGGGCCCCCAGGGCTGTGGAGCTTTGGGGAAGACGTTCCCAGAAGGTGCCAGGAGCAGGCGGGCCACAGAGCCTCCCGCTTCGCTTCCGTCTGGGCCGGTGGGCAGTGAATGGAATTAAGCGACATCAGCAAGCACAGAGAATAATTGCTGAGGGCTTGCCGCCCGTGTGCTGAGGGTTCCCAGGATTCGGGGACTCTGGAGGGTGGAAGCCATGTGGAGAGGTGGGCTTTCCTGGGGTTGGGGTCATGGGGCGTACAGGTGCAGGGCATCCTCTGCCCAGTGGGGGGGAGCTCTTCCCTGGACAGAGTCACGCCCCCTTTCACACCCACTCCTTTTCCCTCCCAGTCTCACTAACACACACGCATGCATGCACACACACTCATACACACACGTGCACACACACCCATGTGCACACACACATGCACACGCACACACGTGCACCCCACCGCCAAGTCTGCCTGCAGGAACAGAGTGACCACAATCACGTCTCCCTCCTCTCTCTGTTTCTTGGTCCCTCCTCCCCCCGCTCCCTCTTCTTTCCTTTCCTTTCTTCCGTCTTCCCTCTTTTCTTCCTTCCTTCCTTCTTTCCTCCTCCCCCTTCTTTCTTCCACAGCACAGACACTAGTCAACACAATTACACAACAAAAAGAAGTGTTTAAAAGTAAGACTTTGTTGTTGTCTCTTTACCGAAACACTGTTAATTCAAAAAGAATATTTTTACGTTGTTTGAGTTCAACATTTAAACCACCCCGCTGGTAAACAGACATAAACTGACACTGTTCTAAAAACATTATTTATTTTGTTTAAAAATTTACAACAAGCCCATCAATAATGCATCCGACTGGAGAACATTCATTTGCTTCAGGGCAAGCACCAAAAAGCCAAATTAGACTCAGATTTCTCACCACTCCACCCTCTGCAGTCAATATGCTCGCGAAGCCAGACAAAGGCGGCAGAGCAACCCCACGAAGGAGCAGACGTGCCTCCCCTGCCCGCTCCGCCCACCGGAGAAGCCTCAGGCCCCCCGCGCTCGCCATGTGGTTGGCGGTCAGTAAACACGAACACCAAAGGCTGAGCTCCCGAGGAGGTGACATCCACATGGCCATGTCCAAAGGAGTTAAGAGCTTTTCTGGGGGAGGACCGTCCAGCTAAAGAAATGTACACAGATAGCTATTGGTTTTTTCCCATACAGAAGTCCATAAGGATCATCTTAAAATTGCTCTTTACTAAAAAAAAGCCCCAGAGCACAGGTCATGTAAAATCCAATCACTAAAGTATTCCAAACAGCGAGGAGTCATTTGATAAACTATCTGGTTACAACAGCTCAGGCATCTTCCCAAGCCCACGAGTCTGGGCTGATTGTGAAAGATGAGCCGGCCCTGGGCACACGTGCTGTCCCCAACCGCTGGGCTGTGACCAGCCCCGAAAACCACCCCACCCAGAAGGAGGCAGGGAACGGAGGCGGGAGGGGCGTGGCCGGGCCTAGACGGATGGCGGGGAAAGTCGGGGCTGCCCCCGTCAGCGGAGAGAGCTCCTCCGGGGCCCACTCTGCCATGCCCGCCCCCATCCCGGCCCCGGTGGGTGTCACTGCTGGGATTCCGCAGAGAAAAGGCCTGGAGGAACGCCGGGCCCTGAAGTGCGGGGCCTCCTTGGTCGTGTCATTCCGCAGACCCCTGGCTGCGTGTCCGTGTTCCAGCAGCAGGTTTGAAGCACACCCAGACACGTTTACGGCTGGAGGCCTTGCAGCAGAGACAGGGCACGTATTTTCTGTGAAAGCCGAGTGTCTCCTCTGAGCGGGGCCCGGGCGGCCCTGTTTCCCACTGAGGGACTGACCCTGCGTGCCAGCAGCCGTCCGGCTGGGGACCAGGGAGCCGTGGGGGTCAATGCTGGCTGGGATCGTGGTCACCGCCGGCCCCAGGGGTCCGGGCCAGCGCTGCCTGCGGGAGCCCCAGGGAGGGTGATGGTGGACCGGCCGGGGCTTGGGGGGCCGGCTAGATAGAGCGAGACGGAAGGGCCTGCGTGCCGAGCGTCCCCTTTTATTCAACGTGGGCTTCCCCGGGGCTCAGACAGTCAAGGATCTGCTTGTGATACAGGAGACCTGGGCTCAGCCCCCAGATTGGGTTGATCCCCTGGAGAAGGGATGTCTACCCACTCCCGTATTCTTGCTTGGAGAATCCCATGGACAGAGGTCCCTGGTGGGCTACAGTCCATGGGGTTGCAAAGAGTCAAACAAAACAGAGAAGCTAAATATTTAAGTTTTTAAATGGAATTTCATCACCTAAAAGCCTTGGCAAACCAGCAGGCCTGTGGGAGAGGCGCCCTGCCTGGGGCCCGAGTCCAGCCTTCCTGCCACAGGCGGGACCCCGAGGCCACGAGCAGGGGGCGGCCTGTCCCGGGTCCCTCAGGCGGGTGAGACTGGGGCCGGGCCGGAGCTCCGATCTCTGGGGGCAAGCGCCAAATTCTGTCTGCGGGGCTGGCTCATGACTGTACTTTGAACCAGTCATCTCTTCCCTGAGCTGACTTACGCATTCAGCGACATGGGTAGACCGTTGCCCTGAGTGCTCGTGGTCTTTAAGATTTAAATATAAGAAAAGATTTAAAGAATATGCACGTGTGTTAGTTAATACGCTCATGTATTATATTAGATTTTGCTAGTTAGTGTTAGTTGCTCAGTCCTGTCCGACTCTTTGTGACCCCATGGACTGCAGCCACCCCAAGCTCCTCTGTCCACAGGATTCTCCAGGCAAGAATCCTGGTGTGGGTTACCATTCCCTTCACCAGGGGATCCAGGGATTGAACTCACATCTCTGCATCTCCTGCATTGCAGGCTGATTTTTTATCATCTGAGCCACTAGAAAAGCCCCTAAGATTTTACTATATTCTGAAAAAAAAATAACAGAATAGAAGGTTTTACTATATTCTATTATCATTATATATGATTTGAATATGTATGCTCATGTTACAGATTTGAAGGGAAATAAATGCCTCAGTTCCAGCCCCTGGTCCTCTTATCTGCAATGTTCCCACACCCCCTTGGGATTCTTTGCAGATGAATGAAAGACAGGGGTCATGGAAGAAGAAAGAGATAACAGGAACCTGACCAGCCCTCTGATAAGGAGGCCGGTGGAATGCCTGGAATTCCCTCTGAGTCCACATCCTACCCTGCAGGCGTGGAGGGGCGGCAGGCCCAGGAAGGAGAGACCAGCCTGGGGGCTTCCATCTCAGCCCCGACCCCAGCATTTCTGTGGGTGGGGCATTTCTGGCCCTCATCTCTGAAATTAGAAGGCTGGGCTGCTATCTCTCTGTCCCCAAACCGGTAATCTCTGGGGTGTGAGAGGTTTCAAATACCGGACCTGGGGCCTGCCTTCTCTGTGTTGTGATTTATCTGTGAGAGTCATCTGTTTGGATTCACTGAGAAGATCCGGCCGTGCCTGCCTCGTGCACCCGACCCTGTGACATCTGCCTTTGCACGGTGCTCACCCCAGATAAAAGCTGATTGCAGAGCAAGAGCCGATGATGTAATGCAATTGTCCAGATGTGTAGAATGTGTGGTTTCACTACGACCACGACACCCCACACCTGCCGGGAGCGCTGCGCTGTAGTCTGGGGGGCAGGGAGTCCCGCTGAGGACAGCTGGCGGCCTCCCTGCTGGCTCCCTCACCCTCCACGGGCAGGATGAGGTCAGGGCTTGCGGGAAGCGGTGGAGCCTGGCCACAAAAACAAGCACGTGCGCACGCACACCCTGATTCCCACCCGGAGGCTTCAGGGACTCGAGGAAACCTGTCCCTGGGCCTTGGCGGCTTTGGGATGTCCCCAGGGACAGCTGGTCACTTACAGCTGCCTGCTGACCCAGGAGGGGTTGACGCTCAGCACCCTCACTTTGTCCTGGAGATGTGGGGTTCATTGTGGGTGATTCAGGGGACTGAGAGTGAGTCCCTGCCACTGTCCGTGGCCTCCCTGAGGTTTATGGGTCCTGGTCTGAGGGGTCCCCATATGCGGGGCACGAAAGCACAGCAGTAACCCCCGAAACCTCGACAGCTGTTAGCCACGGGGTGTCCCCCGTCCTCAGAGCCCAGGGTTCAAGTTCAGGGCCTTCGGACTCCAAAGCAGCTGCCCACCACCCTCATCAGTAACAGACATGTTTACCATCACGCTGGAGTCGCTCTGCTGTAGGGAACCTCACTGCCTTTCCGCTCATGGTTCCCTGGGACATTTCTCAGCCGTGAAGAGGATTGTGGGGCCTTCTTCATGCGGTTCTCAGCTTCCAGCCAGCTCCCCAGTCCCAGTCTCCTCCAGGGCCTGCGTCCCCGCAGGGCTCGCGTGCACTCAGCAGCGGAGGCCAGCAGGGTGTCTGGGGGCCCAGGCCTGGTGACTGCCGGAGCTGGGCGCAGATGCCCTGGGTCGGGCAGACCCGCTGGGCCTGGTGGCCACTCAGCGTGGCAGCCGCCCCGGGGAGGGGGGGCCAGCAGAGCTCAGGTCCTCAGCAACCCGCCCCCAGGCCAGCGATCTCCTGGGAGCAACTTACCCTGAAAAATGTATTCAGTGTTCCATCTGTCTACAGGAAAACAAGAATCACTTTCGCTTTATTAACTCCAACGATACATGCAAATCCCAACTAAATCCTCTGTGCTGATAGGCATACTGAAGAGGAAGGTTCTTAGACAAAAGCAGGGTGGACCCTGCACCCCGACTACCCCCAACCAGAAGGGGTGACCCCATGGGGAGGGGAGGCCTGGCTGATAGGACGTCACTGCCCAGGGCGGCTTCTGGGGCTCCTCACTTTCTCAGAAAAGGGGATGGTTCCCACCGCCCTCAGGAGGGGGCATCTCCTGGGCTCATCGCACGATACTTGCTGAGGGCGTGCTGGGTTCTATGTGTGCGTCCAGGTGCCGGGTGGACGCAGGTGGATGCTACCTGGTCCAGGAGGGGAGACACACGCACAGACCTGCCCTGCGGGGAGTCCTGCTGTAACCCGGGGGCGTGGAGTGTCCTAGAGCTCAGAGAGGGGCATTTCGGGCAGTGTCTACAGACAGGTGCAGCGTGAAAGGAGGCCGGGCGGGAGGACAGAGGCCAGTGGTGAGTGTGAGGGCCATGTGTGTGAGCTGCTGAGGGCGAGGCGGGGCGGGCACAGGGCAGGGGAGACCCGGCCTGGGCTCGAGACTGGCAGCCATGTCCAGCTCCTTGAAAGGGGGTTTGTTTTGGGGCTGGGTCCCAGAGTGACTGGGGGGACACGCTCGGGGGAGCAAACTGGAAGGGCCTCCGGAGACCCCTCCCCTCCCAGGAGAGGGGCGTGTGGCTCCCTCAGGGCGGGCAGGGCCGCAGCAGACACACGTCGGTGGGGACGACCAGGGGCCAGGTGACTGCCCCCATCAGGGCCGCTGGGCTGACCCCGAGGCCGGTGAGCGGGTCCAGAGTGGGTGATACAGAGGGTGGCTTCCTGCCTGGCCACAGGCCTGCTCCGAAGCCCCGTGCGTGGGTCTGGCACTGCCTCCTATGTGGGGTGGGCAGGGTGAGCCCCCGCCCCGTCCCCGTGGTGTGGACCACGGCCGCCGCCCATGGGAAGCAGGCTGCTTCTGCCTTTGGTGCTTTGTGACCAGGACTCCTGAGACAGCGCTTCCCACAGCGGCCTGAGGACCCACACGTCCCCGGCCGTGGAGGCTGCAGGGCTGACCCCGAGGACTGGCAGGGGCCGCGGGTGGGGGCCAGCATGCGGAGCAGCAGAGGGGCCAGGCTCGGGGCGGGGCAGCCGCTGGCGGCGGCGGGGCGGGCACAGACGTCTCCCTCCGTGAGCAGCGGGTGCGGAGCAGCTTCTCCTCTACAGGGGCCCACGGGCCGGCCGGCCACCCCCAGTGACCCCCGGAGCCCCCGGCTTGTCAGCCAGCCAGGCGCCGGTGCTGTATCGAGTCGGGAGCGATGCTCCAGAGTCCTCGTTGTCCCCTCTTCTCTCTGCGTAACGCAGGCTGAGCGATTTAAGTTTTCCAAGCCTCAGTTTCTCCATCTGCAGAATGGCCTGCTGCAGCGGCGGCACTGCCATGAAGATTCTGCGGCTCTGGAGACCCCAGGACCAGGCTGCCTCAGCCCTGGGGAAGGGTCCGTCCCCAGCACCGACCTGAGCCTCGTGGTTGGGTCCCTCCGCACAGTGTCTGGTACCTGGCCGGCGCTGATCAAAGCGAGCGCAGGACTGAGAGAGCAGACGGAGCTGAGCGTCTGTGATTACGGCCCATGAAGCCAGCCCAGCGCCCGGAGGCCCAGGGTTATCCCGCCTGCAGCTCAGCCCAGGGCGGGGGTGGTCTCGGTCCAGCCCTCTCCAGGGATGCAGGCGGGGCGCTGGCTTGAGGGAGCCTCGCAGAGCAGACCCGCAGCCTCCCTGTGGGGTGGGAGGGTGGCTGCCCGTCTGTCCCCTGCCTGAGAGCCGGGGCATGGCGGGGGCGCCCTACCCCCAGGCTGCAGCCGTGGCCGCCACGCCCTCGGCACCGTGGAATTGATGCTCAGACCCTGACTGGGCAAGCCGTCTTTGAAAACACTGTAATTAAACCCGAACCGCCGAGGGGCACTGGGAGTTCAGGGGACGGGCTGGAGGAGGTGGGGTGTGTGGTGGGGGGGGTCAGGCCCCTCCCCGGCCAGGGGCGCGGCCAGGCAGGAAGTTGCACAATGTTCTACCCAGGTCCAAGCACACGCGAGTTCAAAGGCGGGGAACAGTAGGTCGAATGTCAGTCTCCGAGGGATGAATTTAGGCCATTGTTTAAAATAAAACATTTGGTCAGAAAGCCCACGCTTGTCCAAACACTAGAGGAGGGCAGGGGCCCCAGTGAGTCAGCGGGGCAGCTCTGGCTGGGACGGGCCAGCGGCCTCACGCTGCCCTCGGGAGGGAGGCGTCCTGCCCCCGAGGCAGAGGATCAAACGCCGCTGGGCTTGGGGTCAAAGGCCTGGGAGGCCTCCCCGGGCACAGGGTTCCTTCCTGGCTCCGGCTCCGGCTCCGTCCTGCGGGTGGCTGGAGCCGCTCCCAGGAAAGTGTCCCAGGCACCCCCATGCAGAATTCTCCCCCAAGGTTCCCCACTCACAGGACCCTTGGGGGCTCTTAAGACAGGGCAGCCCATAAGAGACAGTGGGTACCGTTCTCCAGGCCAAAGACAAAGACGACGTGAAGCTGACTTGAGTCCGGGTGTGAGACTGCTGAGCTTGGGGGTAGGGGGACAGGGTGAGTCCAGATGTCCTCCAGCTCCTACAACTGGACGCTCGACGCGGCAGAGCCAACCCGGGGTGGGGGTGGGGGGCAGGCCGGCATCCGGGAAGGTGATGGGCACAGCTCCGACCATGTTGGACTAGAAGCCACTTGGGGCGCGTGACAGGAGGGGCGGGTGAGGACTGTGTGTGTGTGATTCAAAGCTCAGTGAAGAGATGGGACTGGAGACCCTGAAAACTTATCAGCATTTGAATGAATGACAGCTCTGGTAAGAGGCGGCTTCCCTGTGGCTCAGACGGTAAAGAATCTGCCTGCACTGCAGGAGACCTGGGTTTGATCCTGGCGTCAGGAAGATCCCCTGGAGGAGGAAGTGGCAACCCACTCCAGTATTCTTGCCTGCAGAATCCCAAGGACAGAGGAGCCTGGGGTCGCAGGAGTTGGATATGACTGAGCGAGTAACACATCACTCTCTGGAAAGAGGAGGCCAGGAGGGCAGGGATAGGGGAAGGGGGTGGATCTGGTGGCCCGGAACCTCTGCGAGAGGCACCGCAGTTGAGGGCCCAGCAGGGCTGAGAAGGACCCCCAGAGAGCCCCGCAGCCCTGCACTCAGGACACGCTGCTCCACCCCTGCCCCCCACCCCCTCTCCCCGGGCTCCCCTGGCTGGAGTGGCTCGCTCGGTGTCTCTAAGTGTCCCGGCTGGGGCTGGCTGGGTGGTTTTAGAAAGTCTGATGGAGAAGAACTCAGGTGATCATGTGTAGTTTGTTGGGGTCCAGGGCGAGGAGGGGGGGTGATGACCAGCATCCCCGGCACAGGGGTACCTGGGATACCTGGGCGAGTAAAGGGGCTCAGATCCCATCCTGTTCCTCACCAGTTCCTATCAGTTCCTATCAGTTCAGTTCAGTTGCTCAGCCGTGTCCGACTCTTTGCGACCCCATGGGCTGCAGCACGCCAGGCCTCCCTGTCCATCACCAACTCCCGAAGCTTACTCAAACTCATGGCGATCTAGTCGGTGATGCCATCCAACCATCTCATCCTCTGTCGCCCCCTTCTCCTCCTGCCTTCAATCTTTCTCAGCATCAGGGTCTTTTCCAACGAGTCAGGTCTTCACATCAGGTGGCCAAAGTATTGGAGCTTCAGCTTCAACAACAGTCCTTCCAGTGTCTATTTCCCAATAACATATGGTATTTCACATCCCAACCTCAGTTTCCCCATCTGTGGAAGGCACCTACGTGCTGAATGAGTGCTGAGTGAGCTTGTGCAGGTGAAACTCTGGGTCCAGGCTGGCCTGGGCCCTCCTCTAAGGGCCGGTGGCAGTGTTACAGCAGGATGAAAAGCCTTGAGAGCTCACGGCCCTGGGTGTTAAGGGGCACCGGCATTTGTGCAGTGCACATCCTGGAGCACCGTCCAGGACCGCTCGCCAGGTGAGCTCCAGACCAGACGAAGACCTGGAGGAGGCATGAGCAGCCCCGGAGCTGCTCAGGGTCTGGGGCGGATGGACCCAAGGGCCTGGCGGTCCAGGCCTTCTCTGAAGAGCCGCATCTTCAGTTCTGATGGCCGAGCGGGGCCCAGAGGAAGGAGGGCACAGAGTGAGCAGGGGCCATGGGGTCCGGGGACAGCGTGCCCGTCCGGCCGGTCCTCCCGACCATCCATCATCTCCCAGGAAGTGCTGTGTCTCCAGAGCCCACGGCTGCTTCCATGACACGGGGTGCTGGGGAATTATCCACCGAACGGGTGAGCTTTTTATGACCCAACGTGTGAGACACGTCCTGAATGTTTTCTGTTTCATTTCTTCCTTGAAAGCAGGAAAGAAAGAACCGGTTTCCGTGTTGTTCCCCCTCCCGGCCCCAGAGCCGTCCCGGATGCAGGCATTTCTGACAGTCTCATCACAACCCTAGTGCAACGTTGATTTGTAGTCAATCGCCATTTAATAAACATGTTCTGGAAATTTCGTAGAAAAATGATCTAAACACTGAAATTATAAAAGGACAAAGCCTGGTTTCCTCTCTCAGTCTCCCTAACAAGGACCTGCCCTAGGCCAAATGCTCGGGCCAGCCTTAAATTATATCTGGGCTTTTGATATCATCAGCTCAATAATAGTGCCTGTCTTGCCACAATTGGAAAGGTATTGTCCTGTAAAATCCTCATTCTTCAGCCAGGATTTCCTTTTCTCCTTTTAAATTCAGGGTGAATTCTAGCCAAACAAACAGCTGTGAAATCTGGAATGTCCCACTTCTGTTCCGAGATGAGGGTCTCTCTTTGTGAGGCTGGATTAGTGACGCTGGCCGACTGCTCTGGGCGTCTTACTGATTTATTTGCAAAAGGGGAGGGAACTGGCACGCAGGCTCCAATTTGCTCTGCCAATCACCCAGGGCTCCTCTCTGCACTTCCTATCGAGACAGACAGATTTTAAACGCTTGAGCAGGTTTCAGCATGGGCTGAGTAGCCAGCAACCCGACCCTGAGCCAAGTGGGCAGGGAGGGTGTGCCTGCCCACGCCCCGGCCTCACGGGCTCCGACTGGGCTCAGCTCGCGTCCTGGGCCCAGAACCCGACCACGCGCCGTGGAGGAGCCCAGCTGACGGAGAACACAGGTGCAGGGCATCCGTCCTGAGCCAGGGACCCCTGCCTAGAGGACGCCGAGCCGGCCGTGACGTGCGGCTTACCAAACAGGCGGCAGGAGGCTGGGGAGCAGCCCCCCGAACAGGCCGAGGAGGCAGAGCCCGGCCGCGCTGACCAGCAGACCAGACCCCAGGCCTGGTGCCCCTGCTGTTGCGTCTGGCGTGTACCTCTCTGCGTGTCGTCCCATTTGTGAAGATGAAAAATCAAACACGATCATGGATTTGAAAACACTTCACAGAAACTGCACATTGTACAGGATATGCAAGTTGTAGGCAAATTACTAGGATAAAAGATGATGGTGTTGTGTTATTGCTGGATAGACGTTTAAGAACAGCAAAACCAAAGACTGACGATGCGCACTTACGTTGCAAGAATAACCAAATAAAGAAGAACTAAGAGCGAAAACTTGCCTTCTCAGGTACTGTAACCCAGTATGAGGTTATTTGGATCCGTGTGGTGCGGCAGGAGTGAAAAAAGCATTTTAATGGCACAGAACGGAGAGTCTAGATTCGTTCCGAACTAGTAAGAAAAACTGCAGATTATTTAATAAATGGTATGGGGACAGTCATTCATCTATTTGGGGGGAAAAGTTACATTTCAATTCACAATATTTATAAAAATAATGTTCAGATAAAAAATTGAATGTTATAAAAGATCTTAAAACTAATGAACGCAAGTAACTGAGTGTATTTCAGTTTTCAGGAATAGATAAGGCCCTCCCAAGTAAGCAAGACCCAAAGGAGACAAAGTAATGAATGCCTGATGAATTTGACCACAGATAATTTGTTGTTTAATTTTCCAACAGGCTTTTATTTTTGTATCACACCCTTGGAGCAACAGACACCCGTCTGTGGCTCGCTGTGATCAGCAGATACCACGCGACCTGGAGGCTGTGCCTTGAGAAGTCTGTGGGTTCTGCTGCCTCGGGTGGAAGAGTCCCTCCTAGACACAAACCTGAGACACCCAGGTCCCGGGTCGGAGAAGCGAGGACCCAGCGGCCGACAGCCAGCGTCCGCTGCCTGCGAGTGAGGGGGGCCGTCCAGCAGGCCGAGCTCAGGCCTGCAACCCAGAAAGCAAGACTAACCCCTGGATGGCTTTCAGCCGCTGCGTTCTGGGGCGCCCGTCACTCATCAGGAGACCTCAGAAGCACTCCTTCCCACAACTGTGCAGATCCCATCCCCTGGGTCCTTCAGGACTCGATTCTACCCCATGGGAGCACGCCGCTGTGTTCCACCAACACCACCGGCTCCCGGGAGAGTCCCGGGGCGTCTCCACATTCAGGGACAATTGCAATATCACGAAGTATCGCTCCTCCTCCTTTCCGGCGATGCTCGTGGGCCCCAGGGTAACTTTCTCTTTCCCTGTTTCTGTTTCACGTAGGAGAGAGAGCTCCACAGAGGGCAGACCAGGAACGCCCCTTTGTTTGTGAGCAGAGACACCCAGCTGCGTGCCGGGAAGGTGAGGGCAAGCTGGGCTTCAGGCACAGGTGGATCCAGGCAGGAGTGCAGACTCAGCAAAAAGCAAAACCAAGCCGCCCCAGGACACCCGGTTCCAGCTGAGTTTCAGATGAAGAAAGTATAGCTTTCTAGCATAAGTGCGTTCTGCCGCCTTCACCCAGAAATTCAGCTTCATCTGGGCAATTGCATTTACCAGGCAACTTCAACCCAGGGGCTGAGACAGGCATGGCTCCACGGCTCCTTATCCCGAGGGCTTCTCTGTTTATTGCTTTCTTCTGTAAGCCTCTGCTTCTCACCCTCTGGGAGGAGAGGCCTTTGTTTTCCTAGGGCCACAGGGGAACCTCAGGGGGCAGTGACGCCCACCCCTGAACCCGCCAGGTGGCCGGAGCCCTGAGCCCCTGAAGGCGGTTGTAGGGGAGTGGGTTCAGCCTCATTCAAACGCCAACCCTTTCCCGTGGGAGAGGGGGGTTCTGGTGCCAGAAAACATTGGGTGGGGGGCATGATGCCAGCTGGACTCCTGACCCACTGTGGGGTCACGGCCTTCCTAGAAACAGGCAAAATTCAATCCACTGAGATCATTACAAGTGTTGCTCTTGCTTTTAAAGGGTTTCTCTTATTTTAGTTCTTTTCCCTCATGTCCTCAAAGAACCCTTCTGGGTCAGCAATAGCACCCTGCTTTTCTGTCTTGTAAATCGGCGTAGGCCTGAAGCACGTGGTCCTGGGGGACAGAGGCCGCAAGGCTGAGCCCTTGGAGATGGAAAGTTGATGCTGGCGATCACAGAGGACGCAGGAGAAGGCTCTGAACGGCTGCTGCTCCAAGAGCTGTTGTTAAATTTAAACTTGGCAGAAAATTAGCCACCCTGGAAATTCATATAGCCAATGATAATAATAATAATAATTATATTTATTATAATAATTATAGAAGAAGCGTGTTCTGGGGTCAGAGCCAAGCCACGCGGGAACCACAGAGTCCCAGGTGGCGAGTACCGGGCACTGCCCTCCCGGGATGCGGGCAGCTCCCCTCATGGGGACGCGGATCTCGCTGGGGGTTGCTCTGTGGGGAGGCCCCGGGGAGCCGGGTGGGGGCTCATCCCGAGTCCGCAGCACAGTTGGGGTGGCAGGTGGATGCTGGCAGGAGCCAAGGCAGAGGTGGAGCCAGAGCCTCTGGGGGTTCGGAAAAGCGGGCTGTGGGGAGGGGGCGAAGAAGGGCTTAGCTCTGTCCCCCCAGTGGCCTCTCATCATGACCTACTGGGGAGACAGGGAGGGGAAACCCCAGAACCTCCCAGACTCGGGGCCTCAGCTCAGCTGTGTGTGGGTGGGGAGGTTGGGGAAGCCCACCAGTCTCTGCCAGAGGCGGGAGGAGGGGGGCGGGCAGGGACAGCGGACATACCCCCGTCCCTCCTGGGGCGATTTTCTGAGCCATGAGGGGCATGCGCCAGCTTCCTGCTCATCCTGGATCAAGCCCTGCCCTTGGGGTCCCCACGACAACATGTCCACCAAAGATCAAGCATGAAGGGTAAAATAAAAGTGATCTGAGCTCTCCTGCGGTGGCTCAGACAGTAAAGCGTCTGCCTGCAATGTGGGAGACCCGGGTTCGATCCCTGGGTAGGGAAGATCCCCTGGAGAAGGAAATGGCAACCCACTCCGGTACTCTTGCCTGGAAAATGCCATGGACAGAGGAGCCTGGTAGGCTACAGTCCATGGGGTCGCAAAGAGTCGGACACGACAGAGCGACTTCAATGTCAATGTCCTCTCATGCAAAGCCCATCCATCGCAGTTCTCAGAGCAAAGCTGTCTGGTCAAGGGGGGCAGGGGCCAGAGCCCCGGGGACTGGGCTGCCCCTACCTTCTGCCACCTCCCTGTTTCACCACCGGATAGTGGCTCATCCTTCTGAACCTTGGTCTCCTCGTCCCCCCGTGGAATTAACACCAGCATCACTGGTTGAAGAGTAGAAGCAAAACTCACTTTCCCTGCCCTCTGCACGCTCCCTGTGAATGAGAAGAAGAGAGGCGAGCCCACGGTGACCCCTCCAGCTGGCCCAGGGGGCTCCAAGCCCCCAGCAGGCCGTGGAAACCATTCATCTCCACGCACAGAGCTTACGATCCTGCAGCAAGACGGGAGTCATCTATCATGCAGTTGGTTAATAAATAATACATATATGTATAACTCAGGGATAAATTATTTAGTGCAAAGTATAAATATTGCAGGAGTTTAGGGAAATAAATAGCTGACTTTTTAATAAAAATTTTTTAGTTGTATTGTTAAGGATTAGGTTCAGTCGCATGTAGCAGAAAACATATATTTAATATAAGACAGACTCCAACTAGATAATGATTTACTTTTCTTTTCTGTAAAACAAATCTGGAGGGAGGCTGTCCAGAGCTGGTTTCTTTCACCTGCCTTCTCCCATTACGGGGAATCTGGGCCTCTTCTGTCTTTCTGCTCCAAATTTCCTCATGGTAGCAAAATGTCTGCTGTGGCTGTGACCATCACATCTACATTCCATCTAGCTGACTCAGTCACCTTTACATAGCTTTTCTGGAAGCCCCACCCAACAACTTCTCACATGGCCATCCTTATAGCAAGAGCTGGGAAGTATACATGTTTCTGCTTCCAAGTTGTAGGAGTTCTGTGACCCAAAGGAGAAGGAAAAGAAGGATTGCTCTTGGATTCACAGTCGTGGGTGCCTGGTGTGAGCTCCTGACCGTGTGAGACGCAGAGCCTGTCCCCTCCTTGTTCCCTCTGCTGCGTCCCCTTTGTTCCCACCCGCCCCCTTCCCCCGTCCTTCTGGGCTCTGCCGAGTGTGTGTGACAGGCGGCCGCGTGCTGACCCGCCACCTGGACTGCCGGGCAGTCTGCCCAGCAAGCCGCCTCCTTCTCCCCGGTGTCCCCGGAGCCGCTGCAAAGCCTGCATGAGCCAGGGGTCCGCAGGCGTTTCCTGCTCTGAGCAGCTCAGTGAGGCAAAGGGGAGAGGAGGGCTCGCGGGCTCCCGAGCCTCAGGGGCTGTGGGTGAATCATCACTTGACCCGAGGCCTTTTTCGGTTTTGTTTTGTTCTAAACACTGTAATCTAGTCAGGCTGCCTTTTCACGGATCCCTAACCCACTGGAGTAATGACCACCTTCTCCTTAACAGAGGACAGTTTTGACCCTGTGGTCCCTTCTCAGATGATTTTAATTGGATGGGGATGACGAGGTTCTATGTCTGAAACGAGATGGAGCAGGGACCTCACAGGTCCCCAGGTGATGGGCACCCCGACCCTGAAGAAGCAGCCCTGGGTGAGCCTGTGGACAGTCTGGCTGGGACCATGGAAGTGATAGACTTTCTCTTCTTATCTTTTAGAGATAACTACTGGAGAAGGCAATGGCAACCGACTCCAATATTCTTGCCTGGAAAATCCCATGGATGGAGGAGCCTGGTAGGCTACAGTCCATGGGGTCGCTAAGAGTCGGACACGACTGAGCGACTTCACTTTCACTTTTCACTTTCATGCATTGGAGAAGGAAATGACAATCCACTCCAGTGTTCTTGCCTGGAGAATCCCAGGGATGGGAGCCTGGTGGGCTGCCGTCTATGGGGTCGCACAGAGTCGGACAGGACTGACGTGACTTAGCAGCAGCATTGCATTTATGAGAATGCTAAAGGGCTTCCCAGGGAGCTCAGTGGTAAAGATTCCAACTGCCAAGCAGGAGACATGGGTTCAATCCCTGGGTGGGGAAGATCCCCTAGAGGAGGAAATGGCAACCCACTCCAGTATTCTTGCCTAGAGAATCCCATGGACGGAGGAGCCTGGTGGGCTACAGTCCATGTGGTCACGAACAGGAGGACACACCTGAGTGACTAACACTTTCACTTTCTCACTTTTGATGCATCTAACTGGGCTTCCCTGGTGACTCAGCTGGTAAAGGACCCGCCTACAATGCGGGAGACTCAGATTCGATCCCTGGATTGGGACGATCCCATGGAGAAGGAAATGGTTACCTGCTCCAGTATTCTGGCCTGGAGAATTCCATGGACAGAGGAGCCTGTTGGGCTACAGTCCATGGGGTTGAAAAGAATTGGACACGACTGAGTGACTTTCACTACATCTAATTAGGCCTAACCATAAGGAATTACCATCTTTGGCCATTTTTAAACCTACAAGCATGGCATTTTTTCCTGGTTCAATGGATCTTTGTTCTCACTGTGTGACTATTTCCATGAAAGGTGAGCAGCTTTTCCTCCGTGGAACAAATTAGTTGTGGGCTGTGCTACCTACTGCTTCATAGTTTTGGATCCAGCCCTCCCTTCTCTAACCGTGAATTACTGGCCTCGTTTTGTCTCCCTACCCCTGCAACTTTTCATTTTATTCTGCTGTCTCATTTCATCTGTGAATTTCTTTCTGTCATTCCTGATTCTCTTTATTTTTAGCCAAATTTCACACAATTTATTGTTGAAACACTTCTCCTATTACTCGGAGTAGGAAGTAGGTTTTAAGAGGAGGTGTAACCTCCGTGCTTTGCGTGTGACGTCCCCCTCTCCACTTCTTTTTCCTTTTCCGTCACAGCTGCGATGTAGCGAGCGGTCCCCATGCTATCCTGCCTCGTCTGCCCCAACCCTCTCTCCCCCCACCCCCCAACATCCAGTCCTTTGGAAGTGACCCCACCTTCGACATTCAGATCCGGGGACGCACAGCCCTTCCATCTTCCCCGCCACCGTCGTCTGCCCACGCGGCTGCAAGGGGCTTTTGTATCAGTCTTCCTGCTTCATGCCCTGCCCCCTGGGATGGACTGTCTGCCAAGCAGCTGTCACCTCCTCTCGTTGCCCCGAGCTTCTATTAGTGACTACTTTTGGGGAATCCAGAGGGGCACACTACTTGTGACAACTCTAATTAAAAAATTTAATTTTGAAAAGTATTTATTAGATTGAGTATTCCATCTTTCACTGAGAAATTTCAATTATCTAGACTCGGTGACTACTATTCAACTTTCACATGGAAACTTGATCATTCTGCTTAATTTTGGTGGCGTCAGGCTGTCTTTTTTCTAGTATATAATATCACCCTCGTAGTGACAATTATGGAAGTTCAGAACAATGCTCCAGGCCTCTGAAATCTGACGTGACACAAATTTACAACCAACCTTCTAGAATTCCACTTTCTTTCCTTGGCTTTATGCAGATCCTAGATGGTCAGGATTTATTTCCGTGAGTGACTCTTTAATAGCTTTTCTTTGAAGGACAGAGAAAGAGGCTCTTAATCTCTCTCTGGCGTCACTGAATCCCACCTGGCGGGCCCCTGACCTGAGTGACCGGGACATGCGGGGAAGGCCGGAGCTTGAGCTGCACTTTAGACATGAGGGACCCGGGGGCATCCTGTCCCCTGGGGAAGGAGGCAGGGGTGTGTTCTGCGTGTCGTCTGGGAGCACAGGACCCCCACCCCCACCCTCTCTGCGATTCCAACCTACTATTTGTGAAGCCCTGGCACTGTTAAGAATCTCAGGGCTATAAAAAATAAGAACCTCAGGGCTATAAAAAATAAAAATTAAAAGAGTAATAAAGAGCCATATTAGGACAGCATGAGGGTAAAAAGAAAAAAAGGGGGGGAAGAGAGGGAGAAAAAAAGAAAAAAAGAAGAAATTTTTTAAATTAAAAAAGGTGAAAATTATATATGAGAATCTAGAGAGATGGCTCTGACGACCCTACGGGCAGGGCAGCAGAGACACACACGTACAGATCAGACTTCTGGACTCAGTGGGAGGAGAGGGTGGGATGACCGAGAGGCCGCCGAGACGCAGCGTACCACGTGTGAACCGGGGAGCTGGGGGAGGCGGGTGCCCGACGCAGGGCACCCAGGGCTGGTGCTCCGCAGCAACCTCGAGGGGTGGGGTGGGGAGGGAGGGGTGAGCGGGGCTCTGGATGGAGGGGACACGTGTCTGCCCATGACCGGTTCATGCTGATGTGTGGCAAAAACCATCACACTATTGTGAAGTGTAGCTATCTTTCAGTTGAAATTAAAAAACAGAGGTTAAAAACCAGAGAGAGACTCTCAGGGCTCATGAACATCATTTCAGCAGGATGGAGACACAGAAGCAGGACTGAAACTGGAGTGAGGTCACTGTGTGCTTGCTCTGCCTCTGATGAGTTGTCACGAGTGAGTCGATGGGCAAGGACGCTTCGGAGCCTTAAATCAGCCGTGACGACACCCTGCAGACAGGCAGGGCTGGTTTGCTGCAGGCCAAGGACTCCGCTCACCATGGTGTGGCCTCCGTGCTCCCGGTCGCCTTCTTCCTTGTCTTTCCAGCAGGTATTCCTCTTCCTCCAGCCAGGCCTGCAGCCCCGGAACAAACCCGGTCAGGAGTACACACCCTCCCGGGCCCTGCTCATCCGTGTCCTCCAGGAACCTTCCAGAAACGCTGGGGATCACAGGCTGTCCAGCTCCCACCTAGCTGTGTTTCGGGCAACCAAGCGGTGGCCCAGAGTTTCCCTCCCCTTTAATCCAGGGGACACTGTCTTTTGAAAATAAGGTTTCTCGTACAACTGAAGCCATCTTATCGGGAGATGTCAAGGACTTGTCCCAGGAAGACTCCTTATTTGGAGCAAAGGCGTCAGGAAGGGGCTGTATTCACAACCGACGTTCCGTGGATGTGGCTGTTTCATCCCTGCAGGAACGTGCGGGGCGTGTTTCCACCTGCCTGAAGGACAACCTGGCGGCCTCCCAGGGCCCAGCGCCTTGCTGGCCACGGGGAACATGAGGAGGAAAGGGACCTGGTCCTGCCTTCGGGTCCCCGTCCTCCCCCCAAAACCCATCAGACCGGCCCGCCAGCCCCCAGGGCCTTCAGCTCTGCTCCCGGGATTCCTGCACCCTCCCAGCACCCGCCCCACCAGGGCAGTCAGCGTGTTTATATATTTTTCTGACGTGAGAGTTTATTAACATGAAAAGTCTTTTGAAGATTCACAAATGGTGCATCTGATTTCTGCCCGTGAGGACTTCCTTTGTCGACAACTCTCACACCAGAAACAGAAGTTCTTGGTGAGGCCCCGGGCTCAGGTTTTAATGAGCCAAGCTTGGCACCCTGTCCCCTCCGGGAGGCTCGCACTTGCTCTCCTGCTTCCCCGTCAGTCTCTGGACTTTGACAGACGCCTGCCTTACGTTCTCAAGTCATCCTGAGCTCTTAAAGCGGGGCGTGTGACGCCGTGCGCCTCACTTCATCCCCCCGCACCGATCATGAGGGAATGAATGAACGGGTGAGGAGGCAGTGCCCGGAGCCCAGGTGCTTGCACACCTTTCTCTGGGTCAGAGTTCAGGGACCAGAGTTACTGATGCTCAGGGCTCCCCTCTCACGTGCCTGTCGCTCACTGATGTAAACAGCGCTGGCTTTGGGGCCACACGGGCCCGGGTCTAAGTCCCAGCTCTGACCCTTGTGAGCTGTGGCATCAAGTCAATGACTTCTCTGAAGCCTGCGTTCCGCCATCCCTCCCCCCCTTCCTGAGTGCTCACCAAAGTCAGGACTGACCCAGGACGCTTTGGAGAAGCCCCCCAACCACATCCGGGAAACAGCCTGCCGTCCTGCACCCCGCCCTCTCTGCCCCCAGGGGATGGAAGGGAAGTGTGGGCTCTTCTCGAGCTGCAGGGCAGCTGCTGGACGCTCTGGTTTAATCTCTTTTTGGAGCTGGGCCATGAAACGCGTCCAGGAAAAAGGTGCAGCGGGCTTACCTGGGAAGGACAGAAACACCTGCCTGAACTTCAGCAGGTGCTCCCAAGGCTGCCTGCCGGGACAAGACCCCGAGCTCCAGGCCGTCTGCCAGCCAGCTACACTGTGTTTCTAGATGAAAAAGTGAGTCAAATTAAGGAAAATAAAAGACAACGATGCCACATGTGGTAAGGAAATATGGCTGAAATTACGGGAAATATGATTGTAAAGTATGAATATAACATGTTCCCTACTTCTTCTCACAGCTGTTGTTGTTCAGTCACTAACGCTGTTGTTCTGACGCTTTGTGACCCCAAAGGAAGCACGCCAGGCCTCCCCGTCCATCACCAACTCCCGGAGCTTACTCAAACTCATGTCCATTGAGACGGTGATGCCACCCAACCATCTCATCCTCTGTCATCCCCTTCTCCTCCTGCCCTCAATCTTTCCCAGCATCAGGGTGTTTTCCAATGAGTCGGCTCTTCGTATCAGGTGGCCAGAGTATTGGAGCTTCAGCATCAGTCCTTCCAATGAATATTCAGGCCTGATTTCCTTCAGGATTCACTGGTTTAATCTCCTTGCAGTCCAAGGGACTCTCAAGAGTCTTCTCCAACACCACAGCTCAAAAGCATCAATTCTTTGGTGCGCAGCCTCCTTTAAGGTCCAACTCTCACAGACGTACGTGACTACAAGAGAAACCACAGCTTTGAGTATACAGACTTTTGCCAGCAAAGTGATGTCTCTGCTGTCTAGGTTTCTCATAGCTTTCCTTTCAAGGAGTGTCTTTTAACTGCATGGCTGCAGTCACTTTTTTTTTTTTTAAGTTTCTGTTTCATTCATTTATCTTATAACCTCAATACAACCGATATAAATTGACTTATCTTCTTTGCTGTCACTGTTTTCGGTGCTTGAAAAAGTCACATATTTTATAATATACTAGTGAGTATATTTGTGGTTTCAGAATAATTTACATATTTGAAATGGCACGCAAGGTGGGTTTTGTGTGTACATGTGTGTGCATGAGTGTGTGGGGGGTGCAGGAAAAAGGCCATGAGGGACCCTTTTTTCTCCTCTCTGCCCCCTGCCTCTCTGCCCCCAACTTCTTGCCTTTTGTTCATTTAATCTGGGGGTTCTATTCCCGGTAGCTTTTGTTGTCCCTTTTATATTTTGCAGATTATTTTGGTAACTTGGTAGATATAGACGTTTTGTTCTTTTCTAAACTGGTCTCAATGGCCTTGGTCAGTGTTTCCATGGATGACCTTTCCTCTTTTGAGCTAATTTTCCCTTCTTATCTCAGCGGCTAAAACATATTTTCAAGTAAAATTTTCCAGGAAGGTGTGTGCTTTATAAGTTCTTGTGAATTTGACGGCTCCTGTTGCTTTTAACTAAATCATCTTTTTCGAACAAAGGACAAGAATGTGATTTAAGCATGCAACCCCGCCTTTACACAGGAATCCAAGCTTGACTGACTTCGTGGTGTGAGGACCACCTTTGGTGTGAGGACCACCTTTCGTCTTCCTTCTAAGTGTTTTTAAGTGTTTTTTAAAATACGTGGCTTCCTTACATGCTGGCACGGAGGGCTGCAGTGTAGAAATCTAAGGTAATCCTTTTTTAAGAGATTATTTATTTATTTGACTTTGGCTGTGGCGGGTCTTCCTTGCTGCCCGGGTCCTTCTCCAGCTGCGGGGCATGATGAGGCAGGGCGTGAGGGGGCGGGGCATTGGGGCGGGGCGTGAGGGGCGGGGCGTGAGGGGGTGGGCATGCGGGCTCGGGCTCCCCACTCCCGGGCTCCTCCTGCTGCAGCGCGGGGGCTCCAGAACTTATGCTCACTAGTCGTGCTGCACTGACTTAGCTGTTCCTCGGCATGTGGGATCTTCCCGGACCAGGAATCGAACCACGGTCCCTTGCATTGCAAAGCAGATTCTTAGCCACTGCACCACCAGGGAAGTCCTGAGATGATCTTAGTCTGTGTTTCTTTACATGTGATTTTTTTACTCCTTCCTTCTGAGTGTTTGCAATGTTTTGACTATCACTGCAATTTGGGAATACTTCTAAGGGTAAGTAAGATATACTGTGTTGCTATTCGCAGATCCTTATTTATAGCTCCAAAAGTCAATATCCATGGAGACAAAATCAGACACTTAATATTTCAATAGGCCTAAGAAATAACATTTCAATGCACTGAGTTCTTAAGAAAGACACTCTAAGCAAAAAAAAAAACACTGGGCTGAGGCAGCTGTCTGTGGGCTGTCCATCCAGGAGGAGGGCATGGGGCACAGAGCCTGGAGCGGGGGCCTGGCTGTCTGGGTCCCCACCCCCGGAGGGCTGGGGGAGGTGGATCCCGAGCCCCATTCAGGCTGTAGCACTCTAGCTTCTGTGGTTCTAGGCTGTGAGTTCCTGGTTTTACCCATGAAAGGAAATAGGTGGTGCCTTCAGCTATAAGGACAGAAACTCTGACTCAAACTGGCTTGAAAAGAAAAAAGGAAATGCATGACCTCACACATCAGGAAACGGGAAGTACCGGGTGGGTGGGGGTGTGGGTGCCATGAATCAGTGGCTCATCTTGGTCATCGGTCATCGTGGCTCTCCATCCCGAGGCTGGTTTTCCCTGCTGCAAGACGGGCAAGTCGCCGGGCTGGGCTGCATCCTCCATGCCCGCCCCAGGGAGAGGGCCCCACCCAGCCCGGGACTGGGATCCTGCTCCCTGCTCTGATGGGCTGTCCTCCCCGCAGGACCTAAAGTGCTCCCAGAGGGGTGCCGGCCGCGTGCCCGGAGGCTCGTCGCTGTACTGAGCCTCAGACCCTGGGGTGGGGCCCCGACACACCAAGGCTGCGGACCCCGAGTCAGGCTGGTGCGCCCCCCTGCCGCGGGAGGATGCGCTCACGTGGGGAGGGGACCCCAGTGGGAACACGATCTCGATTCTGCGTCTACAAACACAGACAGACGCACAGAGAGCAGGCTTGTGGTTGCCGGGGGGCCGGGGTGGGGAGGGTGGCTGGGAGTTTGGGATTAGCGGATGCAAACTGGTACATATAGAACGGGTAGGTAACGAGATCCTACTGTAGAGCACCAGGAACTATATTCATAATATCCTGTGATAAACCAGAATGGAACAGTACGCAAAACAATTTATACATGTGTGTGTGTGAGTCACTTTGCCGTACAGCAGAAATTAACACAACATTGCAAACCAAAAAAGAAAAAATGTAAACCAACTATACTTCAATAAAATTTTAAAACCTCGTGGTTCTGCCAGCAGGGAGATGGCCCCAGTGGGTGGAGTTGGGACCCTCCGTGTTCCAACTGGTGGAGACGCGGAAAGGCCCAGCGGAGGCGAAGAATCGGCTCCATGAACAGAGCCGGTGTCTCGTAGCCCCAGAGAATGGGGCGCTTTGGTGGGCTCAGGGCCCCCAAGCTCTCCCTGCCTCTGGGCCGGGAGGCTGCTTGTATAAGCGTGAGTTCTGCAGAGCTGGGTCCAGGGGGAGCCGCCCCACCACCCGCCCTGTGCCCGGGCCGCAGACCGGGGAACACTCAGCCTCAGGAGCGGGCAGGGCGGGCGCGGGCCGGAGGCGGGGTCTGTGCAGACTCCGCCCCGGGGCAGCACCGCACAGCCAGGCGAAGTCACGGCCCCGCAGACCTGGCCTCCCTGCACCGGCTCCTGTCCATCACCCAGACAGACGGCGCTCTGGTTAGCGAGCGTCTCTGTGGGTGGGGGCCTCTCCTGGGGACGTCGGTGTCCAGGGCGCGGCTCCTCCCCGGGGGAGCGGCCGCCTCCCGAGGAGCCCCGCCGTCCTTCCCCTGGACCCCGCTTTTTCCCCACCCCTCTCTCCCACTCAGGCTCCCGCCCTCTCACGCCCTTCCCGTGACCCGGCCTCTGCGTGGTGGGCCCCGGAACGTCAGACATCAAGCCCCGGAACAGCTCCGAGGCTGGGACAGGTGGAGACTGTCCCCGAGCATGTCCTTGTCCAGCAGGGCAGGGGTGTGTGGCCAGGCCCCTCCAGACTGCTCACCGCCTGTGTCCCTCCCGCGGACCGGAGCCTCCAGTTAAGCAGCCGTCTCTGGAAATGGATGGCCTGGGTTCAGATCTCACCCTTCCTCCCTCCTGGGCAGACTGGCCACGTGACGGTGGAGAGCCTTGTCGCGGCCCTAAGTCTCAGTTTTATCACCTAGAAAAGCGGAGATGGTCGTTAGTACAGGATGGGTAAATGAAAGAGGGACCCCGAAGTGCCTGGGAGTCCCGTGTACAGTGTGACCACGGCCTCTCCTCCAGCCCCGGCAGCAGGGCAGAGTCACTGGGACCCATGTCAGGAATCCCAGGGCCCCAGCGTGAGCACCGCAGCTCCTGGGAGCCCAGCGCCCCGCCGGGTGGGAAATTAATGCTGTCTCTCAAATCCTGCAAAAACGAAAGAAAAAGAAAGAAACAAACAAAACAAAACAAAACAGAAAGAAAAGAAGGAAGGAGAGGAAAGAGAAAGCAAAAGAGAGAGAGACAGAGAAAGAGAATGAACAAAAGGAAAGAGAAAGAAAGAGAGGAAAAGAAAGAGAAAGAAAGGGGGGGAAAGGAAAGAAAACAGAAGAGAAAGAAACAGAAAGAATGAAATGAAAGCGAGAAAGAGAAGAAAGCGAAAGAGAAAGAAGAAAGCGAAAGAGAGAAAGAGAAAGAATGAAATGAAAAAGAGAAAGGAAAAGAAGAAAGAGAAAGAGATAAAGAGAGGAAGAAAGCGAAAGAAAGAGGCAAAGAGAAAGAGAACACACGAGAAAGGAAGGGGAAGAAGAACGCAGGCCACGGAGGTCGGGGAAGGCCCTGCGGCAGGAGCGGCTCCTCGGCGGGCGTGGCTGCAGAGGCGGTGAGCGGCCGCCCTGAGACGGCCTGGCGGCAGGTGCCCACCGGGTCTGACCGAGTGAGCACGCTCCTGCCGTCCATTCAGGGCGCAGACATTTTACAGGACTTGACGCCTGGTGTGAGGCTGGTGAAGGCTGCGAATACGTTATTTAAACGGTCTCACTAGTTTTGTTTATCAAAGTAAAAGTTGCTTTGTCCATAAATACTCTGATGATTGAAATCAGCTTGGAATTTCTGAGTGCTGCTATACGAATAAAAATACCCTGTGGTGTATATTCAAAACTCTTTCCCAAGACAAAAGGAAGCCTTTGCCAAGTGTGTTTTTCACAGTCCACGTCCCTCCTGCCCCTAAAAAGGCCACTAAAAACAAAGCAAAACAAAAACCCTTGGCACTGCCTACTTGTTTAAGAGTCATAATCCTGAAATTTCCGGGTAGATAAACAGAGCAGATAAAGCCTGGGGTGTCAGGGTAAATCCTTTCATATTACAAAGGACAAGAGCAGTTTAAAAACTCATATTAAGGTGACGTTACATTAAAAACAACAACAAAAAACCCCTCTTTTTATTGCTTCCCCCCCATCTGTACAATAAACGCAATCTAGTGAAAAAAACAATAGAGAAGTAGGAACAGATTGGAAAATAAAAATTTCCATAACCACCGTTCCTGCCCACATTCCATTCGAAAAACCACGATCAGAGACTGCAGACACCCTTCCTGTTTTGTTTTCCTGGGTCTGAACCGAAGCAAAGACCTCGCATGAATGCATTCTCATGAAACTGGATCCTGTTATACATACGAGCCTCTCACTGTCTTTTACTAACCAGCTCGTCTGGGACGTCTCTCCATGTCGAGAGACCATGGATCTCCTTCACTCTTAACAGCTGACCCGTGCGGATTTGTGAACCAAGCGCCTGCTGGTTCACATCTGAGTTTCCCCCAACTTTTGCTATTATGATACGTGTTAGTCGCTCAGTCGGGTCTGGCTCTTTGCAACCCCACAGACTGTAGCCCACCAGGCTCCTCAGTCCATGAGATTCTCTAGGCAAAAATACTGGAGTGGGTTGTCATTCCCTTCTCCAGGGGATCTTCCTGACCCAGGAATCGAACTCGGGTCTCCTGTATTGCAGGCAGAGTCTTTACCATCTGAGCCATAAGAACCTTGCCTTTTGTTATTATATCCGTGTACGTAAATCTTTGTGAATTTAGCTGAGTATTTTGGGGTACATATTCCTAGGAGTCTGCGTGTCTTTTCCAAGCCCCCTTGGAGGATGGGAGGGGTGGGAAGGGCCCCGTGGGGCTTCGTAGGCAGCAAAGCGCTCAGTCAGGGAGCAGCCTGTGAAGCTGGGTGCCCTGGGGACCCACGAGGCTGGAGGAGGCTCAGTGCCAAAGAGGAGAGGGAGAATCAACCCTGGCTTCCCTGGTGGTGCAGAGGTAAAAACCCACCTGCCAATGCAGGAGATGCAGGAGACGCAGGTTCAATCCTTGGGTAGGGAAAGTCCCCGGAGGAGGAAATGGCAACCCACTCCAGTATGCTTGCCTGGAGAATCCCATGGACAGAGGAGGCTGGTGGGCTAGAGTCCAGGGGGTCTCAAAGAGGGGGACGTGGCTGTGATTGAATGCAGATGCACAAGCACGTGAAACACGAATCCGCTCTGCGAGAAGATTCTGTGAATTCCGACACCCAGACGGCCTTCTCTTCTGGTTTTAGCCATTTCTCAACACCTGCTACTTGACTGTATGGATTAGAAACTCGGGGACAGGATTCCCCAGGTGGCAAGTCGGCCCTGCCACCCTCAGATCCAAAGGGTCCCCTGAGAGCACAGGTCAGGGCTCTGCTCTCTGTGTATCAGGTGAGTTTACATCGTGGGTTGACTGAGATCCTCCTAGAGGTGGACTTCTGTGGCCAGCTCATGTTGGTATTTCCTTATCAAAACCACAATGAGGTACCATCTCACGCCAGTCAAGATGGCTGCTATCCAAAAGTCTACACGCAATAAATGCTGGAGAGGGTGTGGAGAAAAGGGAACCCTCTTACACTGTTGGTGGGAATGCAAACTAGTACAGCCGCTATGGAGAACAGGGTGGAGATTCCTTAAAAAACTGGAAATAGAACTGCCATATGACCCAGCAATCCCACTTCTGGGCATACACACCGAGGAAACTAGATCTGAAAGAGACACATGCACGCCAGTGTTCATCACAGCACTGTTTATAATAGCCAGGACATGGAAGCAACCTAGATGCCCATCAGCAGACGAATGGATGAGAAAACTGTGATACATATACACAAGGGAATATTCCTCAGCCATTAAAAAGAATGCATTTGAATCAGTTCTAATGAGGTGGGTGAAACTAGAGCCTATTTATTATATAGAGTGAAGTAAGCCAGAAAGAAAAAAACCAATACAGTTTACTAATTCATATATATGGAATTTAGAAAGATGGTAATGATAACCCTATATGCGAGACAGCAGAAGAGACACAGATGTAAAGAACAGACTTTTGGACTCTGAGGGAGAAGGCGAGGGTGGGATGATTTGGGAGGATGGCATTGAAACATGTATGTTACCATATATGAAATGAATCGTCAGTCGAGGTTCGATGCATGAGGCAGGGTGCTCAGGGCTGGGGCACTGGGATGACCCTGGGGGATGGGATGGGGAGGGAGGTGGGAGGGGGTTCAGGATGGGGGACACATGTACACCCATGGCTGATTCCTGTCAATGTATGGCAAAACCACTACAATATTGTAATTAGCTTTCAATTAAAATAAATTAATTTGTATTAAAAAAAGATTTTTGATGTGGGTCATTTTTAAGTCTTTATTGAATTTGTTACAATATTGCATAGATGTTTTGTGCTTTTTGGCCCCGAGGCATAGGAGATCTTAACGCTGCAATCAGGAATTGAACCCGTACCCCCTGTATTGGAAGGTGAAATCTTAACTGCTGGACTGCTAAGGAAGTCCCTTGTGTGGCTGTTTCTCTTTGCCGTGATCTTCCTTGGCTTTCTTTAGATTTAATTTTTTGCCTTTTTATTGAAATGATCAAGTCTCCCGTGTGCCCCCATCTCCTCTGGCCGCTAGAGCTTACCCGTCCTCCACCTGCCCCTCCAGTGCTGGCCCAAACACCTCCTCGATCCACTCCACTTAACAAGACCCGGGGTAACTGGTACCCGTGTCCTGGTCTGAAGAACTCAGGGATGCGGGGACATCTGGGCTTCCATCTCCCTGGCCTGGCCTCCCTGGTGTTGGTCTAGTTTTCTTTTTATTGTTATTAGCCGCCCAGTAGTCATTAATATCCTTGTTCCTGTTATTATGATGATGGATTTTTACTGTGTTTATTTAAATTTTCCATTATTTTGTATACACTTCATGGCTCCCGTTTCCTACCAAATCCCATTTTCCCTCCAGTTCTAATTCTCTTCTTACTGAAGTCCTTCTGCAGTCATTTAATGGGGACCTGCAGGTGGGCCTCTTTTGGTCTTTGTCTGAAAATGTCTTCTCTCCCTCTGGTGAATAACAATTTAACTCAGTGCAGTTTCATAAGAAATCTGGTGTCAGCCCAATTGCAGTTAAATTACTGTTTCTTGGTGGTAGTATTAATATGTCTTTTCTCTCTGGTTGTTTTAAAGTTTTTCTCTTTGACGTCATTCAGTTTTGCCTTTATATATTGTGAAAGAATAAAAACATATGTACAGGAACTGATGTGCTGGAGAAGACTCTTTGGACTGTGAGGAGATCCAACCAGTTCATCCTACAGGAAATCAGCCCTGAATATTCATTGGAAGGTCTGAGGCTGAAGCTGAAACTCCAGTCCTTTGGCCACTTGATGCAAATAACTGACTCATTGGAAAAGACCCTGATGCTGGGAAAGATTGAAGGCAGGAGGAGAAGGGGACGACAGAGGATGAGATGGTTGGATGATCACCAACTCAATGGACATGAGTTTGGGCAAACTCTAGGAGATACTGAGGGACAGGGAAGCCTGGCGTGCTGCGGTCCGTGGGGTCGCAAAGAATCAGACACGACTGAGTGACCGAACAGCAACTAGATAGGCACACCTTGAAGGTGCTAGTGGGCTCCGTTCCAGACCCACAGACTAAAGTGAATACCGGGAAAAGGAGCCACACTGGTGTTCTGGTTCCCCAGGGCCTGTGACGGTTGTGTTTACACGACACTGCAGCAGCCTCTGCCGGTTCTCCTGGAACGGAACTCTTCTGTGTTCTCCATCTTGCAGAAAATTCTGGTGGGTCTGCAGCCTCTCATCAGCCCGGCTCACCTTCTCAGCTCTGGTTCTGCAGACCCTACTGGTCCCGATGGCTCAAGAAAGACCAAGGGGAAGGAAGGAAGAGGACTAATACATATCTTTCAGGAAAATAAGAAGGAAAGGAAGGGGAAGAAAAGCAGGAGAGAAACGTGTGCGTTCTTTGTTCTCGCCCAGGGTTCACTGGGTCACGCTCTGAAGTTAAGCAGACGTGTAAGGAAGGCTTCCCAGGGACTTTCTTTCCCGAGGCCGTGCGTAGGATGGAGCCGCTCTGTCGTCATACGTACAGATGACACCCGGGCGTCCTTGTCTGTGTGTGCACGGGGCCCCTCTGTCTGCACACGACTGTCGTTACTGAGGGTAAGTCTGAGGCTGGCTGATTGTTGTCTCTGTCGGTACTCTGCCTCTGATGCTCCGGTGTCTGATTTACGACGATCTTCCCTGTCCTCGTGTCTCCTCTCACCTGTCTCGTGACCTTCCAGCGTGTTCTCCACCCGCCTCGCTCTCCCTTCCTCCCTTCCCTCTCTTGTTCTGATGAGGACATTTTATAGCTTCCTTGCTGGATTTTCCACACTTATCATTCATCTCTGAGTGGGGAAGTTCTAGTCTAGCCTGTTCTCCTCTCAGTAATGTTGTTGCTGATTCTCCATCATTAGCTTCGGTCTACCTGGACCAAATCTGAATTACTCCCATAATCATGGCCCGAGGACTGCATGTTAAGAATTCGTAAGCTGTGTCTGAAGTCAGCTCTTCTGGGAGATGTGCTGTGGGGAGCTGAGTTATGGTGATCAAGGAGCTTCTGGGTCCTCTGTCACTGTGGGTGTGTGCTTGGGATGGTATATATTCGGGGGTGTATACCGAGAGCTTTCTGTGGGGTTGTATCTCCCTCACTGGAGAAGGTCTGGGTTCTCTGAGGCCCCACGGCTCACGGTTCTTTGGTGAGTTTGTCATATTTGGCATTTCTGCTGAGTTTGCTGTGAGCTCCTGTGAGTGGACGAGCAGATCATTGCTTCAGCATCTCTCAAGGCTCTGGGCAGTAGCATCACCACGTGGTGACCTGGTGTCGGAAGGCTGATCACTCCAATGCAGCTGGGAGACACACAAGCAATCTCAGTCATGGGTGAGTCAGTAAACGGACCCGGATAAAGTCCCCATCTTGTGTCAAGTTCTCGTATTTGGAATAGTTCAGCTTTAGTTCCTTTTTAAGGATAAGAATGATGAGAATGTGAATGAATCTTATCAAGATGATTTCAGATTAGCGTCAGGCGTGCATACTCAGTCGTGTCCGACTCTTTGCAGCTCTGTGGACTATAGCCCACCGGGCTCCTCTGTCCCTGGGATTCTCCAGACAAGAATACTGGAGTGGGTTGGCTTTCCTCCTCCAGGGGATCTTCCTGACCCAGGGAACGAACCCATGTCTCTTGCATCTCCTGCATTGGGAGGTGGGTTCTTTACCACTGCGCCACCTGGGAAGTGACAGTGTGGCATTTTACACTTGACCTGTGGCCTCGGTCATGTTGACAGTAAACTTGATGTAAGAGAATGTAGATGCTCTGATCTGACGGTTTATTTGGACAAGAACCCGGCTTGGTGCACACGGCAGTTTCCACAGCACCTCATGACGCTGCAAACCCAAGGAAGTCTGCTTCGGGTCTTCAGGTCTGTTCCTGGTGTATAGATGTGTGTTCTGCTGAGGGCGGAGGTCCCGGAGCGTGAGCTGGAAGGTGGAGGAGGCATCGAGACAGTGGGAAGTGAGTCCGGCCCCCGAGGGGACAGGCCGATTAACAGGTGTGTGGAGAGGTGGGAGGCAATGAGGAGAGCTCAGAAGGGCCTTGGCGCGCTTTCTTTCTGCTGAGCAGCAGGTTCAGAGTCCATTCAAACTGAACAAAAGTATCACCTTCCAAATCACAGGGAGTGATTTTGTACTTAAAAGCTTCCTGTTCACTGTCGACCCAGGAAAGTGGGTTAGCACTCACTGAAGGTCAGCTCTGCAAATGTGTCTCCATCTGGGGCCTGGAGCTCCCAGTGCCCGGTACTGACCTTTCCTGATTTCTGACCCCTGCGGTCAGCAGCCAGGGCCCCATGAGTGCGCAGCCTGGGGGCTCGCAGGGGAGGGCTCTGCCTGCCCGTCGGGGCCTCGGTGGACTGTGCCAGGTCTTGAGGGTCCCTGACGGGACGCATGGCCTGGTGAGCCCCGACATTTATCTGCTCACTGCTGGGCAGCTCAGAACGCAGTCTCCTGTCCTTCCGAGTGAAACCCCCAGCGGTGGTGGTGGGCTTCACAGACGCCATGCTGGATGAGCGATGCGACCCTCCCTGAGCCCCCGATGCCCCTCGGTCCCCATTGGTTCTGCCATGTCCTGGCGTCTGTCCACTCACCGAGACAGAAGCCTGCCTCCCGTGTAATCATGAGACCCAACCTCACGCCACTGGAAAGGAGGCGATTTCAACGAGAGCCCAGCAACCCAGAGCCACAGGCCAGCAGCGAGCCAGCCACTGCTCCGCCTGGACCGAAGGCTCTCGCTATTCTCTGCCTTTGTGAGAGCTCACGTGTGTGCACTCACACTCACATACACACACATCCCCACAGCTACACACAGCCATGTACACATGCGTACTTGAATGCACACACTCACATACCCACATATACACACACACACCCCCACATTCCTACCTGCACACTTGAGTATACACACTCACATTTCACATATGCTCACAAATAAACACATGCAAATACATGCTCTCACACATATACCCGCACACATACACATAAGCACACACTCACATGTACACACACTTGAATATGCACATACACGTGCAAAGACTTGAGTACACATACACACATACACACACTTGAGCATCCTCATGCACACACATTTACACACTTGAGTATGCACACACACACGTACACATACTTGCGCATACACAGTTGAGTGTGCACACACATGAACACACGCACACATGTGTACACACACTTGAGTACACACGTGCACACACTCATGCACAACCACATTTGTCATTTCCTAGACCAATAAATGCAATGTTTCCTGCTCTTGGCCATGAGTGGCATGAAGCTGACTGGAGGGGCCATCCTCTTTTGCGTCACTGCCCAGGCCACGTGGTACCGGGAGGCAGGGACAGGCTTGACCAGGCCCCTGTGTTCTCTGGTCCCCGGCTGGGGGCAGAGGCTGGCAGGGTCGTGCCCACCTCCCTCTGCCTTCACCTGTCCTGCTCAAATTCAGACTGACCCAGCGGCAGGGGTTGGGAGGCAGGGCTGGTCAATCACACATGTTTACATATTAACCAGCCCTGGCCGCTGCCTGAAGGACACGGCTTCTGCCATCAGAAGGCAGAGGCTTCCCAGGAGATGAGATCTGAGGAATGTGTGGTGACTCTGAGGGCTGTCCCCTCCCTGCCCCCCAATCGGGAGGAGGCTCCAACTCTGACATAGTAACACTTCAGATGAAGGGGAGGGGGTCCCCTTGCTTCTAGGAGTCCTGGCCAGCCACCGCTTTCCCCCCTGCTCCCCATGGGGAAGTGAGGAGGGAGCCGGGCCAGGGAAGCGAGGACTACACTGCAGTCATGGAGAAAGCCCCAGCGCAGGGTGGGATGCCACAGGCACAGCCTGGGGTCAGGGAAGGCAGCAGGGAGCAGTCTCCTTGGGAAGCTGACCTCCAGTTTAGGAGGCGAGATGTAAAGCGTGGAAAAAGCAGAGTAGAGATCAACCTCTCAGAATCATTATCAGAGCGTGGGCCCTGTGGGCCGTCCAGGAGTGACCGATGGCTGATGCGTCCACGTGTTAGTCACACAGTCGGGTCTGACTCCTTGTGACCCCATGGACTGTAGCCCGCTAGGCTCCTCTGTCTATGGGATTCTCCAGGCAAGAACACTGGAGTGGGTTGCCATGCCCTCCTCCAGAGGATCTTCCCGACCCAGGGACGGAAGCCGGGTCTCCCGCACGGCAGGCAGACTCCTCACTGTCTGAGCCCCCAGCGGAGCCCCTGGTAAAGGCCGTGGGCACCAGGCCTGTGAGGTCCACACAGTAGGCCCCCACCCCCCGCAGGCAGCCCTGGGGCCGGGCTTCAGGGGCAGACGTGGAAGGCCAGGGAGGCGAGGGGCCTGGACGCGTTCAGACAGATGGGGCCGAACCGTGGGGCCCGTGTGGCCTGCTTGCAGTGACAGAGGACACCCAGCAGCCCTGGACGTTCACTCCGCTTCCCTCGTCTCTGGTAAGTGTCTGAGAGCAGGCCGCCAGGCCTGGGATAAGACTAAGTGTCAGAGGCTGCAGGGGGACCCCATCCCGCTTGGGCCAAGGGCTCGTTTCTTCTTTGCAAGGTTCTCAGATGACAGTTTGCCAGGTGTTTCCACTCTTTCGGGGGTGGGGGTAATTTCCAGCAGAAACCCCTGGACTTCCAAGACACATTTCAGGACCCACAGACAGGGGTGAGCGTCTTGCTGATGGCGGTGTCACAGCATCAGCCTGGGTGGTCCCCACAGGGCGGCAGACACTCTGTTTGGATCTGCAGCCAGGGGTGAGCTTCAGTGCACACGTCTCGAGTGTAGGACGGTCGTCATCTGCCCTGAAAACGGGTCTTTTCTTAGGAAGGACTGTGCTGGCTGGTGCCGGGGCTTGGACTGGTGGAAAAAGCAAGCAGCGTGGGACGCTGGAGCGGCCGGCTCGTCGGAACCTGCACCGTGGCCCCGGCTCCTGGCCGCTCCACGTCCCACTTTCTCTCACGTTCGGCACAGGTCACCGTCCCCTTCTCCCTTCAGGAGGTGTCACCTTGACCTCTGTCGTCAACCACGGACACCGAAGCCGTATCAGAGACTGGGGACAACCTTGGTATTTCCCGCTGAGTCAGGCAGCGCAGGCCCACACCGCCAAGGGGAGCAAGTGCGGACTCGGGTCATTGCATTTGGGGCAGAACCGTTGGGTGGTGTTGCCTTGGGTAGCAGGGCCACGGCGGGAAGCTGCTGCCCAGAGATGGAGACGGAGTGAGGGCTGATGGCCAGCGGGCCCGGTCCCTGCAGGGCTGGACGTCTGCCGCGATGGGGACATGCCCCTGCCCGGAGGGCACTGGGAGGCACCGGGCACTGAGGAAACATTCTAGGAAGAGGCGGCTGAGGCGGGAAAACACACACGCCCACCGCGGTGGACCTTGACCTCCCGGCCAAACAAGAAACAAGAGTGTCTTGTCCTCAAGCCCCGAGAAGTGGCTGGGAGAACACAACACGATTGTGTTTGGAGGAAGACAAATGCTTGCTGGCTTTATTGGAGTGGAAGAAACAGGGCCCCTAGGGTTTGGTCGTCACTGGTGAAACTGCACCCCCAAGTCCATCCCGACCCGGGGCAGCTCCCTCGACAAATGCCCTGGGGACACCAATCTTGTCATCAGTCACAGTACTTTGGGGTTGATCAGTGGTTTTTAAATCAAACCCATATTCCCCTCTATCTAGCACAATGAAAATAGATAGCAACTTTCTTTGTCCCAAACAACCTCTTGACAGATTTTGACCGAATTTGTTTTGATGAGAATGGTCATCGTGTGTCTTACATCTGTGCATCACTGGTCATCTGGGAACCCAAGAGGCTGGGGAATCAGTGGGTGTAACTCAGGTGCTGACCACACAGCGCGTGGCAGGCAGGCGTCCTTCCCCTGCAAACTCTGCTGACGCTTTCCCTTGGACCTCACCGCTGGGCAGTTACCATCCATGCTGACTCGCTGCGCCTGGACAAGACTAAGGCGGCCACGCGTCCTCAGGGCTCCCAGGAACCAGCGTTGACCGGCTCTGCCCTCCCCGGGGGACACGGGGCCCCCCAGATGCCAGACTGTCCTGGTGGAGCCTCTTTCCTCCAGCTTTGCCCAGGTCGCCCAGATGCGGTCCCAGCCCACAAATTCTGATTCCTGGAGACTGTGATTCCTGCCCTGCCTGGCGACCGCCTGCCTCTGTGATGGACACCGTCTCCGGACAGATGCCTGCAGGGCCCGCGCCGAGGCCGCGCAGACCTCCCCCCGCCACACCTCTGGAAACGCGCTCTGGGGTCTGCACGTGCTGGGGCCCAGCGTCGGCCGGGGACGGGGGCTGAGAGCTCATGCTCCGCTGGCCAGGGGCGAGTGTCCCCGACTTGTGACCCTCAGAGAGAGGGAAGGGGGCCCCCACTGGCCAGCAACATTGGCAGCCTCAACCCCCCTCCTGCAGGAGGCGCTGGCCGCAGCAGAAGCATCCCTCCTGGACAGACAGGCGGTATGCAGGTCACCAAGAAGGACCGCGGGGTCACCAGCCGGCGTCCCTGGAGCTGGTGTAACTGAGCAGCTGCTGACAGTGAAGCTTTAACTGGTTCCTGGCTCCCCACTAAGCGAATCATGTGAGGAAAACGAGGTGGACGAGCTGGCCGCCGAGACGGTGGGGACCCGGCATCCTTCCGAGGGCTTTCCAGTCCCCGCTGACAGGAAGAAGGACGGATTCCGGCAGAAGCTGAGGCTGGCTGCACTGGCGGATGGGGGCCGTCCAGGTCTGAGCACGTGTGTGGTGCCATGGGATGTGGCAGTTCGTACCCGAACACCCTCTTCTCGTCTGCAGACCCCAGACCGCAAGACCCTCAGACCTCTTGAACAGGTTGTTCCCAAGACTCTTAAAGTGGAGATGATGAAAGATTGACGTGGAGGGTTAGTTTCTGGGAAAATCATCGTGTAGTAACGACCTACACTTTTCCAGTTGCTGATGTTAATACAAACCCATTCACTCGGACTGGCCATCAGCTAGGTACAGGCCCCTTGACCGGCATTATTGCGGGTGTGATGGCATCGTTGTCCTTGGGCACCTCCCTGCTTCCTTTCGAAACACACTCAGTCACTTTATTCAATGGAATGCACAGCGTAGGCGGGACCAGCCACTGCAAAAGGTGAGTTCATCTTATTCTCCCAAATGATGAGATACAGAGAAGCCTGAACAACGGGACTTTTGCAGGAAACCCAAGGGGCGCCCATTCTAGAGGGAAATTCCTTGAGTCATGTGACCCAGATGAATCCCCAGCTTCCTCTTTGGTTCTGAATCCCAGGGAGCCGGGGATGGGTATTCCAGCAGAGGCCTCTGTCTCCCAGTTGGTGCGGATTCCAGGCCACTTTGGGATCCTGTGGGGATGTGCCATCATCTGGGGGCCCCGCCCACGGGGAAGCTGATACCTGCTCACCCCCTGGAGCCCCCAGGCCAGGCAGCTTTGGCCTCGTCCATGTGGGAGCCCAGGAGGGCTGTCCAAGCCATGCTGACTCTGGGTGCCTTGATCCACAGGCTAAGGGGCGTCTTAATCAGTGTGAGGGAAAGTGGTGCTGGCCTGAACCACTGTTTGGAGTCATCCTGCAGGGAGCGCATCCCGGGGTGGGCTAAGCTGGGGTGAGCCAGAGAGGGGCGCTGGGTGGGGAAGGGAGCTGTGGGTGGGAGGTCACAGACAGAAAGCAGGGTGGGGCAGGCTCTGGTGGGTCGATTCCCGAGCCTGCCCACCCCTGAGATGCCACGTTCTCTCGGACATAATGGGAATAAAAGCGCGGCTGTTGAACGAGTGGGGGTGAGCATGCGTGTCCAGGCCCCGGCGAGGGCTTGGAGTGCGGTCCCCGTCATCTCTGCACCGAGGGCCCTCCTGGGAGAAGGGGCAGGAGAGCTGTGCGGGCCGCTGGTCGGAGCTGCAGAGCTGTGGCTTTCTCTTCCCGAGGGTCCCTGCCCACCCTGAGTCTGGAGGCCAGGCGGGGCCGAGGGCCTGTGCGGGTGGGAGGCACCCCGATCGCCGCGGGACTGGGCTTGCCTGCTGGCTCAGCTGGTAAAGAATCTGCTGCAATGCAGGAGACCCAAGTTCGATCCCTGGGCTGGGAAGATTCCCCTGAAGAAGGGAATGGCAAACCACTCCAGTATTCTTCTCTGGAGGATTCCATGGACAGAGGAGCCTGGCAGGGGTACAGTCCATAGGGTTGCAAAAGAGTTGGACATGACTGAATGACCAACACTTTCACTTTTCTGCTATAGTATTTGCAGAGCTTAAGTTCTTAGAAAAATCCTTAGTTTATTAAGCCTCATTCCTATCAAGGTGACAGTTCCGTTCAGTCACTCAGTCGTGTCCGACTCTTTGCGACCCCATGGACTGCAGCACGCCAGGCCTCCCTGTCCATCACCAACTCCCAGAGTTTACCCCAACTCAGGTCCATTGAGTCGGTGATGCCATCCAACCATCTCATCCTCTGTCGTCCCCTTCTCCTCCTGCCCCCCAATCCCTCCCAGCATCAGGGTCTTTTCAAATGAGTCAGCTCTTTGCATCATGTGGCCAAAGTATTGGAGTTTCAGCTTCAGCATCAGTCCTTCCAATGGATATTCAAGGTGATAAATGGCATCTAAATGCAACATGATAGCACCCGCTTCCATTAGAGGAGGGTGCATGACTTCAGCCAGGCAGACATCCCCACGGCAGCCCTGCGGTCCATTTTAGAGCCGTGGTCACAGCATCTTGCATCCAGGATGTTTGTTTACATGTCAAAAATTGGGGCTGCAGTGAAACAGGCTGGTGCGGAGTCAGCAGGGAAGCGCAGCGAACACGCCTGGCTGTGTGTGCCTGCGGCAGGACCGCCTCCCAGCTGCGATCGTGGTGCAGGGCGGTCAGTGGCCCTCCAGCTGCAGGAGCACCAGGCTGGTCAGCATTCGGCTCCGGCAGAGCTGCAGTCTCTGAGTCTGCAGCCCCTGACTGGTTGTGGCTGTTTGCCTTGGTGAGTGGGCGGCTCTATGTTGCCCTGAAGGAGGAGGGTCTGTGTGTGAGTGAGCTGCCTGTGTGGAGGGGAACACAAGTCAGTGGTGAGACTAAACATCGGCACCTGCCTTCTGCTCTGTGGGGCTGAAACCACAGTGGCTGCGGCTGCTGACCTTCAGAGCCCTGAAGGAGCTCAGGGTGGTGATCAGGATGACAGGGGTGAGGGGAGGTTAGGCAACCATCAGAACAAGCCTTTGGGTAGACGTTTTCAGGAGAGGCTCTTGGGAGTCCAATTTCTTTCATCTCCTTATATCTTGAAAAGCACTAAAATCATTAGTAGTCATGTCCATTCCTTGTGACCAGCAGAAGCCTTCTACGAAAACATGTGTTTGATTGAACGCACTTCCCTTCAGCAAAATCACATGTATCCTGACCTTGCCTCCGCCTCTTCAGAGAAGCTCCTCATAGCTGTCTGTGATGCCATTTTCCGGGCTGAAGTCCTCATTTTGCCCCAAATAAAAGCTAACTGGCAGCTGTCGCATTGTGCGTGTGTCTGGTTGACGAGGGGTCCCTTGGCTGGTCCTGGCCCAGGAGAGCCCGGCGCCTGCTGCAGGGGTAGCCTGACTGCGGCTTCCTGGGCCTGGCCTGGGTTTGGGGAGTCCGGGCTGGTTGGCCAAGGGCCTCGCTGCCACATGTCGGGGAGGGTCCTTTCTGGGGGCGTTGCTGGGAGCAGTCAGAAGCCGCGTTCAAGGTCACGCTGTCATAGTGTGTGAGCTCCCCGGTGCCGTGTGGGCAGACGGAGGATTCGAGAGAGCGGTCCTTAAACAGCACCCTGCTCACACAAGCCCTCCCGTGGGCACACGGGTCCTCATGGGGCAGTGGCCCCAGGGTTAGAGCCCCGGCTCTGAGCTCCGTCCCAGACCCCAGCTGCTCCCTCTGCCCATTCCTAGTGAAAGTGAGGGTGCTCTGGGAACATCCCTGCTCCCGGTTCATCAGGGTCTCCTGGGGGGGGGGGCGCTGAGCACCCATATGCATTATGGATGATCCCCAGTGTCATCAACGTGGTTCCAGCACAAAGCCCAGTTTGGGAGCCTTTGCTCTGGAAACAAGTCATTGGATAGAACCCCCCACAGTCCTGTTCATGAACAACTCACTGCATTTCTCAGCTGTGGGGTGCCATGAGGTGGAAAAGACAGCACTGACCTAACACTCATTTTCAGGGAAAAACCATGACTCGTGTTGCGTGTGAGATACACCCTGACCCTAGCAAAATTGCAATAAGAAAAATACACGTAAGAGTCAAGGAAATATGCTATTTGAATAAGAATTCAAAGAATTCAAAGAATTCTTATTTGAATAAGAATAAGCTTATTGAATGAGCTTAATAAGAATTAAGCTTTCCAAATTTAGGCATATCTTCAAGGTGAAGTTAACGCTCGACTGACAAAGCAAGGTTCCCCATAATCTGAAAGCCGGGTCCATGAGCTAAGCCAACCAGAGGAAATGAAATGGGGAACTGAGCAGAGAAGTTTGGAAGATAAAGCACACAAAGCATGATGCGAGATCTCGGCAAGATCTCGGAGTCCCAGAGACTGGAATTCTGAATGATTTGGTGCTGAAATATAAAAGCTAACGTTGTGTCAGCCAACCACTTACACAAGCATTAAACACATGCATGTATATGTCACACACACTTACATACACACCAGAGGATGCACCGAACTCTCCTGGAGGAGAAGAGACAGGCTTGGAGAGGTGGAGTCATGAACCAAAGATCACACAGCGGGTTTGGACGCAGGCAGACTCACTCCACAGCCTGCCCTGGAGTCCTGAGAAAACACTGCTCGTATTAATGCAAACCTGTGATTTCTTTAAGGTGAGTTCAAGGTCAAACCTACAGTGAGCAGACACCGTCTGGCATCTCCGCCATTTCTTTCTTGAGTCCTGAGCCTCAGAGGCCATGGACCCCATTAACTAAGGCCCCTCGGAAGACATCCAGAAGCAAACGCTCACAGTATGTGACCCACGGTTCACTGCCTCCCGGAAGTCAGCCCTGGACCAAGTTCATAACCCCCTCTTCCTGGAATATCACTGACCTCCGGTCATCCTCAGGGCCTGGCCAGGCTGATAAACATTCTGACCCCACTTCTTAGAAGAAAGGGGAAGGGCATTTATTTTGATGTTTATTTTGGAGAAGAAAGTGAAAAGATATTTAAGAAATCTCAGAACTGTTTGCAAAAAAATTTCCAAGTTATCACAGGAAGGAAGTGGCAGACACAGACTGGGGGGGAACCCGAGGGCAGAGCCAGCAAGCATCAGAGGAGATCCTGCAGGGAAATCTCACCTGCATGAAAGGATGGCATGTCCCCAGTTACCATTGCCTCCAGATGAATAACTCTAATTGTGAGTGACGGGAATCATCTCTGCTAAACGCAAAACCACCTAACTCTGAACAAAGAGGAGCAGAGGCTTGGAGGGGAGCCTCGGGGGGTTTTCAGGGGGTTCTGGTGAAGGGAGCCGGGCTACGCCTTCTTCTGTGATGGCCTCGTCTCTGGGGCCTTCTTTAGATTATAACTGGGCAAAACCAGGAAGGGACATGGCTATTTCCTGCATCCCTGTAATCAAGAGCTCAGCAACTACCCTTAAATGAACAGATGGGTGGCAGCCTCCCCTCACCTAGACAGACGTGGAGGGTAAGAGCCTAGAAATGCAACCTAGGTTCAGTTCTGTATCTCGCTATGCCTTGCTCGTTACTGTATAAAGGATAATACTCATAATATTACACATCTCATTGGGATTAAATGTGATATTCTAGATGAAGTCCTTAGGACAGAACTGAGAGCAAAATTTAACTCCTAGTGAGCATCTGATATTGTTTTTGTTTAGTACAGTAAATTCTTCTGTCTGTCTCTCAGCCTTTAGACCCTTGGAGGGCGCAGGGCCCTGCCTCACCTCCCGTTTCCAAGGGCCTGAGGCACATACAGTGCGTAATAAGGGTTTGTTGAATACATACATGAATGAGGGAAGGATGGATGGATGGAAGAAAGGAAAAGAGGGCAACCCACTATTTTCCAAGATCTTTTCTACATCAGCTGGAATCTCAGTATATTAGATTCTTTGATTGTTTTCTCCCTGAAAATCTGAGCCAGGGCCAATTCACCTGGTTTTCTTGTTCCTTCTGTTCTCCTCGCCTGTGTTGTAGCCTAACAAGTTACAGCAGGACTTTCACGGTAAGGTGACTCCACCCCAGGGGTCTGGGTCTGCAGTTTGTGCCGAAACACCGAGAACCCCCAGGGAACTCTACAAGCAGATCCCAGCCAGAGTGTCACGGCTTCAAAAAAGGGTTATTCACCTTCTGACTAGTTTTCAGCTTGCTTCTCTGTGTTGCATTGAACACTGACCTCTGAGGCTGGGTAGAGTCAGAGGAATGGTCAGAGTTGGCTGTCTCCTATTGGACGGTCTTCTGTTAAGATACCGAGTACTTTGAGCCTCTTTAGGAGGGAGAGTATGGTAAGGCTTGCTTTTCTTATGTTTTTGAAGTAGATGTGCAGTGTGGGGGTCTTATTCATGCAAGATGACGGCTTGGCAAAGATGGAAGCACGGGATGGGGTCTTACAGTCCTCCCTCAAGTAATGACGATGATGGAGGTGATGCGGACGGTGATAATGTTGGTGGTGCTGACGCTGATGGGGTTGGTACTGATCGCAATGTAAGGAGATTGCACTGCAACAAACTTGAACAGGCTAGTGTGTATGTTTCCACACTAAATAGAGAACAAGATGAACTCTGTATTAGACTGCACAGTTGAATTAAGGTGGAAAGCTTAATAGCAATCTGGTCAGCTTGCTTGCATATATGAGGTTATTTTGACATGACCTGGGACTGCTGAGCAAACTCTCAATTGCCTTGAGCCTCAACATCTGGGTTTTTTAAAGATCACTTTAAACAACAACTTGAATTTTGTCATTTATTTGATTCCAAAGAACAGCACTTAACTTGAGCTGCTAAAATCGGTGTCCTACATTCTAATCAGCCTATGCATAGAGAAACTGCCCATCTGTGGCTCTCTCCACATGCCCTGGGCCTTCACTGTTGACGGTGGATGTTCAGCATGTGGATGTCACCAGGACCTAGGTCACAGACCTCCTTGTCATAGGCAGTTTCCGTGAAGGACGTCTGTGCATTCTTGGGCTCCTTAGATGTTTAATAGGAGCTCCACTTAACACTCTCAATGTATTAAACTTCAGTTGTTCCAAGCCTTCTTGGGAAGCTTAGAAGATTCGTGTGCTTTAAGGAAATGTCCTAATGAGAGGGAAGTCTTTAAGATGCCATTAGTCTGGGCTATTCCACTAGTCAGAGCTCCCCGGCCTGAAGACATGAGCAGGAGTGCCTCCAGGACCGGGGGTCTTCCACCACTATCCTCTCCTGGGACAAAGCCATCTCTGCTCCCGGGGGGAGACCCTGGACTCCTCCCAGGAAGGGCTCAGGCTGAACTCATGCCATGAGGATGAGGAGGCAGGAGGATGCTGAGGGTCTGGGGGGCCTGGTGTTGAGCCCCACAGACCCCCCGTTTCTCATGGAATGCTTCTCGGTCCTGCAGGGTCTCTGCATCTCCTTTTGGTTGAGAACGGTTCACCCAGATTCCTCCTGGAGATCCTCCAGTCTCGGTCACCGTTCCTGCTGCAGGGAGTCCGCAGGGAAGAGGAAAGTCACAGCTCCAGACCAGCTGTTCTGATGGGAGCAGTGTGTCTGCATGAGGATGCTGAGCTAGGCGGTGTCCTCAGGGATGGGGGCCCTGGAGCAGGGGAGGTGAGCCTTCGGAGGAAGGTGGGTTTTAGTGGGGTGATGGCTATGAACTCTTCCCAGCTATACCCTGGCACGGTCAAGGGAAAGCTGGCTTCTCCCAGGATTCCTGCCGGCTCCTTGAGGAAGGCTCCTCATCTCTACCTTTAATTGTGCTTCAGAAGAGCCTGTTCGTGTCAGGCGCGGGGGGTCCCCTGCTCCTCTGGGGCTGCAGGTTGAGACGCGTGGTCACAGCCCGTGGAGCATATCTCTGTGTCCAGTACCCCTGGGGGGCATTTGGCCAGCCCCAGAACCTGCGGGACTCCCAGGACTTGCCGGAGGGGGTGAGGTCAGCCTCCTCCACCTTGGGCTCCTGGTTGCTGCAGGTTCTGCGTGTCACTGCCCATGAATGGGGCCACATTCCTGTGGGTGGTGTAGGGCCGGGTGGAGAGGAGCGAGCCCCAGTCCCCGACGCAGGCAGCCCTCTCGGGTCAGTCCCTGCTGTGACGAGTCCCAGGTGGAAGGGACCAGACGCACCCTGGGCCCCGCGATCCGGAAGGTATTGGGCTCCCCGGCTGCAAAAGGCTTGTGAGCTTCCAGGGCAGATAGTGCGGCCTGGCTGGGGCTCCTTCCAGGGACGGGGGCCCCATTAGGCCTGTGGCTGGGGAGGTGAGCTCCCCCCCACCCCAGTCTCATGACTAGCACTTCTGCGGGTCTCCGCCCCCTTCTTTCCGGTAAACGGAGTCCAAGCCCACCCCACCCACCAGGAGGACTGAAGGAGGCGGGACTTCCCTGGGTCTGTGTGGGGCGGCCACCAGCCGGGCTGCAGGGGCAGGCTGTCCCCCAGGCCCAGAGGGCAGAGGCTGTCACCCTCCCACCCCCTGCCAGCCTCAGGCTCACCCCGCCTCCCCTAATACCTCGTCATCCTAACCTTCATGGTTGCCATGCCAACGCATTGCCTCCGAAGCAGGCTTCTGGAAAACGTGCCACTCTTGAAAAATGTGCTCAGGAGATCAACTACTTCCTGTCTGACCGAACTCCTGTCCCTTCCACCTCCGTCAGCCAGGGACATGGAAGGGGAGCCGTGGGACAGCAGGGGACACCTGTCTGGCCAGCTGGTGAGGGTGCCGGGCCAGCCGGGCAGTGGTCCGCCCACGCTGGAGGTTCAGCGCGATGCGCTCGGCTGCGTGGGAAAGGCTGAGCGTCCGCAGCCCCGGTCGCCCTCCCTGGGCCCTGGGCCCTCGACCTGCCGCTGCTCACGTGCCCCCTGGACACTCCTGCAGCCCCCCACCCAGGGGGCTCCCCAAGGCCAGGGCTGTGCAGGCCTCAGATGCTGACACAAAGGCAAGCAGGCTGGCCAGGTGCAGAATTCACACAGGCGGGTTCTCTCCCTTTCCAGCTTTGCAGCGTCAGGCGGGGGACGAGGAGGTGGCAAAGAGGCCGTGTAAAAAGCCGTAAATAGAAACGCAATCTTCTGGGGAAAGCTGTGTCTCTGAACAGCAAGGACAGCCTCGTACACACGGCAATGACACGTGAGGTTCATTCACAGGCAGCCTCCATCCCCAGGGGCTGGGTCACGGCTGTCGTCTTGTGCGTGTGCACGGTATGGTCCGTGAAGCAGTGAAAGAAAATGTCCTCAAAGACAGCCTGGTGCCATGCCTCAGGGAGTGAGTGCAAAAGTGTGCTGGCCTCTGACAAAGTCTGCCGAGGGTGAGTAGCCATTTCCCCCGCCATGGAGGAGACAGACAGTCGTTTTCAAAATAAACAAGCAGAAGTCAATGAAGTCCCCTTCTACCCGAACACCATCATGGGCAGCCTCCACTGCTACTGGACAGATGTCAGCATGCTAATGGGGTCTTTGAGCTTAAATTCAAGCCCCCTGGCCTCCCTGTGAGAGGAAGGAGGCTTGTGAAAGGGGAGGCAAGGATCGTGGGGGGACTGGTGGCCCCTGGGTCTCCTGCGTCTTTGAGCCTGGTCTTCACCGACCATCACAGATGCAGTCAGTGCGGGAGTTAGGAGTGTGAACATGAGCTCCCTGGTCCCTGCAGACTCTGACTTAGGACGAATAAAGGTGGGAAGTGCTGCTTCATTGGGGGGAGTTCCTGCCAAGGCATGAGCCGGTCACCAAGGCTCAGCTCTGATGCCCATGTGGCCTCAGCGTGGACGGTGGGGTCCTGCCATGAGCTAGACTGGGCAGGGTCCCACTGCGGACTGGTGCTCACCCTGCATGACTTGCGGGAGCGTGTCTAGGGCAGAGAATGTTCTAGAAAGTCAGGTGAGGTGCTTCACGCAATTTCCACTTTGTCTCCATTTGCTCTTATTCCACCCAGAAGGCTGGCTGCGGAGTCGCGGGGCAGGGACAGCGCCATCCAGCTCTGCGGCTTGTGTCCTTCGGCTGCAAAGCCCTGGCCCCTTGGCCCCTGCCAAAGCCTCACGGGAGGTGCATGGAGCCTGGCGGAGCTGAGGCTGAGCCCCGTGCCCCTCTGGACCGGGCGCTGTGGAGGCGGGGCCGCTGGAGAAGGGATACACCAGCATGCTCCTTAGATGGCGGGTTCCCCGACAAGAGCCTACTGTTTACGTGCTGACGTTTCATCTCCAACACCCTCCCGTGTGAGCACCTGAATGGTTCTCTCAGGGCCCCTGGGAGGACCCTTCTCGGAAGCAGCTGCAGGGGGCCCCCGAGCATCCAGGGCCGTCCGAGTTGGCTGGGCGTCCACGGCTATGAGGAACCTCGCCCCTGGGCTCTGAAACTGGACAAGAAGTCCCCGTTCTCAGCCCTTCTGCTCTGTCATCAGAGCTCTGAGGTCTCACCCTTTGGGGTGTGGTAGACATTTGGAGTCTCCAGGCAGCCGTTTCTGAAAGGGCTCTTTGTTTATCTGGAAACCACCTGACATTCAGCCAGCACCTGGGACTGCAGGCCACCCAAGGGGCACCCGGCTGCCCGCCCCAGCCCATCCTATCAGATCAGAGCCGTGCGAACGTCTCCCCGAGCGGCAGATCCTTCACGTCCTGAGACTGAACACGTATGTGGAGCGGGAGTAATGATGTCATCACGTGGAATCTCAGCTGAACGCGTACGTGGAGCGAGAGTCGTCACGTGGAATCCCGGCCTCCATCTCTGCCACATGTGAATATTCCTGATGCACAGGCTGGAACCACAGGGCAGAGCAGCCAGGGGCTCAGACCCGGGACCTGGGTGCCCGGCCAGGTGCTGAAGAGCCCAGCTTCCTTGGAGACACACATCCCATCTCAGAAAGCGGAGAAGCAAGCTACAGCTTTGAGAGAAGAGGGTGCACTTGGACTCTGAGTGTGTTTGGGAGGGGCCCCTGGCTGAGCACCTTAGGAGGGTCTCTCTAACTCAGAGCTGTGAAAGAGCGACTCATTCTGCAAAAGGCAACATGTCCTTGGCTTCGTCTCCTTACTTTACGCACGTGGCAGGGGCTGAGGTTTCTGTGCTTTGAAATCCACACTCATGTATCGGAACCTAACCCACTGCGGCTGGATTTGGAGGTGGGGTTTCCAAGTGTGATTCTGATCCAGGAGGCTCAGTGTCCTCACAGGAGGAGACCCCAGAGTCTGTTTGTCTGTCTGTCTCCATACAAAGAAATCAAACGAGTCAAACGAGAACACGGGGTGAAGAGGGCCATCTGCAAGCCAGGAGGGAGCCCTCGGCTGGAGCCAAACCGACCGGCACCTTGGCCCTGGGCGGCCAGCCCCGGCTGTCAGAGTAAATGTCTGCTGTTTGCGCCGCCCGCTCTTTTGTCACAGCAGAGCTGACGGAGGTAGCGGGTGTGTTCAAATATGTCACAGGAGGGGAAGGCGGCTGCAGCGGGAAATACGGGTTCAGATGAAGCGTGTGGTCCAGGACCGCACACAAGCTGCTCGTGACCTCAGTGACGACAGCCCCGGACGTTCTGTGTGACCACCCGGTCCTCATCCTCCCCTTGACTCCGAGGCCCTGGGTGCTGAATTGGGGGCTGACGTGGCGCTATCTGGGAGAAGGAAATGGCAACGCACTCCAGTGTTTGTGCCTGGAGGATCCCATGGACAGAGGAGCCTGGTGGGCTGCCGTCCATGGGGTCGCACAGGGTCGGACACGCCTGAAGCCACTTAGCAGCAGCAGCAGCAGCAGCGGCGATATCTCCCTCCTGGCGTCACGCTGACAAGACCCCCATGAAGCGGCTTAGGGGACGTCCCCCGACGTCAGCCGCCGTCTCCTGGGGCCCTGACGTGGCACCGAGTTCATCTTCGACACCCGGAGTCTCCAAAGTTCTTGACACCCAATCAGGACCACAGCAATCCTGTGACTGCCAGCTTCCTTAACTGCTGCTCACGTGATGATGCTCTTTCACCTTAACCTCAAAGGTTGCTATTCACTGCCATTAGATTTGAAAATGCGGCGTTCCCTCTGGGAGTCTTCAGCTCGGGTGACGGTATGTTTCTGTGGACCGTGTCCTAACACTGTGTTTCACTGGGGCGTCTTCCTCGTGCGGTGCATTGAAGTCTCTCCGCCTCTGGGCGAGGGTGTGCCGTGTCCATTCGCCTCACACAGGGGAGCAGCTTCTCGGCCCTCGTGTGTGTGTGAAGGGGTTTGCAGCCTGCAGACCCCTCTCTCCTCCCTGAATGCCTGCAGGGTCATCTCCATGGCCCCCAACGCCCCCAGGGGCCCCGGGTCTACTGGGGAGCGCATGAAAGGGGTTGAAGGAAAGCAGACACTGAGGCTGAGCCTTCGCGGGGGCAACGCCTTCTCCCCTGCGTCTCCGAGTCAGGAATCCAAGGACAAGCCTAGACGTCTCGGAGCCTGGCCTCCCAGCTGCCCTGAGCTGGGTCAAGACTAGTGGGTGCCAGGGGCCTGGTGGGGACACGCCGGTTAGGGCCACTGTGCCCACCTGTGGCTCAGCACTGCGGTTTGTGTCACTGAAGGTTCCGCTCCATCCACACCCCGACAAGGATGTCGGGGCGTGTCCCCCTGTTGGCCCTCGTCCGTCTGGGCAGGTGGGCCTGAGCTGCCCCGCACCTGCGCCAGGCCAGCTCCCCGACCGGCCGGGGGCACTGCCCGCCTTCTCTCCCCAGGCCATGGCCCCCGTCCCTGGCTTTTGCTGTGGGGTCATCCTGGCCTCCCCAGAGGACATCCATGAGACCCCCGCCAGCAGCACAGAGCTGCCTCGCTCCCGCACACGCATGGGCACACATGTTCCAGTGCAGACACGCTCAGAGCCAACACACCACCACCCCCCAGGGTGTCCTGCCCTCCCCTGAGATGACCGCCGGCTGGGGGCTTTGAGAGCTGGACCCTGAGCTGCGAGCTCATCTGACGTCAGCGCCTGCTTCCAGGCCGAGCAGGGAGGCTCGTGGCTGGCCCACCTGTGTGCTGGCTGGGTTTTCTCAGCCAAGGTGCTGCTCGGGTCCAAGCTGAAGATTCCAGGTCACTCCCGGGTCAGAGGGCCGGGGGAGAGCCGATGCAGGCCTGGGTCACGATCATGGCTGACACCTGTCAGGTGATGGCCCGGGGTTCCTAACAGGGAGAATGAGAGGGTACCGGGAGTGCGTGGACAGGCCCCGTCCATGGTCCCACCTGGACCGGCCCACCGTCACGTTCCCGGGGTCTTAGCCCCGTGGAGCCTAGAGCAGAGGGAGCTGGGGAGAACCGGCCCTTTTCTCTGAAACCCGAACTGGTGTCCGGAGCCCTGTAGGCAGGCTGGCGGTGTGGTAGTAAGATGGTTATCGAACCTCAGAGAGGGGAACAGCGGGGTGGGGCCTGGTGAAAATGTGGCAGCTCGGGCCCCCTCCATTCCAGGGGGAACAGCTGTGATTTATGCCAGCACAAGCTCCCTGCAACCCCCCAAGCCCCCAGCCCCCCACCTCCCCCACTGCAGCCCCTCCCAAACCACCCGTCCCCTTGGGAGGTCACACGCTTTTTCAGATGATTGTCTGCAGCTCAAGAATTTCTGGGACTTCTTTTGGAATTTCCTCCAGGATTTGCTGTATTTTTGGCTCAGACAATATGTCTTACATAGAAAATGTCTCTCTTGCCATCCCACTCCACGGTGTCGAATTTTTTAATTCCGAAATTAGATCTTCCCTCTTATAATTAAGTAGACATTGTTTGGAACTTTGGGGGTAGATAAAGTGAATGATAATGCTGGATTAGTATCCTTTTTGGTGGGTTACTTAAGTTGTTCACACACTGTCCTGAAGTCAAGTCCAAAGGGGGCGGGGGGCGCTGGATTCCAACCTCTGTGAATGGGATTGGTGTGAGTGAGGGGCATTTGGGGCAACTATTTCAAAAGCCAGGGAATCTGCTTCAAGAAATACAGTCGTCACTGCTTTCAAGTCACATCCTATAAATCTACACATCAACAAACTGCAGAAATAATGCTCTTCTCTGAAATTTTAATAAATTTTAAGATTTAAATAATTTTAATCACAGCGAGCATCCAGGGACCCTCTCGGCCCCAGGCAGGTTTGGAAAAAAAAGTTAAATAAGGATGTTTCTGTCTCTGGAAGATTTCCAAGGCAAGACAATGCCTCCTTCACCCAAGATCCTCGAAACTTGGATGGGTTTCTCTGGGCGCTGATACCAGGAAACGTATTTTTAGATCAGGAAGGGGTATGTGGGAGGCGGCGGGGGGTGGGGGCCGGGGGTGGGCACGAGGTGCTGGCGAATGTTTAACAGCTGGATCTCAGAAAAATGTGTATGTGTGTGAGCAAGTCAGTCTTTCTGATGGAAAGGCTGTGAAATACACGACTTAGAAATAATGGCGAGTCCACCGCGCTCCTTGTTGTAAGTCAGCATCCCCCCGGGACGGTGCAGGGCACTCTTGCCGGGCTCTGGCTCCACAGACGGCCTCCGGGTGCCGCTCCCCTAGGACTTGACTCAGAGCTGCTTCTCGGTCTCCTCGCTTTCTCAATGAGTTTGTCATCCTTCCATCTGACATGTGATCTGCCCAAATGGCTGCTCGCTCTGGGTTTGTCCAAGTTCTGTTGATTAAAACGAAGCCTCTCTCAGCTTCGGCACTCCTGACGGGCACAGTGCTGTCTTTTATTTTTCTGCTTTTCACACTCCTGCGGGGGTGAGAACAATGTTGACCTGTGCGTTGTTTCATCGTGGCTGTGATTAGAAATTGTTTTGAAAAGTCACCCCAGATTCACGGTTGACTCTGTGAGCTGGTGCTGGTGGAGGTGTGGTGTGTCTGGGAACGGGGTGGGGGGGTGGGGGTGTGTGTGGCCAGGCTGGGTCAGTGGGGGTTCTGCAATTCCCTGGGAACTTTACGCTTGTCTCAAGAGAAAGAACTCTCAGGATTTTCTAGACCCGTGTGAACTTGCCAGTATCTTGGGTGTTCAACTCATCTCTGTCCCCCGGTTTAGGAAGAGGAGGGACGAATGTGAGGGTCGGTGTCCTGGGAGTGTCCTGCTGGTTCTCAAGTCTGTTGGGGTGGGTTTGGGACAATCAGAAAGAGATTTATCTACCTGATTGTTTCCTTCCTAGTTTAACTTCTGATTACTAAACAAAATAAGGGAATTATTGAAATTTGCAGAGACAGGGGATCCATCTGGGGCCCCTGAGAACAGGGTGAGGTGTTCAGCTCATTTAATAAATATATTATTAATAGAACCAACCCACCTCCCATGTGCCTTCATCTTTCTATATGAAAGAAAATTCTACAACTCGGAGAGTCAGAAAGGAATGTACACATTTTTCTCTGGGCTTCCTTGATGGCTCAGATGATAAAGAATCCACCTGCAATGCATGAGACCTGGGTTTGATCCCTGGGTTGGGAAGATGTCCTGGAGAAGGGAATGGCAACCCACTCCAGTATTCTTGACTGGAGAATTCCATGGACAGAGGAGCCTGGTGGGCTACAGTCCATGGGGTGCAAAGAGCCAGACACGACTGAGCGACCAACAGTTTCATTTTGCACACAACCCGAACTCCCCGACTCACAGGCTGTTCACGACCTCAGAACACGTGCTGAGCCCTGCGGTTATCCAGAGCCTCTGCCTTCAGTTAACTAGAGCTCTACTTCACAGAAAACCTGAATCAACTGGTTGATGGACTCTGAGTGGATGAGCTTTTTGTTCCTGTAACTTCAGGTAAGCTCTGTCCGGGGTGCAGACCACGTGGCCCCGTTTCTGTTCCACTCCAGGCTGGGCCTCTTGGAGTCCTTTCCAGGATCCTGATGGAGGGAGGAAGGGAGACAGCTTGTCCAAAGGTAGCCATCTGAATACCAGCGCTATTTTCTTGAGCAGTGAGGAAGAAAAATTCTGCTCCCTTGAGAATTTTCAAGAGGTCCCAGAATTGAGATGAAGTCATCTCAGTTGGTTTGTCTTTGGATGTGTACTTAACCTGAGAGCAGGCTTCCCTGGTGGCTCAGAGGTAAAGAATCTGCCTGCAGTGCAGGAGACCCGGGTTCGAGTCCTGGGTCAGGAAGATCCCCTGGAGAAGGGAATGGCAACCCACTCCAGTATTCTTGCCTGGAGAATCCCATGAACAGAGGAGCCTGGTGGACCACAGTCTATGGGGTCGACCGAGCGACTGAGCATCAGCTAACAGCTGACTTGAAGCCTCATTGTGGGGGGTGCACACTGGTCTGTGGGGTCTGCCCCACCTGGAGTGTGGCTGGGCTCCTCGGGTGATGCTTGGAAGGGCCTGGGGGGTATGGCTGGGGACAAGGTGGTGTGGAGTGGGCAGGCAGCGGGGTGCAGTGACCTTGAGGAGGCCCTGATGAACAAGAGTGGTGTCCGAGAAGATGGAGGGGAATGGGTGAATTCCAGCACTCTGCGGGAAAGAAAAACGTGCCAAAGATGGGTTGGACACGAGGCGGCTGTAGATCTGCATGGATGCTGGTGGATGTGGGGGACCCACTCGAGAGCCCTGGAAGATGGGCTGTGAGGGCAGGTGGGGTGTGCTCCTATCCTCACTCTGAGCTACAACAGCCACATGGAAACACAATTAGAGACAGGATTGATTCTGAGCTCATCAAAGGCATCTGGTGGGAGATAAGACCATGGAAGCCGTCTTCCTTGGAAGACAGACTGGAGTCGGGGTCATAGGTGAGATTCCTCAGGGAGAGAGTTCAGTTCGGAGGAGCAGGATGAGCAGGAGCGAGCCTTGGGAATGCTGACATTTAACAGCCAGGGGGAGGAGACGGGTCAGGAAGGAGGCAGAGAACAGCGGCCAGGGAAGTCTCTGAAGTCAGGGGAGAGAGTGGGGAGGGACAAGAGGTCTGTCCCGGGCACACCCAGAGCACGGCCAGAACACTTTACAAACAGACGTCGGATCAGAGGCAGCGCCTGGCAGCATCACTGTGCCATCTGCCCTCGGATAGACCGTTTCCCCGAGAGCCAGGCCTGGTGACTTTCCCCCGACACATCCTCCCGCAGCACCTTCAGGGCTCCGTCTGTCTGTCTGTCTGCCCTCTCCCCTCTTCTGGCCTATTGCAATCAGCCCGCCGAAGCCGGGAGGCGCTGCTGGGGTCTGCTTCTCTCCCTCGCGCTTTGTCCTTCCAGCCTGGGTCTCCCTGGAGCTCCGTGCGCTGCCTTCATTCTGCCCCTTTCCGGGGCCCGCTGGGCCCAGGTGCCTCGTGCTTCATCTCAGCCCGGTCCAGCCCCTGGGCTGTCCTCCTGGAAGACGGAGGAGCCCACCCGTCTCTCACGTCTGTTCTACTTGGGCTGGTTCCTGTTTCCTGAGCACAGGCGTTTCCTGTTTTCCCAGAGAGGATGGCGGTGGGGGTGAGCGTGCCCTGCCTTCACTGGTGATGGTTGTGCCGGGGCCATGGGCGCTCCTGGCCACCGCGAGGTCCCCTGGTTTCCCGGCTCAGCTCCCGCGTGGCCCCGGGCTGCAGGGATTGTGAGCGGTTTCCCAGCGCCCCTCCCCCGGGGGGCTTTCCCTTGCTGGTTCACTGGGTGTGTAAGTGCCTGCGCTGTGTGTGCTGGATGCCCTGCCTGTTTCAGGGGAGGGCAAGCCCAGTTCTCACCCGGCTTACAGAGGCCAGGCCTCACCCCATCTTTCATCGCTGAGCTTGAGGATGCAATTGCACCCGTCAGAACGGTGCGTGGAGCCCCGCGGCCTGACATGCTCACTTCCCCACTGCGCCCTCCGTCCCTGCCCTTCTAATGTCATGTGTTGGCAACGCTGGTCACTTGCAGCTCAACACACACACGTGCACGCGCAGGCGTGCACTCACACACGCACAGGTGCAGTGCGCTCCCCCGCGTCTCTGCGGCTCTGTTCAGGCGGCTTCCTGCCCCAGAACGGGCTCTCTCTGGTGACACAGGGGTCAGACTGTGTCCTCACGGCCTGCGCCGACCCCTCCCGAGGCCTCAGTGCCTCCTGGCTGCCGCGACTTACAAACACCTTTCCTCTCCCAGAACGGGGTTGACGACCACCTGTTCTAATAACTAGCTTTCGCGTTTGACTAATTTATTTGATTTCAGGTGCTGAAAAATGCAGACTATTTCACGTTGCCTTTGCAATAGCAAGCTTTAAGAAGCAGGGATCTCCCTCCTTACTCTCCCTCCTCCCTTCCCTCCCTCCTCCCCTCCCTGTCTCTGGTTGCCCACAACCCCTCTGCTGACTGACCGGGGAACAGGAGGGATGAATGAAGAGCAGATGGGGTGGGAGAAACACTTCCCATAGACCTATATAGATGTGTGCTCCACCACCTCATCTTGTCTTTTATGTAACTTTATACTTAAATTATCACTGAAGATGTGAATTTTTACACCCAGCTGCCCAGGAACTGCTTAAGTATAGTTAATTATATCCCTTCAGGACATGTTCATTTTTGCACAAACATATTTCTGAGTTTTTATCCTCTTTTGCTTATGCAACAAATAAGAGATTCTAGAAGAACAGGTGAGAGCATCTCCCTAAATGTGTGGACTGAGTTCAGTGCATCTGGTCAATTAGGTTATATGAACTTTACTGCAATTAGATAACCTAAAATGGTATGTAAAACAATAAAGAGAATAAATACAATTTTAGAAGCAGAAATGGGATGATCTAATAATTTTAGTAATAACATTTATTGAGTGCTCCTGTGTGCCAGGTATTGTTGGGTTTGGGTACACGCTCACACTGACCTTTTCAGTGAGGGGTGGATGAAGAAACTCAGAAGCAACAAGTCCAATGTCATCAGCCTGTCACAGGCACTGAGGCTGGAGCCAGACTCCAGTCTTTGAGTCTAAACCCTGAGTTTCCATTCAGAAGAGCCTCACTATCCACTTACCAGGGATTTGCTTAAAGTGGGCATCAAAAATTCAAAATAAATAGCATAAACAGTTTTTGTTTGGGACATTATTTTGAAAAATAAAGCTTGAAGATATGCAAGTAAATTTCTTTTTCCACAGGTTTAGCAGAATTTAGGTTTTCATTGCAAGTATTTCTGACTTTTATTAAAAATCGTAAGGAATCCAACGTTGTGGGAGTGTTGCCCGGTATACTCTTCTGAATGGAATTTTAGGTGGCAGGATTCTGCCTGTCCTATCTGGAAGCAGAAAGAAGGCAATTTTTGCAAATGTTTGGGTCAGTTTCCCCAAAGGTTGTTCTTGACCTGTTCACAGTTCTCTTGTGAATTTCTGGTTTGTCACCATTTTAGTTGTTTTTCTCTTTTTGCCACTGAAGCTGAGCTTCACATGCTTGTGTCTCTATCTGGAGAGTCAAATAGTTCTTTCACGTTCATACTTTCATTGAATTCACAGGATAATGCATCCCACAAGCTCCTGCTTTCATTGAATTCATGGGGTAAGGCATCCTGCAAGGTTCTTAATTTTATTTTGTTATCACCTTACACTGTATTCGGGGCTCCCCAGGTGGCACTAGGAGACGCAGGAGACTTGGGTTCAATTCCTGGGTCGGGAAGATCCCCTGGAGTAGGAAATGGCTACCCACTCCAGTATTCTTGACTGGGAAATCCCATGGACAGAGGAGCCTGGCAGGCTACAGTCCCTGGGATCACAAGAGTCAGACATAACTGGGCACACACACACATGCGTTGTATTAAATGTTCAACCTTCAATAACCAGGGAAGAACCCCAGGGACAGCCCCTGGGATGAACCGCACCCCTCCCCTTGGGGCAGGAGATAAGCCCCTCCCTATGGAACTTGAGTTTGGTCAGGTGACTTGCCTCAGCCAATGGAGTGCCTGGGGACATGATGTCATCAGAAGCTTTACATGTGCTGTTTGCTTGGCTTCTAAGGGATTCTTGCCCACAGTAGTAGATATAATGGTCATCTGAGTTAAATTCGCCCATTCCAGTCCATTTTAGTTCACTGATTCCTAAAATGTCGATGTTCACTCTTGCCATCTCCTGTCTGACCACTTCCAATTTATCTTGATTCATGGACCTAACATTCCAGGATCCTAGGCAATATTGTTCTTTACAGCTTCAGACTTTGCTTCCATCACCAGTCACATCCACAAATGGACATTGTTTCGCTTTGGCTCCATCCCTTCATCCTTTCTGGAGTTATTTCTCCACTGATCTCCCGTAGCATATTGGGCACCTATTGACCTGGGGAATTCATCTTTCAGTGTCCTATCTTTTTGCCTTTTCATACTGTTCATGGGGTTCTCAAACCAAGAATACTGAAGTAGTTTGCCACTCCCTTCTCCAGTGGACCACGTTTTGTCAGAACTCTCCACCATGACCCATCCGTCTTGTGTGGCCTACACAGCATGGCTTAGCTTCATTGAGTTAGACAAGGCTGTGGTCCGTGTGATCAGATTGGTTTGTTTTCTGTGATTGTGGCTTTCATTCTGTCTTCCCTCTGACGGAGAAAGATAAGAGGCTTACAGAAGCTTCCTGATGGGAGAGACTGGCTGAGGGGGAAACTGGGTCTTGTTCTGATGGGTGGGGCCATGCTCAGTAAATCCTTAATCCAACTTTCTGTTGATGGGCAGGGCTGTGTTCCCTCTCTGTTATTTGACCTGAGGCCAAACTATGGTGGAAGTAATGAAGATAATGGCAACCTCCTTCAAAATGTCCCACGCATACATTTCTACACTTGGTGCCCCAGACCCTGCAGCAGGCCACCGCCAACCCCTGCCTCCATCTGGAGACTCCTGGACACTCAGCGGCAAATCTGGGTCAGTGTGGGGTCACTGCTCCTTTCTCCTGGGTCCTGGTGCACAAGATTCTGTTTGTGCCCTCTGGGAGTCTGTTTCCCCAGTCCTGTGTAAGTTCTGGCAGCTCTATGGTCGGGTTAATGGCGACCTCGTCCAAGAGGGCTTATGCCATACCCAGGTCTACTGCACCCAGAGCCCCTGCCCCTGCGGCAGGCCACTGCTGACCCACACCTCTGCAGGAGACAGTCAGACACAGTTCTGTCCCAATCTCTGTGGGGGTCTCTGGGTCCTGGTGCACACAAGGTCGGTTTGAGCCCTCTGAGCATCTCTGGAGGGTATGAAGTTTGATTCTAACAACAACTGTGGAAAATTCCTAAAGAGATGGGAATGCCAGACCAATTTACCTGCCTCCTGAGAAATCTGTATGCAGGTCAAGAAGCAACAGTTAGAACTGGACATGGAACAACAGACTGGTTCCAAATCAGGAAAGGAGTATGTCAAGGCTGTACATTATCACCCTTCTTATTTAACTTATGTGCAGAGTACATCATGAGAAATGCTGGGCTGGATGAAGCACAAGCTGGAATCAAGGTTGCCCAGAGAAATATCAGTAACCTCAGATATGCAGACGACACCACGTTTATGGCAGAAAGTGAAGAGGAACTAAAGAAACTCTTGATGAAAGTAAAAGAGGAGAGTGAAAAAGTTGGCTTAAACTCAACATTCAGAAAACTAAGATCATGGCATCTGGTCTCATCACTTCATGGCAAATAGATGGGGAAAAGCGGAAACAGTGAGAGGCTTTATGTTTTGGGGGCTCTGAAATCACTGCAGATGGTGATTGTACCTAGACAGTATATTAGAAAGCAGAGACATTACTTTGCCAACAAAGGTCCATCTAGTCAAAGCTATGGTTTTTCCAGTAGTCATGTATGGATGTGAGAGTTGGACTATAAAGAAAGCTGAGTGCTGAAAAACTGATGCTTTTGAACAGTGGTGTTGAAGAAGACACTTGAGAGTCCCTTGAATAGCAAGGAGATCCAACCAGTCCATCCTAAAGGAAATCAGTTCTGAATATTCATTGGAAGGACTGATGCTGAAGCTGAAACTCCAATACTTTGGCCACCTGATGTGAAGAACTGACTCATTGGAAAAGACCCTGATGCTGGGAAAGATTGAAGGCAGGAGGAGAAGGGCACGACAGAGGATGAGATGGTGGGATGGCATCACGAATTCAATGGACACGAATTTGAGCAAGCTCTGGGAGTTGGTGATGGACAGGGAAGCCTGGCATGCTGCAGGCCATGGGGTTGCAGAGTCAGACACGGCCGAGCAACCGCTGAGCCCCAGGCCTCCAGTGTTGCTGCGGCAGAGCAGGACCCTGTGCCAGGGGCCCCTCAGCTTTGGGGTCACCATCACACAGCAGGATGCAGCCAGGGTGAGCAACCCATTGGCCAACAGAGATGCCCACTGCCTGGGCAGAGCTGGAAAGACTTCACACGGTGAGGACGTGCTAAGGGTCTGGGTCATCACTTCATCGGTGTCTTCATTTTACAAGCATTTTTGCTGCCCTGACAACTTCACAACTGTGGGCCCTGGATTTTCCAGGGTCTTGTGGAAATAGATCTCAAGCAATCTATTTCACCTAGGGCAATGGTTTATCTCTCAGGTGGCTCAGAGTCATGGTATGAACGGGGCTTGTTACCAGGCACCTCTGTCTGGCGTGTCTTTCGCAAGTCATCTCTTCCAGCCAGGAGAGAGGAGACCAAGCACTTCTGTTCCTGATGACGTGAGGCTTCTCCGGGTCCTAAACAGGCCCCCTCCACCCAGGTGGTGTCCCCGGGGCTGGGATTCGCCATAGCTTTGAACTCTCCCCGTTCATGAGCCGCAAGGGAGGAAGTGTGGACTCCTAGTCCCCATATGATATTCAGACTTGCCAAAATGTCTCCAAAGCAGCTGGGTTCCTGTGACCTACCCTTCCGCCCTCCCCCTGCTCCCCGAGGAAAGCTGAGTTCTGCCATGGCTGGGAGAGATGGAGCTGGGAAGCGGAGGGGGCCGGGTTCAGATGGAAAACAGCTCAGAGGGCTGGGCTCCCAGGGGAGGCTGACCCACGGCCCCAGGCAGGGAGAGGAGTGCAGAGGCATGCTGTCCTGTCCCAGAAAGACAGGTGACCTTCATGGAGGCCAGCTCAGGCTGCTGCTCGTGGCATTTCTTTCACATACAGCCAACTGCAAAATGAAAAATAAGCAAAATGAAAAACTCTCCGTGGCTCCAATAAGGCAGTGACCCTGAAGCCGGTCATGTGTGCAAATCGACCGGGGTGATGTAATCCGCTTCAGGCGATTCAGCATGAACCGCCAGACCTGGGTGTATTTAGGTCCAAATAAAAGAAAGATCAATGATTAATCAGCTTTATTCAATTTAGGCAGAACCACATTCTCTGTTCCCCACACTCTGGCCCTGGGGTTCCCTTTCCTACACCCCTCCCCCAGGAGGAAGCCACTGGCCTCACTTTCGGGATAAACTTTTTAATATTTCTGTTTGACTTTAGGCATACGCCGTGTGCCCCAGTGGATTCTGCCCCAAGTCTCTGAAGGAGACCCACTGTGTGCATTTTCGTGACTTTCTTTGTGTTTCTTTGATTAGGTTTTATGCTTCTGAGCCATTGTACTGCGCGAGGATGTGAATGGCTCATTTTCCTTGATACACGAATGTATGTATTTTTTTCCCATTGAATGTGTGTCTTTTAAGTCTTCTTGGTTGGAGTTTAGAATTCCCTCTTATTTCTAGTCACCTGAAAGTGATACCGATTTTGGAGGGTCGTATGAACCTACTCACTTTGGAACCAACCCCAGGCCATTTCAGTTGAAGGAGAAAATAGCAAGGAAAGAAAGCATGCAGACTTCTGCTAAATTTGGAGATGGTTCTGTACTTTGAAAATATTATTAATGAGATAATAGGGAACGCGACACTTGAAAGCAAGTGAAAAAATTAAAAATAATGAGCTTTCTCTCTTCAGTATTTTGTGGTGACCTATACTGGAGGAGAATCTGTGGAGCAATCTGTATATATATGAGCCACTTTGCTACACAACTGAAGCTGACAGAGTACTGTAACTCAAGTATACTTCAATTTAAAAAATAAATTAACTGAGGAAAAACCCTCCCAGGAAGCCATTAAGGAATTGAGGTCTTTTGAGCATTAACAACCTGCTCGCCTTCTTTGATACCTTGCAATAAATGCTGTACTTTCCTTCAACACAAGAAAGCAACAGATAAATGGACTTCTCTGGCAATCCAGTGGTTAAGACGCCATGCTCCCAAGGCAGGTGGTACAGGTTTGACCCTGGTGGGGGAACTACATCCCACATGCTTCATGGTGCAGCCCAAAGAAAGGAAACAAAAAGCAAGATAATAGATGAAAAATAATGAGCTCTCCTCTTTGAGTAGTCAATAGAAAGGCAGAAAAATTGAGTTGGATCTAGTTGTGACAAATCCACTCTGTAGTGACTTGATTTGGTATTTCAGAGTCTTTGATGGAAAAACAGAGAAACCTTAGGTCAGGGCACTGTGCATGCGGTCAAGTGCTATTAACAGCTAGGACCCCTCCTGGCTCAGAGCGACACCTCCACCAGCTTTCAAAGGTCTCCAGGCCGAGCTGTGAATCAAAAACTGCTGAGGGTGGCTTCAGATAACTGTGATGTGTGACGGTTTCCTCTGCAATTTAAGGCTGTGATTAAAGCCTATGAATAACTTGAAGTGTGAAGCTGAAGCAGATCAGACTTGGAGCCCAGTCACAGCCTGGTGCTGAAGCAGGAGACGCGCTTCTGGGTCTGAGCAAACAGAGGGTGGGCGAGGTGCCAGCTGGACCCCTCTGGGTGGAGGCCCGGGTCCTGCGGGAGTGACTCTGCGCGTCGGACAGTGGGAGCAGCAGACCTGTTTCACCCTCTCAGCCGCCTCTGCTGTCTTCCAACCGGAGGCCGGGGCCTCTTCACTGTTGGCCCATGACTCGGGGAGCAGAGGACAGGCCCTGTGTCCTGGTTCCCGCTTGCTGCCCACAACTGGGGTCTCAGCTACAGTGGAGACGTCCCCTCTATTACAGGGAGGACCCCACCCCACAGCTTCTGGGAGGTGCCTTGCCTTCTGGGGCAGAAATCTAGAGCAGTAATGAGATTCTCCCAAACCGACCTGGCCAGCCAGCCTGAGAGTGGTCCACAGCCACAGTCTCCTGGCCCCGGAGATGCAGACAGCAGATAGCTCCAAGGCCTTCAGCATTCCCAAGAGAATTTTGAAATGTGTTTATTATGTATGTATAACATGAATGTTTATGTGTATAGTATAGATTATATAGTTATTATATATTTAAAATAATATATACAAGAGATATTTTAATATAAACATATACATTTGACCCTTGAACAACACAGGTTGGAGCTTCAAGGGTCCACTCATACGCAAGTTTTTTCCAGTAAGTACTACAGTATAGAACTTCAGATATGAGAGTTGACTATAAAGTTATACAAAAATTTTCACCTTATAATCCTGAGTTGTTCAAGGGTCAACACGCTATCATGGGGTTCCCTAGTGGCTCAGCAGTAAAGAATCCGCCAGCAAAGCAGGAGCCACAGGAGACATGGTTCGAACCGTGGGTTGGAAAATCCCCTGGAGGAGGGCATGGCCGCCCACTCCAGTGTTCTTGCTGGAGAATCCCATTGCCAGAGGAGCCTGGCGGGCTACAGCCCATGGGATCACAGAGAGGTGGGCGCAACTGAGTGACTAACACACTTACTTACTTAAATGGTCTCTAGGGTATAATAAGCACTCAGCCAACGTTAGGACTGGAAGTCTTTCTCTGTTTTTAAACAGATATATGCATGTATCTAGAGAAAGCTTTTATTTATAAAACAAAATCAACATCATTTGAGGCTGGGGGGTCCTTATCCCTCTCTCTTAAAGGCACTGTGACCCAATGCAACATTTCTGACTGTAGATCCAAGCAGAATGCCAGGGATCCAGAGCCGGCCACATATCCCTCTATTCAAAATAGTGATCAAGAGAAAGGGTAAAATAAATCATCAGAGAAAGCTGAGTGAATACCGATTTTTCTAAAGTGGATGCATTGTGAGGGCAGCACACCCCCAGGCGACCCTCCCTGTCGTTCTTTTTCCAGCAGACATCCCAGCTTGGGGTGCCCACCTGCTCAGATTAGGGGGCCAGAGGGAGCGCGTGCACCCTCCACCCCTTGGCAGCCACCATCGGGTGGTGGGTGCAGTGTAGTCTTCAGCTTCCCGTGGCATGCCTGCCCCACACAGGAAGGGCTGCTAATGTTAGACCCTTAGGTTCCTTCTCATTCAGCTTGGATGTAGATAAAAAGCAGATGAAGTCTTCAATCTGCAGATAACCTCTAAAACTTATTTCACGTCCTAAAAACTAGCCTTGAAATTTTCGTACTCTAAGCATACACACTTTAGTTAAAAAAAAATCTTACAGGAGTTTTTTTCTAAAAACGTTCTTTTCTACAGCGTGAGAATTCCTGAAGAGTGAAGCCTACTTCTCAGGGCGCATCCAGATGCCCACCACCAGGTGGGCGGGGCCTTACTCGCGTGAGGCGGGACATTCTGTGTGGTCAGTTCTGGGTCTGTAACAACCTCCCCTCTGCCTCCTCATCTGTGTGTCCTGTCAATGTCCTGTCTTCTGGGTGGTGTCCAAGCCCACGCCCCATCAGTAGAAACCTTTGAGCAGGCAGCTCCCAATTTATCTAAGAATTATGGAGCAAGGCCGCTGTATTGACAGATGCCCCAGAGAGAAATCATGAACAAGCATGTTTGGAAATGGCACTGTGCCTTCCTTTCACTGCCTGGAGGGCCTTCTTGCCCACCCTCAGGCTGGACGCGGCCGAGCCAGACGTCTGCAGAGGTGGAGCGTCAGGGAGGGGGCCGTGTGGATGCGTGCTGCCTTCAAAGTGTGTCCACTTTAGAAAAATGGGTATTTACTCAGCTTTCTCTGATGGTTTATTTATCTTTCTCTTGCTCACTATTGTGAATAGAAGAATATATTCTCCAATTCCTTTGGGGCATCTTTTTGTAATTCTTCCACAAGTTTACTTAATTTTCCTCTAATTTCCTCCCTGACTGCTACACACTATTGCTCCAGAAAAAGACTCAGCAATACAAAGTGCATCCAGTCCATGGATGCTCCTTGCTCGCCTGAGCATGAACCTGGGAAGACGTGTCTTTAATTCTCAACTCTTTTTTATCGACAGCTGGTATTATTACTATTGCCGGCTTTCAATGTCTTTGAATTTCAATTTTTCAATTTCAATGAATTATTTTCTCCTGTGTCTCTTGCTTTAAAGAAAAAAATGCCAATGTCGTTTTTGACACCAACTTTATTTGAAAGGGTGGGGCAATGCATCTAGTGTTGCATTTAGCAGGCTAAGACCTCGACACACACCCAGGAAAATCCTTGAAATTATGTGACTATTTCATCTCCCACCAACAGACAGACCCCTTTATTGTCAACCAAAGCAATCTTTTTTTTTTTTTTTTCCCATTGTGAGCATTTTTACTAGCACATCTAAAGAGTCACATGCAGATGAAAACCGCCAATAATGGAACGCATGAATATTTATTGACGTCTCATTACGCGCTTGGCATCAGAGCCGAGCAGATAACAGGCTTCATCTGTCCCATTAATTCTGAGGCTGTGCGCTGGGGGAGGGCGGCCCCCGTGGTGGGGGCGCCGTGGGGAGGGTCTCCCTGGTACACAGCGGGAACGTGGGCTCCTCACTTCCGGCTTCTGCACGTTGCAGCCCTATCCGCTGCGGTCTGTCCGCACGCAGCTGCGCCCAGCCCTGCCCTCTCTCCACGTACCCGTCTCTCTTCCTGCCCACCATCCTCTGGTGCCTGGAGCCTCCCGCCAACAGCGCTGAGAGCTTCAGACTCTGTCCTTCAGCAAAGAAGCAGAAGAAAGACCCGGGGCTGGGGCCTCAGTGACAAGCTGACGGTCACAGCAGAGGGTGGCGAGCTCTCTGGACGCAGGCCCGGGGGCTGAAGGGCAGCAGCAGCATCCCGGAGCACTTTCCTGGGGGGCGGGGACACGGCCCACACCATCAGGGGACTCGGGTTCAGCGAGTGTGAGATGATAAACAGATCCCACGGCCCTGAGTTCAAGTAGACACAGGAGCGAAGGACAGACTGTGCCCCTTAGGGCCCCAGGCCTGTTAGTTTTTAGAAACACCTCGGACGTGAAGCCTAGAATTGCTGGGGGTTGATTTGTGTCCTCCACGCCCTGCTCCCCAAAGCCAGACCTGAGTTCTAAACCTGTGCCTGTGGAGTGACCTCATTTGGAAATAAGGTCAGATTAAGGTAGACGCTATTGAATTACATTGAGGTGGAATTATGTTAGGGTGGGCTTGATCCGCTAGGGTGGGCTTGATCCACTAGGGTGGGTGTCCTTATAAGGAGGGGCGATGCCATGTGGGGATTCATCCCAGGAAAGTGGCAGAGGCGTGAAGTGGCCGCTTGAGGGCAATGCCAAGGCTGCTCCCGGCAAGGCCAGGAGGGGACAGAGAGGCTGAGGACAGACCCTCCACCCCCTGACCCTGCCAGAGAGCATGGCCCTGCTGACACTTGACCTCAGACCTCTGGCCTCCGGGCTGAGAGAATTGACCGGTGCTGCTTTCAGCTGCCCGGGTTGAGGCTCCTGGTGCAGCAGGCCCAGTGCAACGATCCCGCGAGCCGCCCTCCTGGGGAAGCCTGCAGAGGCAGACCTAGAGCTGCGGGCGGCTGTGGCGGGCGTCTGCGCTCTGCGGTGTCCACCATCAGCCATGACAGCAGTTACCGGGACAAGGGGAGTCCAGCAGGGCCCCGCGTGGGCCATACGGCACGTCCCCTCCACGTGCCCACCGTCCTGTCCGTGCAGGGCTCACTGTCTTTGGTGAGTCCTGAGTGTGTGCATCACAGGCTGTAGGGTGAGCACGCTTGTTCTCAGTAGGGTCCTCTTGACACTCTGGCCACACGGGCACTGGGCCACTCCCCAGGGAATGTTCCAGGACGCTGTGGTCCCCACGCCTTCCCAGAGGCTGCCCCAAGCTCCCCTGGGCTGAGGGAAGCTGGAGGACTCGGGGGCTGACTCTTCATTCCATGAGTTTTCAGCAGAGCCATGCGTGGTGGTCTCACTCCTTCCTGCTCGCTCAGGCCGCCTGGGCCGTGATGCAAACGTAGCCTCTCTAGGGTCCCCCTGCCAGCTTCCTTCAAGCCTGATGACTTTTCAGGAGAGGCAGGGGTCTCCGCGCTCTCACCGCCCCAGCCCTGAGCTCCAGAGTCACAGCTCTGACAGCATGGCACCCCCACCTCCCCTCGCACCCACCGGCAACGCCAACCTGCAGGTTCTGATGCCAGCCATCCTGTCCCCACCTGCCGGGCGGGGCCTGGAGACCAGGTCTGCCACACGCCATCCCCAGGCAGGCGTGTCCCCCCAGGGTCTGGGCTGACGCTGATGTCAGCTGCACCCCGCTGGGGGCTGGGCTGTCTGGGGTCAACGTGGGGCACCTCAGGTGGGAATCCAATCCCTTCGCTCCGTCGGGGGTATAAGCTGCTGACGGCTGGTGCAGAATGGTCCTTCTTCTGAGTCTGGGTTTCTCTTGGCCTTTACCCACCCCTGTTCTGTAACCAAACACCAAAGCACAGAAGGTCAGTCTTTCTGCTTGTTTTTCACCTAAAACTCACTGGGAGCCACTCTCAAAGCTGGAACTTGAAAAGAAGAAAACTATTTGATTTTAAAGTAGCACTCCCACGGTGGGAAACTCCTCCAGATCTGACAGCTTTAGTTTCCTCTCTTCTAAAACAGGAGACAATTTTCTGAGCTTACTGCCCGGCCGCCCGATGTGGAGCACTTACCTTGAGTTTTCTGATTTACGTTCATAGAGGTTCCATCAGGCTTTTACTCCTGTCATTTATCAGGTGAAAGGACAGATTCAGAAAGGTGCAGGGCAACACAGGGCCTGATGGGGAGGGGGAGAGGGCTACAGGGAGGAGGCTGTGAGCTCTGTGGGCCGCGGGACGGAGCTGAAGGGCAGCGTGGTCTCCCCACATCTCGAGTCCCATCCACACCCTGCTGTCCTGTCCGTGGAGGGGTTTCTCCTTTCTAGGCAGGGTTTTCGTGGTGGGGGGTGGCTAGGCCCCAGGGCCTCCGCGGGAACACTGGTGATGGCCTGTTCTGCTGTCCGTGGGCCAGGCTGGGGGGCCTCCCCAATCCCCTCTGTGTGGGCGCCGAGCCGGCTCTGCGTGCTCCCTCCAGAGTGCTCTCACCCCCCAGGGATGCGGGAGCCCATCACTGGTGCAGAGTCCCAGCCTCCTCAGGCCTCCTGGGCGGGACCAGATTGGGTCTGTGACTCGGGGACTCAGGGCAAGTGGGGGGTGGGGGGGTGATGCTGAGGGTGGGAGGAAAGGCCCCGATGGTCCCTGGACACCTCCCCAGGCAGTGACGTGCTCTCTCCACCCACGGGCCCATGTCTCTGGGGGTCCAGAGCCATCCCTCCTCACTGGGCACACACAGCCTGGCCCGGCCCCCTCACCTCCACACTCTGCTCCTGGGATCCAGGGAACCCCGGGCGTGAGTTCTTTGGGCCCCTCCCCTGCCCAGAGCCCCCTGGGCCATCAACCCCACTGGGACCCACAGTCCTGCTGACGCGGCTCCTTGTCAGGCTGCGAGCAGAAAGCAGCCCGTCTGAGCACCCTTGCAGGCGTTTCATAGTGTGACCGCCCTCCTCACACCCAGACGGGGTGCTCCGGGCTGGAGCTGAGGACCCCGCCCCGAGTTCGCAAGGACCGCTCAGACTTGAGCCCGCAGAGCTCCGTGATGTCCCCTCACCCAGCACAGGCGAGCGGTCCTGGCTGAGGTCCGTCTCTCTTGCTGGCTGGGGCCCGGCCGGTGGGCGGAGTGGGGGTCACGTCCTCCCCCAGCTCATGGACCCCCGCCCCCCAGGATCTGGGGTCTGTCAAGGACCAAGGCTGTGACTCTGCTTCCTTTGTGGGATGAAAACCGTGCCATAGGAACGGCCCTGGCGTTTCGTTTTGCCCAAAGAGGGAGCTCAGATGCCCAGGGAGCAGCCTGCGCCTTGGGGAGCTCGGGCCCCGTCGCGGGCATCTCCTGAGCTGCAAGTTTCTGTTCAGCCCCAGTTCCATCCCCAGGAAAGGCTGCCCCGTCCGGCCCGCTCTCCTCGGGATCGACACGTCCCCAGTGTCCTGTCGTCCTTCCTGCCCTCCATGGAGGTGTGGCGGGGTGTATGCCTCTGTCTGACTTGATTTTTCAACATCAGAGGAAATAAGCAGGCCCTGTCTCCTCCCAATTTCTCTGGGACACCTTCGGCGGGCCCAAAACGTGCGTCCCGGCCGACTCCTCGGGCTCAGCCTCCAGACACGCGAGCACACATCTCTGCTGCCTGAAGCCCCGGCCCTTGGGAGTTCATTACAACAGCGCTGGGAAATGAAGACACTAGGTAAGGGGGGAAGAAAAGCGTATTTAGAGGCATCACTCAGGTTGATGCTTATGGCCTGGGTTAGATAAAAGTGCACCTGCTGCCCAAACTCGTTTTTAGGATTGCCCGTCAGCCTCTCTGCTGGTCAAACGGCCCCGACCCCCAAGGTGCCAGAGGAAACTGGTAGGCATTTAAGGAAGGTGTAATAGGGAGCATAAAGAAGGCTGAGCACCAAAGAACTGATGATTTTGAACTGTGGTGTTGGAGAAGACTCTAGAGAGTCCCTTGGACTGCAAGTAGATCAAACCCGTCAGTCCTAAAGGAGATCAGTCCTGGGTGTTCATTGGAAGGACTGATACTGAACCCCCAATACTTTGGCACCTGATGCGAAGAACTGACACATTGGAAAAGACCCTGATGCTGGGAAAGATTGAAGGCGGGAGAAGGGGACGACAGGATGAGATGGTTGGATGGCATCACTGACTCTATGGACAGGAGTTTGAGCAAGCTCTGGGAGATGGTGAAGGACCGGGAAGCCTGGCGTGCTTCCGTCCATGGGGTTGCAAAGAGTGGGACACATTTAGCAACTAAACAACAGCAATGGAGGGGGCACGGCCAGCCACCTGAGCTGGTGGCCACAAAGGGCGGCAACGGTGTGTCTCCCAGTCCACAGGCGACCCTGGGGGAGCACCTCCTCGTCACCGTGGGTCCTCGGCCCTGAAGGCTGGTCTCAGCTGAGGATGCTCAAGTCCTGGAGGGCCCGCCTCTCCGGGTGGAGGCAGGGCTTGGCGGTCTCATGAGGAAAAGCTGCCCAGGCCTTTCAGATTCCCTGAGGCCAGGGCACGCTGAGGGTCTCAGGCCCGCTGAGAGGAGAGTGGGAGGGCCTCGTAGCGCCAGCTCACCTGAGCCAGCCGCCCAGAGGGGGAGCCCACCCACCTGTGACCACAGCCGGGATTTGCCGGACCTCAGGGGGTGGAAAACAAGGATTTGCAGGACCTCAGGGGGTGGAGAACAAGGACACAGTGCAAACATCGTGCTAGAAGAAAGGCTCTGACCTCCTTTGCTCTCTCCGCAGGAAGCATTTCAAAATGCTCCGCACCAACACTGACTCCATTAGCAAAACAGTTGCTTTTTCTCTTCTTTGTTATGCTTTTGTCAGCTTTTGAATAATTAAAATTTGTTGCAATGTCTTTTCTATTTTCTTCCAAATAAAGTTTCTCCTCTATGGTTCACTCAGCGCCCACATTTTGCATTTTTTTTTTTAAGAAGAGCCCTTCTCTTCTATCAGTTCCAGACCCTCGAATCCTGCCCCCTCCCCGTGGAAACCACAGGACCAGGAGGGCCCATGGGTGTAGGGGGTCTGGGGAAGCAAAGTGGCCACTGTAACCCTTGAGAGCAGAAAGGAAAGACTTTTAGGAGTTGCCATGAGTGTGGAATTTTGGGGAGTGGCAGCGATGTCAAAGAAGAATTATGAGGAATGCTGCTGGGAGTTTTGCTTGTACTTCTGCCTGGGTGTGTGTGTTTTGGTGGGAGGAGGTGGGTGGGAGGCAGAGAAAGAATCACAAAATTTAAGTTTTTGTAAAAAATAATTTTTGTATTTACTTTTGGCCGTGCCGGGTCTTCTTAGCTGTGCGGACTTTCCTCTGGTTGTGGCGAGTGGAGAGCGTGCAGTGACCTCTGGTTGCCGTGCAGCACAGGCTCTCGGGCCTGCAGGTGTCAGGAGTGGCCCCGGGCTCTGGAGCCCAGGCTGATTAGCTGTGGTGCTTGGGCTTAGTCGCTCTGCGGCACGTGGGATCTTCCCCACCCCGCAATCGAACGCATGATTCCTGCATTGGCAGGAAGATTCTTTACCCCTGAGGCACTAGCGAAGCCCAGAACTTAAGCATTTTTAAAACTTCTGTTTTTCTGGCAGCCAAGCTGTGTTCCTTGGATGTTCAGTTCAGTTCAGTCACTCAGTCATGTCCGACTATTTGTGACCCCATGGACTGCAGCATACCAGGCCTCCCTGTCCATCACCAACTCCTGGAGTTTACTCAAACTTATGACCATTGAGTCAGTGATGCCATCCAACCATCTCATCCTCTGTCATCCCCTTCTCCTCCTGCCTTCAATCTTTCCCAGCATCAGAGTCTTTTCCAATGAGTCGGCTCTTCACATCAGGTGGCCAAAGTATTGGAGTTTCAGCTTCAACATCAACCATTCAACCTTGGATGTTGCTTTGAGTCAAAACTGGGCCCTGTGGAACCTGGGTGTTTCAGCCCAGATGGACACTCAGGACTGTGCCCCGTCTGTGGATGCCCTGGTGCCCGGCTGCCTGACCCATGGTGGGTTCCTCTTTCCTGCCCCGCTCCCTCCCCGACCCCAGCCGTCCCCAGGCTTCTTCCCCGGTCTCACTCTGGGAGCCCCCTCCCTCCAGCTGGCCTGGCTGCTGGCCCTGGGGGGAGTCCAGGCTGCCCGCATCCATCCCGCCCCCTCAAACCCTGGACCCCGCTGCCCTTCTGCTCATCTCGTGTGGCCCCCGCCTCTGCCCGACAGGCTCGGGCCAGATGTGCTCTGACCACCCCTCCCCGCCCCGGAGAGGAGAAGTCCTCCGTTTGCTCCGGTCCTTCATCTGAACCCATGTGCACCCACAGCCCGGCCCACAGCTCTGCGCCTGGCGGGCAGGGGCCCCTCTTGCTGGGGGGCAAGGCCGTGTCGCAGGGCTGCTGGCAGCGCTTGGTCAGTGTGAGCGGGCTCGAGGAGACCCCTCCGCACGGATGGGCCAGGTTGGGGGGCCCTCACCCCCTGACGCCTCCTTCCCCTCCCCAGATGCTGCTCTTCTGTAAACGCCCCTCCGCCGACTCTCCCGTGCAGTTTGTTTTCCCCGTTGGGTTATTAGCTCGTGGTTTTCTGGGCTGAAGTGCGTTTCTGCTGCAGCTGGATCATGTTTTCAACCTGTCTGTAGCCGTAATTCATTATTCATGCTGTGTACGGACGAAGCTAAAATTAAATGAACCAGTTTCAACTTTCCGCCTCAGTCAGACGCTTCACTTCTGTGAAGAGCAGAAGTGACCAGTTGGGGACAGTCTGACGTGAGGCTCGCACACGGCCCACCCGCCGGCCACGCTGACCTCTGCTCAGCCTGCCTCACGCCGTCCTGCCTCTGGGGAAATGGCAGGGTGACCCTGTCTGCTCCCTCAACAGTGGTTTTGGTCATCGCAGTAAATTCCTTGATCTGACTCTTAATATCAACACTTGGACCCAGCAAATGTAAGGCCAGTAGACCCAGTAAACTGCAAATAGGTGATAAGAATCAGAGCTGACATCCTGGGCGCCAAGCCTGGGCCCTACCAAACATGCATCTCCCTGTGTAATCCTACAGCAGGCTGAGGGAGGCGCTGTGAGCCCATTGGATGGACGGGGAAACTGAGGCACAGGAGGATAGGAGAACTTGCCACCATCGGCACAGCCATCCTGGCGTCAGCACCTCGACTCTTCCAAGATCCCGATCTTGCTACCAGAAATCACACTTCTGTGCTGGATCAGTTTGCGGTGGGGCTACAATTTAACAGCGGCCACAACAAAAACAGCCCAGTTAAAAATGGGCCCTTGGAATAGGCCATTTTTCCAAAGAAGACATACACAGTAAACACATGAAAAGATGCTCAAAATCACTAATCATCAAATAAATGCAAATCAAAACCACGAGACATTTTCTCACACCCATAAGGATGGCCGCTGTCAAACAAACAAACAGACAAACAAAATAATCAGTGTTAGCAAAGATGTGGAAAAGCTGGAACCTTTGCATACTGTGGTTGGAAACGTAAAATGGTACAGTCACTAGGGAAACAGTATGGAGATGCCTCAAAAAATTAACAATAGAACTACTATCCACCCAGTAATCTCACTCCTGGGTATATAGCCCCAAAATTCAAAGCAGGATCTCAAAGAAATCTTTGCACACCATGTGTATCACAGCAATATTCACAAAAGGTAGAAGCAACCCAGTGCTCTTAACTGATAAATGGGTAAAGAAGATGTGATATACGTGTATCAGATATGATGCATATGGAATGGAATACTGTCCAGCCATGAACATAAGGAAATTTTGTCACATGACATAACGTGGAAGAACCTTGAGGGTATTACGCTAAGTGAAATAAGCCAGTTACAAAATGACAAGAACTGTACAGTTCCATTCATTTGAAATATCTAAAATAGTCAAAATCATAGAAACAGAAAGAAGAAAGATGGTATAAGGACTGAGGGGAGGGGGGAGAGGAGTTAGTGTTTAATTGATGCAGATGCTTCCCAGGCGGCTCAGATGGTAAAGAATCTGCCTGCAATGCGGGAGACCCAGGTTCGATCCCTGGGTCAGAAAAATCCCCTGGAGAAGGAAATGGCAACCTACTCCAGTACTCTCGCCTGGAGAATCCCATGGACAGAGGAGCCTGGTGAATTACAGTCCACGGGGTCTCAAAGAGTCGGACACGACTGAGTGACTAACGTTGAAGCAGTTTCAGAGTTACAAGATTAAAAAGTTGTAGAGAGCCATGAGCATGCACTTAAAACACTACTGAACTACACACTTAAAGGTTAAGATGATATATTTAGTGTTATGTCTTTTTACCATAATAATAATAAAAATAAATGGATGAATTCTTTAAAAGATGTAGCTTTCCAAAGCTGACTCAAGAAAAGACAAAGCACCTAAATAGCCCAATATCTACTAAAATAGACTCCATAATGCTAAGCCTTCTCACAGTGAACACTCCAGACTCAGGTGCCTTCTCCATATTCTATTTATTTCTCCTTTTTTCATTTACTATAAAAAGGAAGACCAATGTCACGGTCACTTTAAGAAAACTCAGGAGGAGTGACATTTCCTAATTTGATTCATAAGGTCAACATAACACTGATACTCAAACTAGAAAATGACAAGAACATATCCTTCATGAACATATTTATGAAAAATATGTACAAGATGTTAGAAAATGAAATTTAGCAGTATATAAAAAGAGTAATATTACCATACAGAGAGACTCATAAATTAATGGAAGAGAATAAGTTTTCTAGAAGCACACCCACATGTGAATGGCTAGGATGGTTTCCATAAGTTTCTCTAACGGGGATAAAATAGTCTCTTTTCAACAGTTCTTACTGGAACAAAACAGTCTCCAGACGATTCCTGGCTCCTTACGTCACACCACACACAAAAAATTAACTAGAAATGAATCACAGACCTAAATAGCAGAGCTAGAATTGTGCAGTGTCTAAAAATCTTTGCAGCATTCGAGAAGGACACAAAACTCTCTAAACCTAAAAGAAAAGACCTGGTAAGTTTGATTTCATCCAAATTTTAAACTTACTCTTCAAAGACACGGTTAAGATGAAAAGGCAAGTCACAGATTGGGAGGGAAAATTGTCAACCCTTTTATCTGAGCAAGGACAATATATAATCTATTCCAACAACCCAATAATGTTAAGATGGGTCACCCTATAATAAATGGACTAACAATTTGAACAGAAACTGCACAGAGGAAGGTATATGAAGGACCCAAACACACATGAAGTGATACCTGTCAGCAGGGCTGTCAGGAACCCACAATGGAATACCACCTCACGCCCTCTAGAATGATTAAGATGTTGGCAAAGAAGTAAAATAATCATAGCTCACACCCTGTTACTGAGGATGTAAAATGACAAGGGTTTGGTGAAGTGTTTGGTGGTTTCTTATAAAGTTAAATACACAGTGATTCTGCTCCTTGCTGCTTCCTCAAGAGAAATGAAAACGCATGTCCTTACAAAATTCATACACAAATATTAATGGCAGCTTTATAATAATTCTGAACTAGAAACAAACCAAATGTCTAAAGGCAGAATATATAACAAATCAATGTATATTTATACAGCAAAAAATTATTGCACAGTAGAAAGAAATGTAACTACTGATACGTACAAGATGAACTGATCTCAGAAACAAAGACGTCAGGTGAAAAAGAGCATTTACTGTGTGATTCCAGTGACATGATGACATGGTTCTAGAACAGGGGGAACCGGCTGATGGTGACGGAAGTCAGACCAGCGTCTGCCCAGGGCCAGGGAGGTCTGGATCAGGCTCCAGAGAACAGGGGAACACTTTTGGGGTGGTCTTGGAGGTTGTGGAGGTCACAAATGGAGGTAATATTTGCCAAAATCTGTCAAATTCTACATGTAAAATGGTTGTCTTTTATTGCATGGAATTATACCAGGCCCCTCTGTCCATGGGATTCTCCAGGCAGGAATACTGGAGTGGGTTGCCATTTCCTCCTCCAGGGAATCTTCCCGACCCAGGGATCGAAGCTGCATCTTTCATGTCTCTTGCAGACGGGTTCTTTACCACTAGGCCACCAGGGAAGCCCTAGTAAAGTTAACCTCCCTGCCCCCGCAAAGAAATGTCCAGCAGTGATTCGGTCCTGGCATGAAAACCGCTGGGGAAACAACAGGACCTACTCTTCCCTTCTTTTCGTTGATTGTACAAATGTGCTCTTTCATACAGATGCTTGAGGTCAGTTTAAAAACAGGACCTGTGCTTTGCTGAATTTTTCAAGTTATTAAATGAGATAAAGCACAGAGGTCTTTAGAGAGGAAGAGGCCTGGCGTTTCAGGTCGGGCTCTCGGGAGTCACCTATACTTGTCGCCCGTGAGAGCAGAGGGGAGATGGTGCGGTCACCACCGCCCACTCCTGGGGTCCACGTGGTGCAGAGGGAGACACAGGTCAGATCTGAGGGGCTGCTTCCCGACGACGAGGCCACTGGAAAGGGTGTCAGGAAATAAAATGAGCCGTGACGTGTTTGCCTATCAGCTGGGGGAGGTAAGCTCCTAGACCCCCAGCGTCGGGGCAGGTGGGTTCCCCAGGAGACCCACACACGTGTTATAAAGTTATGTCAGCAAACAGCACACAGTGTTCGGCTCTTGGACAATGTAGAGCTACGGTTCTCTTTATTTGGGGAGCTTCCTGCTTTTCATGTCTCAGGATTTACCTATTTCAAAGGGAGGGAAAGGCCAGCTGAAAAACCCTCCTCACTCACTGTTGGCCCTGGGCTGGCTCAGGGCCTTGGAAGGTCTCCCGCCACCTGCCCTTGACAAGGGATTCGGAACAAAGTGGTGAAGAAGCTGTGATCAGCTTGTGGTGGGAGGATCTCGCCATGAACCAGTGACCACACCTTCCCAGTGGTGGTGTGTCCTGGCATCCCAGGCGAGGAGGGATGGGAGGCGACGTCCTCCTGGCCCCCCCACCCCCTGAGCAGATGGCACCGCTGGCCTGGCCACGGCGCCTGGGGACGGAAGGAGGCGGGTTTGCAGGTATTCACAGGCCCTCGTTCACGACTCCCTCGCTTCCCGGGAAACCTGACCCTGGGGGCCAGATCAAGCCCACCTACCACGAAATGCAATGTTTTCCTTAATTCCCTTCCACCTGCTCCTGTGGCCGAGGATGGCTCCCACCTGCCTGCTTCCCACTAAACATCCTCTGTGCCAGTATGTATTTGGCATCCTGGAAAGAAACCAAGGACTGCCCACCACGCCCCCAGCCCTCTGAGCTGCAGGCCCGGCCCCTTGGGGCCCTGCCGCCCTGCCCACAGTGGACGGGGAGAGAGGCTGCAACCAGAGGCCCAGGGGCAGGGACTGCGGGCCCTTCTATCTCCTCCTTAGGGGATCTGACTGGGCACATGTGTGGGGGCACGCATGCAGAAGTATGCGTGCAGGCTTGCATGTGTGGGCACCCAAGTGCACGCCTGTCCGTGCAAGGCACACATGCACGCACACAGATGTACAGACGAGTGCACGCACACACGCACATGTGTGCACACATACTCTGCAGTGAAGGGCTGGGGAATGGACAGCAGTCTGTCAGGCGGGCAGCTCCGGGCATGTCCGCCACGGGAGCAGAAACCATGAGGCAGGAGGGTGGTTGGACCGGCCGACTCTTGGCCCTGTGAGGCGGTCACAGCGGTCAGGAGACGCGTGGGAGAGCCCCGAGTCCCCGGGGGGGCAGAGGATACAGGCTGGGAACGTTCGCCCAGACTCAGGGGCATTGGTGGCTGTCCCAGCCACGCTGTGCAGAGCGGGGCTCCGGCCTTGGCTGGGGCATCCTGCCCTCACTGGCTCCAGGATCACTGCACCCCCCGACTCCCTCACCCTCAGCCTGACAGGCTGCTCAGGGCTCCTTCTCGAGTGTGGGCTCCTTCTCAAGAAGTCTGGGGACCCAGTGGAATGTGAACATCCGTTGTCCCTGAATCTGCAGCTCTGGGCTCTCGTTCCCGAGTACCCTTACTGAGGGTCTGAGGTGAGGTTGGACGAAAGCCCCTCGAGGTCCCGGCCGCGCCAGGACGGCAGCGGTGTTACACGCGCCTCGGAGGTGGTCAGTCAGATAAGCCGCTCAGTCGTGTCCGACTCTTTGCGACCTCATGGACCGCAGCACTCCAGGCCTCCCTGTCCATCACCAACTCCTGGAGTTTACCCAAACTCACGCCCAGCGAGTTGATGATGCCATCCAACCATCTCACAGGTGGTACCTGGGGCCAAATCCCTGCCCAACTGCAACCACGCCGGAGGCCGAGGGAAGGGGAAGGGTTTCCTTGTGAGTTCGGGCAGAGGCTGGGCCGGGTGAAGCCAGGGTCTGCTCCCGCAGTGTTGACCACAGAAGCACTCAGCCCGCTAATTAAACCCTTCCTTCCTTCAGGAGCTCTGACACGGAGTCAGGGCGCCGGCGGTCACGCTACGTGTCAGGCAGCGGTCCGGCCCCTCCACTGGCCTCCGGGGCTTCACCTCTCTCCTCTCTCTTCTTTCCACATTTAGGGCCAAGCTGACAGGGCTTTGAAGACGAAATCTCTTCGTCTGGCCCCTCGGACCTCGCCGTAGCTAAGGCCCCGGTCCTCCATTCACTGATTCACCCTCTGTGCACTGTGGCAGGGTCACGTGACGAAGGGTCTAAGAGCGTGGAGCTGGCACCAGCCGGCCTGGGTTCAAATCCTACCTCTGCAAATTAGCAGCTACGTGACCCTGAGCCTCGGTCCCCTCACCTGTGAGACAGGGGTGCCTGAATCTTCTCCCCGGGCTGAGTGGTGCATCTGGAAGAGGGTCTGGCGCTGAAGAGCCCCCCCTCTAAGTGCTCACTGCCTCTGAGAACCGGCGCCTCCGAGGAGTCCAGCCCCGGGAGGCTCTGGGGCTGACCCTGGGGCCGTGGATGGTCGAGTGGGGGGCTTTACAGTTAAACGGAGGGCCACCTGGCAGGCGTGCAGTGACTGCTGAATACATAGATCAGAGGATACAGATTAATTTTTTGTTGACCAACGTTGTTCTGAGAAGATGAAAGCATGGGCACGTGTGGAGATGGCGGTCGTCTCTGGAACCTGGAAGCTCCCTGTGTACCACCTCTCCCATCTTCTGGAAGCTGGCACGGGAGAGGACATCACACCGCCTGTGAAGAGGGAGCTGAGCGGCTGTCCAGGCTGGCTGGGGCGTGACTGGGTGAAGTCAGCCCCCTCCTGGCCTCCTGGCCCCCCTCCTGGCCTGTTGCCAATGCTGTCTGCCAAGCCAAGTGCTCGGGGCTCAGACTCAGGGGTCGATGGGCCTTCTGGAGAGCAGGGCCCGTGGAGGGGTCGAGCCTGCCTCTCTGGACAATCCTGTGGGGCTTCGGGGACCCCAGTTCCGGGGGTCGGGGACCCTAGTGCGGGCCTGAGTCAGTGCTGCCCCCACCCCTGGGGGCACGGGGTACCCAGGGCCCACCCGCCCAAGGGGCCTTTGACGCAGGAAAGATGCTGTGGGTGTGAGCTGCTCCTTAGCATGAACGCGACATGCTGATGCTTTAGTGACGGCCCCTCCACAGGCACCTCCTGAGTGCACGCCTCACTCAGTCAGAGGTTAGCACCTCTGCCGTAGGGAGCACCTTTTGGTCCTTGAACAGAGGGGCGAGGACTCCTCCCCAGGTCTTGGCTGGGGCGGGGGCCCAGCTGGTGGGGGCCCCACAGGGGAGGACACAAGGCTTGGGGCCTGAGTCCGTCTGGGGCGCTCCGGACGGTAGGGGGTGGTGGCGGGTGGGGAGCTGGGACGAGCTCTGGGCACAGACGTGGGTCCTCCCCGCGGGCTGCAGCGTCTGCCTGCAACACTGGTCAGCTCTTCAAAGAAAACGAGACCACCTAAGGTTTCTGTAACTCTCTCCCCTTTTTTTTTACAAAAAAAGAAAATAAATACAATGACTATTATTCCGACCCCACCCAGGAATGTGAGGCCAGGCTAGTTAAACATTAGGCGTTGACCTGAGCAGAGGGAGCAGTTAAAATGGAGAATTACCCCCCCCCTTTTTTTTTTAAGGAGCTGCTGTGTTTTAGAAGCAAAACATGTGCTTTCTCTACATCCAATAGAATGGATGATGGTCTATTGAGGGCCAAGTCCAGGGCATCAGCAGGAGGCTGTCAGCTGCCGTCCAGCGGTGGGGGGAGAGGGGGCTCAGAGAATCAGGGGCAGGGGTCCTTGTTGGGCAGGGGTCCATGCTGGGCAGGGGTCCATGCTGGGCAGGGGCCCACGGGCCCGGCAGCAGGCCCGTCTGCGCCCCGTGCTCTTTCTCCAGCCCCCTCCAGGCGCGGCTGTGCACGTCCACACACCGCCCCCACTCAGCCCCGGTGAGGGCCCCTCAGGTGGGGACAGACCCGCATGACTGGGGTCTGTCTTCCCGAGAAAACCTGCCTCACGAGACACAAGCGCCCAAGGCCCCCCCAAGCCAGACCGCTCTCAGGAGACTAAGCCTCAAGGTGTGAATCTATATTTAAAGAGAGAGAGAGAGAGAGGCGTTTTTTGAGAGAATTTTTTAAAAAACAGAAAAGTACTCAGGCAACAAGGAGAAGACTGTCCATTACCCTTTGTCCTCACCGGCCATCTCCTCTGTCCTCCCCGGCCGTCTCCCGCGTCCTCATCGGCCGTCTCCCCTGTCCTCACCGGCCATCTCCTCTGTCCTCCCCGGCCGTCTCCCGCGTCCTCACCAGCCGTCTCCCCTGTCCTCACCGGCCGTCTCCCGAGTCCTCACTGGCCGAGTCCTCACTCTCCTGTGTCCTCACCAGCCAATGTGACCATGTTTGGTCCCAATAAATTGTGTATTCAGCTGAGACATACCTAACCTCTCTGACTCACCCGTCCCTCTTCTAGGAGTCTATCCTATGGAATAAAATCACTGGTCTAGAACCTCTAGAGCACAAAACCTGTCTTCAGAACTCTATATCTTGTGAAAAAAGGTAATGCTCCTGCATGCTCATTGATGGGGCAGAGTTGAGTAAATGACTCCAAGTCTACTATGGAATTTTCTGCATTTATTAACAATACTGGATTGGTGATGTCTGAGTGGATCTGAAGGAATATCCAGTGTTCAGTGAAGCAAAACAAGTCAGAGGCACATGTGCATAATCACATTTCCTAAAAAAGAAACAATGAGTCTGTCTGAGCAGAGAAGGAAAGGCATGTGAGCAGTGGTCCCCACAGAGGAACGGGGCGGGGGGCACGCTAGGAGGGGCTGTTAGGAACTACTTCCAGCGTACACCTCTCCTTTTTTTTAGCCTGTTATAGCAAGTGTGTATTACTCTTAATATGATTAAAGAAAAAAGTCAAATAATTTATCAAAAGTCAGCAACAGTGACAAGTCAGGAAAACACTCCAGACACCCCTGGTGGGGTATTTCCATCTACAGAGCAGTGCCTGTGCGTCCCAGGCCCGGGGTCAGAGATTGGTTCTGAAATGAGCTGGAGGACAATTATTTTCAGCGACAAGGGCCAAGGCCCTTGTAGCATCTGATCAGCCCCGCTGTTTATAGCTCAAAAGCACCCACATGTCAGCGTGGCCATGCTCCAATAAAGCTTTATTTCTGGACACTGAAATTTGAATTTTATGTAATTGGTTTGTGTCATGAAATATTCTTCTTTTGACTCTTTTCAACCTTTTAAAAATGTAAAAAGACTCCAGGCCACTCACAGGAGCAAATCAAATGGAATCAGCATATCTGGTGTTAGAGAGACCCCGCCCTTTTGGACAGTGGATCCCGGAGGCCAGGTTTCAAGGAGAAGAGCAAGCGCTGAGCCTGGTGGAGAAAGGCAGGGAGGGGAGAGACGTGGGTCACGGCACCAGGACCTCCCTCCCTCCCTCCCAGTTGTGCATAAATGGAAACAAGAGGCATCGCAGACGCTGGCCCTAACCATGCCCCTGCGTGAAGAGGCTTGGACCACATTGAGCCTGTGGCTATGGTGCCTGACTGGGGCCCCCAGCCCAACTCTTAGCTCCAGGGGAACAGGAATGAGCGTGGCCTGGCTTGTCCCCAAGACCCCAGAGGACAGGTTGTGGCCCTGGCGGAACAGCCCAAGCGCTCTGGCCGCGGTGTTCCAGCGGCTCAGGCCAGCAGCTTCCCTCTCCCCTCCGGCTACCGCCCCCCTGACCCTGGCCCACAGGCCCGAATTTCCTTCCAACTCGGCTGGGAGCAGGCCGTGCGCTCAGCCCAGGTCAGTTTTCCTGGGTGAATGACGCTGTCTTCCTACAGGCGCTCACAGTTTCTGGATAAAAGTCACTGCACATCCATCCCCTGGGATGGCAATGTGCTTTCAAAGTCGGGCATTGGGAGGAAACCAGGAGGACGGTCCTTGCCACAGCTGCACATGTGGGCAGAGGGCAGACAGCCGGGGGGATGATGGAGCCCGAGCTGCCACGTGGACCAGACACCGGGAACACATGGGGGCTGGGACCTTATCTGCATGTCGTGTCTTGTGGAACCCCGGCACCTGGAGACACAGTGAAGCCAAGGCTTGTCTCTAAACGGACGCTGACCTGACTTCATTCAGATTCCATTCTATCTGAGCAAAGAGAGTCAAGGCTGTTCTCTTCTGTTCATAAAAGTCTTTTTTGTTCAGACCAGGTGTTTTGCACAAGTATCAGCATGATGAAATTTTCTGTAGCCTTTGGTAGGTCTAGATCAAGCCTATTAAAATTAGAATGTCATTAAAGGTGAGAAGAGCATTGGGTGTTCACACCACCATGCCATCAGGTCACTGTAAGGAAGGAATCGTCTTCTGAAGCGGCTGCTTAGCTCAGAGGTGGTCTGCGTCATCTCCACTCTGGCTGCAGCGGCGATGCTGGCATCTCCATGGCGACCTGCTTTCTCAGGATGCTGGCCACATCCTAAAGGGAAACTATGACCGTTTGCTCCAAGATGCAAAGCCGCCTGCAGCCTTGAAGCATTTCTGTGTTGATTCACATTTTCTCTCTGCTGGGAATCAATTTTTGATGACATCTGTTCAGAATATAGCTGCCGCTGTTTTGAAAAAATGGAACAAAACCTGCAAATCCGAAAGAAAACAGCAGCGCGCAGGGAGGCAGGAGCGGGAAGGGGCTGGAGGCAGGGCTCCTGGGGACCAGGGAGGAGCCGACTGTGGGGGGAGCTGGGCGGACTGGCCCCGGGAGTGGGGGAGGCAACTGGGTGGACTGGCCCCTGGGGGGGAGGGCGGAGCTGGGTGGACTGGCCCCAGCCGCCCAGCCCCACTGCCCTGTGGCCGCCCTCAGCCCTAACTCAGGACTCGCCAGGAAACCGGGGCTGTTTCCTGTCCAGCAGCCAACACAGAAGCCAGGGGTGCGGGGGGCAGAGTTCAGCAGTCCGGCTCCAGGTCTGCCTCTGCTGCTCCGGACCCAGACGGGGCAGCGGCCAGTCTGCCCGGCCGGTGTGAGGCTGATAGCGCAGGGCAGGAAGCCCTTATCTGGGGTCCAGTTCGCAGTAAAACCGTAACGCCTGGCAGTTGTTATTTTTATTTGATTTCATGTGAGGGCAGCTAAACATTAACTCGGCGGAGAGCAGTGTGGTGTGTCTCCTTCTGAAGGGCCGTCCTTCCTCCTCAGCAGTCCACAGGGCCCTCCCATCTCTCTGCCCCTGAGGTCTGGGTGCTGGAGAAGAGCACAGTCAGGCCTTCCGAGGGTGGCCGGGGGCAGGACAGGGGACCCCTCGGCAGGGCCCTCACAAACAAGAGACCACGGCAGTGGCTGCCTGACCAGCTGCAGGGAACCCCAGGACCACAGCAAATGTAGGAAAATCCCCAAGACACAAGCCTTGGATCTTCAGTGCTGTCCCGGGAGGGCTCCTTGGAGGGAGGAAGGACTGAGACCAGACGCGGACAGTCCTCGCTGAACAGTTCACTGTGACCTTGGGCCCCCCAGTCCCTGGGTCCACAGGTGACTCAGGGTGCAGGGGAGGGGGAGTGGGGGGCTCAAGGAGAGGGTGGGCAGGCCCAGAGAGCTAGTCCCCAAACCACCACCTGCCCCCGGCCCCAAAGCAGTGCTGGCTCCAGACGCGGCAGAGGGGGCGTAGCACGCACAGGGCTTCTGCTTGCTTTTCGGGTGGGCCAAGATGTTTTTCCAATTCTCGACCTTCTGAGCAAAAGCAGAAACTGGTGAGCGTTGTTGCTGGCGGCCTTGGCTCCCCTCCTGGTGGCGAGGTGGCTCCCTCCCTGCTGCTCAGCGCTGGGCGCTTCAGTCCCTCCATCAGGGCGGAGGCCAGTCACCAAAGGCCCCAGCGACCACGGGCACCCAGTCCTCTCTCTTGGCTCAGCTGGCTGAATCCGGCTGTGTATCCGATCCGACAAGTGTTCCCCCACAAAACCCACCACCAGCTCTGCACTCTCCCATCCTAAGACTGAATCCCAAGCCTTAGCCTTAAACCTCGGCCTACGCCTGACCGAGGAAGAGATAGTTGGGAGGCACTACTGATCCAGTGAACATCAGTTTGAGCAAATGCCAGGAGGTGGTGGAGGACAGGGGAGGCTGGCGTGCTGCCGTCCCGGGGGTCAGTCAGACACGGCCGAGCGACTGAAAAGCTGCAACGTGAAGCAACCGGGTGAACAAAGGGAGGATCTCTGCTCTTGGCTGTGACGGTTCTCGGAGGCCAGGCCTCCTCCTACCCCCTCCCTGCAGTCAGCCCTGGGGCACGGACGCCTCCCCCGAAGAGCAGGCAGGTGGCAGGGGAACCACCCGTGCTCCCCCGGGCTGTGTGTCCCAGCACAGCGGCTCTGACTTCCTCCCAGTCCGATGGCTCGTGGGGGGGACTCCCACGCGGATGGAAGAGGTGGACCTCCGCTGGGCCTGGCAGCCGCAGGCTGAGGTCTCTTGGCTGTCAGCGGATCTCAGGTGGGACGCCCCGTCTTGATTTCCATCCCTACATACAGCTTCGGTTTGGCATCTGGCTGGCTCCCAGCCCGCCCACCACAAGAAGAGGAGCGTCAGGTCAGAAGGACCGCGGGCAGCAGCAGTGAGGATGACGGAGGAGCGGACGCGCTTAGAGAGACGGTCAGGAGGGGTACGGCTGCTCACAGGGGAAGCAGCTCACAGGTGCCGCCCCTGAGTCACTGCTGGAGAACGTGGGGGAAAGGGGAATGGTTTTACCATTCTCGAGTAGAAAGTGTATTTTTTAAAAGTATGTTAGATGACCCAGAAAGTGAAGGTGTTATTTGCTCAGTCGTGTCTGACTCTTTTTGACCCCATGGACTATAGCCAACCAGGCCCCTCCATCCGTGGGATTCTCCAGGCAAGAACACTGGAGGGGGTTGTCATTCCCTCCTCCAGGGGGTTTGCCTGACTCAGGGATCAATCCCATATCTCTTGCATTGCAGGCGGATCCTTTACCACAGAGCCCCCAGAGAAGCCTAGGAGCAGGCTGTATTTCCAGTCGTTTCAGTCCGGCTAGGGTAGACCACCCTGCAGGAGCAAGCGCTCCCCACGTCCTAGTCGATAGCACCAGGAGCGCTCTCTGGCCCCATTCTGGGTCCAGTGAAGGTCAGAGGAGGCTGACCTCATGGAGGCTCCCTCTCGCATCTTGCTCAGGGAAGCATCTAAGTCCTGCTGGAGTTTAAGGCGAGCTCGGGACCAAGGTGATAACCTTTCTCCTGCCCGCCCCCCCGCCTTTAAACAGCAAGTGTCTGGTCCCGTACACTCAGCTCTGCAGAAGGAAGGCATGCAGCGCGCTGCCCTGGGGCGGCTACGGTCTCATCTGGAGATGCCGCCGTCACTTTTGCTCACCTTCACTGACCAAAGCAGAGACTTGTCTGACCCCACCAAGAGCAGGGACTGCCCCTCATGTGACTGGAAGGACGAGAAACCGTGTCGGCAGAGAGGCCCGGAGGACGCCCCCCAAACCTGCCCGGAGACAAACACGCTGGGAGAAGTTTGAAGAACAGAAACTGAATGTATCTTTGGTGACAAGCTCACGTTACTGCAAGTGATTTCCATAATCATCTACATTATCAGTACCTTTACATATTTTTGAAATGAACATTACTTTACAATTTAAATAGTTTTTTCCAAAGAACCCCAAAGTGTTCTAGACAGGAAATCTGAGCAGTTGTCAGAAGGGTTTATGAGAAGTCATATCTGGTTTCTGTGGTCATTACAAACAACATCTGGGTGAGCCCACCCCTCGGAAAACCATGTTCCTCCAAGACCCCCGGGGCCGGCCAGGTGCTGGTATGACTCAGAGGGCGGGCCTTTCCTCCCAGGACTGCCCAGAGCCCGCTTCACGCCTCCAGTCACCCTGTTTATTAAATAACAATGCAATAAGGAAGAAAGAATCTGAAACTCATTTATTTTAAATCCTGGCTGTAGGGAGCAACGGCTGAAGCAGTTTGACGTGAGTGTAAAGACTCATGAGCAGCTGAAACTAGGCCAGTCTGGAGTCCACATTTTCTGCTGGGCAAATGAAGAAAAGGTGTGAATTTTGTTTGTTATTTTTTTATCTTATTGGGGGCAGAGGAAATCATTTCATCATCCTGTTTTGTTTTTTTTTTTCTGGGAGATTTATCCGCGTCCTTCTCTCTCCCCCTGAGGGGGAGGTAATTCATACACACTGATGGAGCAGACTGTGAGATTTATGATCAAAGGCTTCTGCTTGTGTTTCAATGCAGTTTTGCCAGAAGTGTTGACAGAAAAACAGGCAGCCTCCAAATTAAGGAGAGAGAGCATTAAGATGACAAGCAAGGGCTGCAGATACGGAGCCTGGTCTTTCCCCGGAAACGTCAGACGTGCATCTCTCTCCCCAGACACACCCCTGCACCCGCACCCCGAGCCTACCTCTCACAAAGGCAGACTTTCTTTCGGAAACCATCTAAGGGTCTGCTTTGGTGAATCTAAACTTGTCTATTTTTCCAGTAGAAATTCTTGAGCATCAGATGAGCTTAGTTTGATTGTGAAGCGCTGAGTCTTTTTCCCTCAGGAGGGTCACAGCTGAAGGTGCGATCAGGGAAGTGCCTGGGAGGCCTGAATGTGAGAGTCGCTCAGTCGTGTCCGACTGTTTGCAACCCCATGGACTGTACAGTCCAGGGAATTCTCCAGGCCAGGATACTGGAGTGGGTAGGCTTTCCCTTCTCCAGGGGATCTTCCCAACCCAGGGATTGAACCCAGGTCTCCCACATTGCAGGCGGACTCTTTACCCGCTGAGCCACCAGGAAAGCCAGGGCCGAGAAGGGAGGATGTTTAACAGCAGATGCTCGTCAGGGGGTCACAGGCAACCTGGCCCCGGAGCCCTGACAGTGTGAGAGAATCCTTGCCCCATGTCCACGGCCGCAGAAAGGGCCTCCCAGGGAGGCGGCGGCCCCTTGGGTTCACCCCTCTGCACCCAGGAGCGGGCCTGCAGATCACGTCTGCTAACCTGCTTCCCAAACCACGATGGCTTTCTCAGAAGGTGTCTGTCTCCCCGGCGGCTCAGCGGTAAAGGACTCACCTGGCAAGCGGGAGAAACGGGTTTGATCCCTGGGTTGGGAGGATCCCCTGGAGAAGGAAATGGCAACCCACTCCAGTGTATTTGCCTGGGAAACCCCCTGGTCAGGGGAGCCTGGTCCACAGGGTCGCAAAGAGTCGAACATGACTGAGTGAGTGAGCACACACACTGTCATTTATTTCAGGCCTGAGAGAAATGGAAAGGAGATAATATAAAGAACAACTATAAACGCATCAACTCGACCAGCTAAATTTACCAGTTTTTACAGTTTTTATCACTTAGCCATATTTGCTTCACATAGGTTAAAAATGAAATAAAACGTCACATATTTAGTCCAAGCATCCTATGTGATATTCCCCCAAGACCATTCTTTTTCCTGCTTCCCTAAGGGCAGCTGCTGTTCTGAATTTGGTGTTTATCATGCCCTGGTGTGTTTAATGCTTTTATTACATGTGTACGTTTGCATAAGCAATCTGCCATTATTTTGTCCGTTTTTAAAACTTGACATAAATGCCCTCATATGTATAGTTTTTTTTTTTTTTTTTTACAAATTCCAGTTTTATAGAAATTTGCTTTTTTAACTCAGTATTATTTAACTCAATTTTTTTTTTTAGCTTTACACCATTTGAGTTCATAGTAATACCTGGGCTTCCCAGGTGATGCTAGTGGTAAAAAACTGGCCTGCCAATGCGGGAGATGTGAGAGATGCAGGTTCCATCTCTGGGTCAAGAAGATCCCCTGGAGAAGGGAATGGCAACCCCCTCCAGTATTCTTGCCTGGAAAATCCCATGGACAGAGGAGCCTGGCGGGCTACAGTCCATGGGGTAGCTCAGAGTCAGACACGCCTGAAGCGACTTAGCGTACGCGCATCGTAACGCTGCACATGAGCAGTGCCGTCTGTAGAATGTACCACCATATGGTCATCCAGTCGTTCATTTTCCCTCCTGGAGAACTTATGTGCTTCCAGTCTCCCTCCCGCAAGGGGTGTCTAAAGGTTTGTCATGTCTTGTCAAGTTTCTTTCTGATTTTGGTGTCCTGGTAATGATGGCCTCACAGAGTGCACTGGCAAGAGGTCCTTCTTCTTCAACATTCTTGAAGAGCTTGTGCATGGCTGGTGTTACTCCTGCCTTAAATTTTGGTGTGCACGCGTGCTCAGTTGCTCAGTCATGGTCAACTCTTTGTGACCCCCATGGACTGTAGCCTGGCAGGCTCTTCTGTCCACAGGATTGCTCCAGGCAAGAAAACTGGAGTGGGTTACCATTCCCTTCTCTAGGGGATCTCCCCAACCCAGGGATTGAACCAGGGTCTCCTGCTTTCCAAACAGAGTCTTTACTGTCTGAGCCACAAGTTCAGTTCAGTTCAGTCGCTCAGTCGTGTCTGACTCTTTGCGACCCCATGAATCGAAGCACGCCAGGCCTTCGTGTCCATCACCAACTCCCAGAGTTTACTCAAACTCATGCCCATCAGGTTGGTGATGCCATCCAACCATCTCATCCTCTGTCGTCCCCTTCTCCTCCTGCCCCCAATCCTCCCCAGCATTAGGGTCTTTTCCAATGAGTCAACTCTTCCCATCAGGTGGCCAAAGTATTGGAGTTTCAGCTTCAACATCAGTCCTTCCAATGAACACCCAGGACTGATCTCCTTCAGGATGGACTGGTTGGATCTCCTTGCAGTCCAAGGGACTCTCAAGAGTCTTCTCCAACACCACAGTTCAAAAGCATCAGTTCTTCAGCATTCAGCTTTCTTCACTGTCCAACTCTTACATCCATACATGACCACTGGAAAAACCATAGCCTTGACTAGACAGATCTTTGTTGGCAAAGTAAAGTCTCTGAGCCACAAGGGAAGCCCCTAAATATTGGTAGAATTGGCCGATGAAGACATTGCAATTTCCTCTGTGGGAAGGGTTTTAACCACAGGTTGACTTCTCTCTCTTTAAACTTCCTGTTTTATATTGGAGGACAGTTGATCAGCAATGTTATGTGACCTTCAGGTGCACAACAGTGATTCAGTTACACATACACAGGCATCTTCTCTTTTTCAAATTCTTTTCCCATTTAGGTTTTTACATAAAATTGGGCAGAATTCACTGTGCTTTACTATATATATATCGAGAAAGAGAGAGGTACTTCAGATGCTTACATTTCTTGAATGAGGTTTGGTAGTTTGTGTCTTTCAAGGAACTTGCTGCCCATTTCATATAAGTTCCAGCACTTATTGCTCCACCTGTTGATATTAGGGGGGAGAGGTGTTGATATGTTCCCGTATCCTTGCAGTACTGAGGCCTGTGTAGGGACATCATAGCTCAACTGCAATATTGCTATGTTATGTCTTCTCTCCTCTTTCCTCTCATCAATCTGCTTAAAAGTTTATCAGCTTTATTGATCACCTCAAAGACCCAGCTTTTAGCTTCAGTGATTACTGTGTTCCTGTTTTCTGTTTCATTGAGTTCTGCCCTGAAGGAGTCTAGGACACACCACCCAGATAAGGCACCCAGACATACTGAGTATCTTCAACGGAGAGTTTGGAAAATGGGCAGAAGTGGAAACCTTCTGCCCTCCAAACCCTTCTTCCCTGAAAGCAGGAGACCTGTGAGAGGAGCCTCCCTGCTCCAGGAGGGCGGGAGACCTTGTTAAACTCACCCCTGTCTTCCAGTCACTTCTTCACCGGTTACTGCTCCAAGTCCCAACCCTCTGTCTTGTGGATTCTGCACAAGTGTGTGGTTTCTTTGTCAAGAAGGTCGAAAAGCTCCCTGCTTCAGTCATGCCTTAGGGTCTTCATTCTCTTGTGAAAGTTCCCGTACACATGTAGACATTCGATAAAGTGTTCTCGCTTTCCTCCTGTTGATCTATATCTTTGTCAGTTCAATTTTAGATTGTTGGTCTGTCCTTGGTGTGGGTAGAAAGTTCGTTAGAATTAGGGATAAGCACTTGGCTGCAGTTTTGGGCTGACTTTGGAACCATGGATTTTTTAGTGCAGGTAAAGTGAAGATTGGACCTAGTTCTTCTCTGGTCTGTCGAGAGACTTCTTTTTCATCCTAGGAAAAAATGTTGGTGAATGACGTCAACCAGATGCAGTTGACAGACCTTCCATGAAGAGAATTATTACTGCTTTGGTCAGGAGGAATTAATTACGCAAAAACCTGTTGGTTTGAAAAAGGAATACTCTGTGCTCTTGGAAGTCCTCCTTACCCTAGAAATTTCCTTTCCAAACCACACAGTGTTCTGACAGTGCCCTCCTTTTATCTGGAAGTGGCAGGCCTGACCTTTCTCCAGGGAATTCATAAGATGTCTACTTGTCCATGAGACCGGAAACTCTGCTGACATTTAAAAGTGTCTCTCTCCCCTGGAGCCTGACCACGAGGTTTGATTTTAGACTAGCTGATGTGTACAAAACAGATGCTTCTTCTTGATTCCTGAAATGTCCTTCTATTTGTTTGTCTGTCTGAATCAGTGGGGTTTTTTGGTAGACAAGGCATTTGCAGGAAGGAGGGGAGGCGGCACAAGGACGTGTCCCAGGGGACAGTGAAGGTGCCTGGCACGTTGTCTGGGATCAGCTGAGCCGACTGACCGTTGTCTCTGCGGCCCCAGGTACCCAGGCACGGGCCTCCTACAGCAGCCACGCTTCCAGGTGGAACAGCAGGAGAAAAAGGACTTGCCTTTGAAAATTCAAGATGCCACTTGATGCCAATGGCAAGTGAATGTATTCAGCAATAATGTTTCTAGAAACCCAGTCCAAGTGTTAAAGACAGCTTCTGGTTCCCAGCTTCCATTCTAAGTGGAGTCAACCTCACAGAGCTCGGGCCGTTTCCCTGTTGATGGACCACAGGAGTTATGGGCCAAAGCTCAGGAGCTAGCTCTGCCGAGAAATCATCTTACACCAGAAGTTAAAGTAAGAAGCATCACGGTGCACCCACCTGAGAGATCAGTGACATCCAGTGACCATCACAGAGTTAGTTGATACAAAATGTTTGCTGAACATCAACAGGATGGTAAAGATAGGTCACTCAAAAAAAAAAAAAAAATTAAGGCCCTTTTAGAGCAGTTTTAGGCTCAGAGCAAAATTGAGAGGAAATTGCGGTGCTTTCCCATTTTCCCCTGCCTCCACACCCTCAACATCCCAACAGAAGGTACGTTTACTACATTCAATGGAGCTGCATTGACCATCATAATCACCCAACGCCCACAGCTTACATCAGGGTCCACTCTTGATGTTGTATATTCTGTGTGTTTGGACAAATATACGATGATATTTATCCATCCTTACACTATCACACAGAGTATTTTCACAGCCCTAAAAATCCTCTGTGTTCTATTCACTCCCCCCACCTAATCCCTGGCAAACAATGATCTCCATAGGTTTACCTTTCCCAGAATGCCATAGAGTTGGAATCATACATTACATAGCCTTTTCAGACTGGCTTCTTTCACTTGGTAATATGTATTTAAGGTTCCTTTATGTCTTTTCATGGCTTGATAGCTTATTTTTTATTAGTGCTGAATAATATTCTGTTTTCTGGGTGTATCAGTTTATTTATCCATTCACCTACTAAAGGGTATCTTGATAATGTCTGAGTTTTGGCAAAGATGAATAAAGCTACTACAAACATCCATGTGCAAGCTTTTGTGCAGACCTAAGTTTCCAAATCTTTTGGGTAAATACCAGGAAGTATGATTGCTGGATCACATGATATGCTTAGTTTCACAAGAAACAACCAAATTGTCTCCCAAAGTAGCTGCACCATTCCGCACTCTCACCACAGTGAGTGAGGTTTCCTACTGTTTCACAACCTCCCCAGCATCTGATGCTGTCATTGTTCCAGACTGTGGCCATCCTGACAGGTCGTGTAGTGACCCCTCACTGTTGCTTTAGCTTGCATTTCTCTGATGACGTGTGATGGAGAGGATCTCGTTGCTTGCCTGTTTGTCATCTGTGTATCTTCTTTGGCAAGGTATTTGTTAAGATATTGGGCCCATTTTCTAATCCAGTTGTTTCCTTATTTGGAGTTTTAAGAGCTCTTTGTGGATTCTGTTAGTCCTTCATCAGATGCGTCTACAAATGTTTTTTCCCAGTTTCTGGCCTGTCTTTACACTCTGTTGTCACTACCTTTCACAGAGCAAAATCATTTTTAAATCTTAAGGAAGGGGATACTAATGTAAATGATAAGGAAGGGGATACTAATGTAAATGATATTGCATTTTAAAATTCAAATTCCATTTACTCTTTGCTGGTATATCTTGCTATAATTGCTCATTAATTCCAAGAGGGTTTTTTTGTTTGCTGTTTGTTTGTTTTGCTTTGTTTTGTTTTTTGACTGGGCTGCAGCCTGTGGGATGATCTTAGTACACTCAGCAGATATTAAACTCAGGCTCTTGGCAGTGAAAGTTCTGAGTCTGAACCACTGAACTGCCAGGGCAATTCTTAATCTCAAGAGTTTGTTTTTTGTTTTTTCTACATACATGACTATCCCATCTGCAAACAAAGACAGTTTTATTTCTTCATTTCCAATCTATATACCTTTATATAATTTCTTATCTAATTGCACTAAGCAAAGTCTTCGAGTGCAGTGTTGAAAAGGACACCACAGTTTGTTTCCCACTCAGCAGCTGATGGGCACTTCAGCCGTTTCCAGGTTTTGCTGCTGTGAGTAGAGTGCCTTACTCAGAACACACGGCTCGTGTGCGGACACAGGCTCTCACTTCCCGCGGGCGGGCGCGGCGTGCGGAGCCCCGCACGGCAGGACGAGGCGTCTGATGGTCTGAGACCTGCCAGGCTGCTTTCTGAGCTGGGTTTCTGATGAGCAGCATGTTGGTGGCTTTGCTCTTCTGAATCTCATCTGATACTCTCTGCTCTTTAACCAAAAATTTGAGACTGCTTAAACCTACCCTCTTCTTGATGCTCTTTATTTGCCCTGTTTGTCCTTTGTTTCTTTTTTCTTTTTTTTGCTTCTTATTGAAATATTTTTTCATACTTTCGTCTTGTTTCACCTGTCAGCTGACCGGCTACCCTCTGGGGGAGGTTTCAGGGGTCGTGCAGCGCACAGGCGCTCACTTCCGCCCCTCACTCAGATGTGGTAAAGCTTTTCTGGGACCTGGGACCCTAGAGCTTTCTGCAGCCTCTGCTCTGTCTGAGACAAGGCAGGGCTGGCTGGGCTTCTGCCATCGAGGGCATCCCTTCCCATCTGTGAGCACCGGGTGGCTGGCACAGGCCTGGGGAGAGCAAGAGAGAGGCCTCCCTGTGCCCACGACCAGGTGCCCGGCACATTTCACTTCTGGAATCCACAGAACCCTCGGCCACTTTGCTTTTATCTGAGGTTTGGGCCACGGCACCTTCGTCCAGAATCTCCTGAAGTCGTGTTTGCTTCATTTCATTTAGTGCAAAAAGCAAGGAGCAGATGGTCCCATGTTAACAGAAGGAAAATAAACCAGAATGACTCAGCCTATTCCTTTTTCCCACTTCCTTTATAGAAAAACGGCGTTCATACAGAACGGACACAGCAGACCTGTGGGGAGTGAAACCCCCAAGAGTCAGAAAGAGTGCGGCAGCTGCTCCCCAAAGAGTGTACGGTGTCTGACTCAGGTGAGCGAGTGGGTCTTGGAAATGAGACTGTGAAGGTCTTGGAGGGAGTTCTTCAAGTGGAACCTTGAAGAACAAGAGAGAGAGAGGCCAGGAGAAAAAGATGGACAGATGTCCCGGCTCTCAGGCTGAGATGAGGGTCACCTTGGAGACTAGATGAGGGAGCTCACTGCCTGTTGGTGGAGAGTTTTAGTCTAGACGTAAAGAGGTGTTCAGAGACTGCCTGGGAAAGGAAGGAGCAGGGCTTCCCTGCGGCTCGGGGTCAAAGAATCCACCTGCCAATGCAGGAGACCTGGGTTCCACCCATGATTCCGGGAAGACCCCACGTGCCTCAGAGCAACTGTGGGCCCCAACTACCGAGCCTGTGCTCTGGAGCCCGGGGACCGTAACTCCTGAAGCAGCGTGCCCCAGAGCCTGAGCTCCGCAACAGGAGAAAGACCGCAATGAGAAGCCCGTGCCCCCGGCTGGAGAGCAGCCCCTCCCTGCTCCCCGCAGCTCGAGAAAAGCCTCGGCAGCAACAGGGGCCCAGCCCAGCCGAAATAAGTGAAGACGACGAAGGAGAAGACAGGAAGGAGCAAGCGCTGCTCACTTAGAAGCAGCAGCTTCATCCCGAGTGTCGGGTCTCACTAGGTGGGGAGCCGCCTGCGCCGAGTCGTCAGCATTGATCTCCGCTGAGGACCAAGGGAGAGGAGAAGGGTCGGAAATAACCCCTCAGGTGACTTCGTAGCCGGCCTGAAGGAGTTTCAACACCAGCTGAGAAGAACTGTGGTCTGCCCTGGGGCTCCGTCCTTGCATCTGTTCTGCTCAAAACTATCGATCATCTGAGTAACGCTGCAGACCACTGCGTATGTTAAGAGCCCCGTGCCTAAAATAATAATAATGAGGCTAAATATCTGCACAGACAAGTGAGGATAGCAGTGTGGGGTGTGGCACAGTTTTTTCTTTTTCACAAGTTCCTGCTGGGGCTGGTGAGGAAAGCCATCTCGGGGGCTCTGCCCATTGATATTGGCAGTTGGACCCTCACTTTCCCCTGAGCCCCTTGTGTCTGGGGAAGTGCAGTGGGGTGAGGATGGTGTCAGAAGCAGAGAAAACTGGAAAATTCAGCTATGACATAAAATCTGGACTTGAAATACAGGACCTTCCCACGTGTGAACCCGAGATGAGAGACACAGCGTCCTGAGTTGAATCTTCGTGCTAGAATGAGTGGAGAGCTGCAGAGGCCTCCTAAGGGCTTCTTCTGCTCCTTCCGGAGCGAGGGGTGGACACGGGGCCCTGTGAGCCCGTCTGCGAGCATCCGCAACACAAGGTCAACGTTTCCTTCTCCTCCAGTTCCTTCTAACTCATGGTTAAGTGCTTCAGGTGAGTGCATGCACAAGGAGACTGGTCGCTCAAAATGTCATAGCACCATCAAGCCATTAACCATTATGTTCAGCCAACATTTTAATTTTTCAGTTTTCTTAAATGTGTACAAATCTTTGTTGAAAATGCTCATGCTGTTGTTCAGTCGCTAAGTCGTGACCGACTCTTTGCGACCCCATGGACGGCAGCACGCCAGGCTTCCCTGTCCTTCATTATCTCCCGGAGCTTGCTCAAACTCATGTCCATTGAGTTGGTGATGCCACGCAACCATCTCATCCTCTGTCGTCCCCTTCTCCTCCTGCCTTCAATCTTTCCCAGCATCAGGGTCTTTTCCAATGAGTCAGTTCTTTGCATCAGGTGGCCAAAGTATTGGAGCTTCAATTTCAGCATCAGCCCTTCCAATGAATATTCAGAACAGATTTCCTTTAGGATTGACAGGTTTGCTCTCCTTGCTGTCCAAGTGACTCGAGAGTCTTCTCCAGTACCACAATTCGAAGGCATTAGTTCTTCAGCACTCAGCCTCCTTCCTGGTCCAAATTTCACTTCCATACATGACTACTGGAAAAACCATAGCTTTGATCAAATGGACTTTTGTTGGCAAATTGATGTCTCTGCTTTTTAATATGCTGTCTAGGTGTGTCATAGCTTTACTTCCAAAGAACAAGTGTCTGTTAATTTCAAGGCTTCAGTCACTGTCCGCAGTGATTTTGGAGCTCAAGAAAAGAAAATCTGTCACTGTTTCCCCACCTGTTTGCCATGAAGTGATGGGACTGGATGCCTTGATCTTAGTTTTTTGAATGTTGAGTTGTAAGCCAAACTTTTTGTTGAAAATACTCATGCTAGTCTACTAAGCTTTTATTGACACAGATACAGTTGAGCAGAAGCCTCACTTTACATCTCAAACAAAATGTTTGCCTGAGTAGAACCTGGGACCTGTCTAACCGGTCTGTAGGTCAACAGGTAAACATCAATCAAGAGAAGCCACCATGGGTTTCCAAGCCACCGTGGGCCGAGCTCCGCTAACGACGCCAGACAGCCACCTAAACAAACGGCAGACTTTGCGAGAACCAGGCGGTAGGCAGGGCCCTGCTCTTGTGAAGACTAGGGGTCAAATTCATCACACAGTCTAAAGCACATGCTAAAACACGTCTCAGTACAGCGGAGAACATGATGAAGGCAAGTGGAGGCAGCGGGTGGCCAGTTCTGCCTGCAGACCAGCCATCGCGCCCCCGCCTCTTTGGTCCCAGGACAGCTGGGCGGGGTCCACTCTCCACTCTTGCTCCTTCTCGTCAACGCTTCTCACCAACTCCTTCTCCCAGCCACGGGGGAGTTTGGTATCAAGTACCTGACAGGTTAGCGCTGTCAGAACTCACTGTTGGCACGCCAGGAAGGAAGCGCATTTTCCCTGTGTCTTCTAGAACACCTGCTCTCTTCTTTGCAATTTCTCTGCCTCAACCCCAAGGCCCCAGTGATCTCAGCAGATGAACGAGCCGGTCGAGATCTCCTGACGCACATCAAGGGGGCCTCTGCTACCTCCTGGGCAGATTCACTTTCCACAGAATTATTCTGACAACCTCGCTTGCTGACCTCAAGAAACTCAGAGCAAACACGTCGACATGCCTCAGGGACGCGGGATGGGCATCGTCTGTCTCCAGATCGGAATGCTTTCTTTTTATAGCATGCTAACAGCTCTTCCCGGAAAACACCAGCGTCACACCATGCCACGCTGTATTTAATTACAGCATGTCAGCTTCCCTTAGAGGAATGTTGGGAAGATTATACTTTAAAATAATAAGTGTGGGAAAATGACAGATTTCGGATGTTTAACACTTAAAAATATTCCTGCAACATAAGTCAATAAATATCTGTGCGGGCCTGTGATACGTCTCGTGATTGTAACCTTGGAAAAATTCTAATTTACAACCTCCCTGTCTCCCACGAGGCACCTAACAGAGCTCGGTATTTAAAACCTACCCTTCCAGGGAGGAGCCACATTCCCACACCAGATGTTCTTGGCGCTGTGTGAAGACCCCCCGGCTCCGACCGTGTGCACAAGCGGCGCTCTGCGCGGCCGTGCTCCCCGGAGCTCACACCCTGAGCGTGAGTCTCGGCAGACGTCCGCGTCCACACGGAACTGCACTGTGTTTTGTGTTTAGTAACGGTCTGAGAACCCAGGGTGGGAGGGCTCACAAGGCAAGTGCCGGGCACTGTGGACACGGGCTGGAATCCTCCTGTGATCTGGAAGGAATCCGTGCCATGCCACGGTGTGATTTAAGCTGAGATTTCCTGAGAGGCGTGCGGGGAGGAGGAGGTGTGCGTCTGGTCTGACCGCAGTGCACACCTTCCCTTTCTTCCATCCGACAAGTGTCTATGGAGCTTCTACGACCTGCTGGGCGAGGCTGGGAGGGGGTGTCCAGGGAAACGAGACCCTGCTGATCTCAGGAGCTCCTCTTCTGCTTGGGAAGGTGAGATGTGACCAAGAACCAGTTATGAGACCTTGGGACAGTCCACATGGAATGTTATAGGCCATGCCTTTATAATGAGGTGGAGAATTGTTTTTATTAGACATAAGCTCAGTTGGTAAAGAATCCACCTGCAATGCAGGAGACCCCAGTTCAATTCCTGGGTTGGAAAGATCTGCTGGAGAAGGGATAGGCTACCCACTCCAGTATTCTTGGGCTTCCCTTGAGGCTCAGCTGGTAAAGAATCTGCCCACAATGCAGGAGACCTGGGTTTGATCCCTGGGTTGGAAAGATCCCCTGGAGAAGGGAACGGCTACCCACTCCAGTATTCTGGCCTGGAGAATTCTATGGACGGGGTTGCAAATAGTCAGACACGACTGAGTGACTTTCACTTTCATTTTCACTTTCATCCAGGCTGTGAGGATTTCTTATTTGGTGATACACATATAGAGAGCCCCCTGCTCCCCGAGGAGGGAGGAGGCCACCAGGGGACGGTGGGGACGGTGCAGGTCCTCTCGGGGTCTGGGGAGGGTGTGTGCAGTCTCTCCAGGCTGGGAAGTCTCAAGGCAGGGGCGGTACCTGGGGTCTCAGGGAGGGTGGAGAGTGAATCCAGGGAGTAGGAGACCCGGAGACTTCACTCAGGATGCGGGGGAACCAGCCAGGGCAGCAGAGGGGCCTGTTCAGGAGGACTGGCCGTGAACCGGGATTCCTCTCACATTCTCTGGGAGCTGCTAACAAAGACAAGAACCCTGTCTTAGGATGAGGGGCCATTTTGGGGGAATGCCGTGCAGATCTGCAATAAGTCTGGGAGGCCGTGAGGATACAGAGTCTGCAGAGTCAGAAGTTGGGGTGTCGCTGGAGGAGGGGTGGGAGCAGAGCCTTGGAGCCAGACATGAAACTCCAGGGGAGCTTGTCAGGGGGTTGCGGCTGGCCTGGCTGGGGGCAGAGCCAGTGGTGGGGGATAGGCAAGTCAGGTTGGTCTACGAGGTCAAGTCAGACTCTAGGGATGCTTGCCTATGGCACAGGCGCTGAGGAGCCACCTGGAAGGGTGGTGTGGTGAGGGGATTGACGGGAGTGAGGGGCCTGGAGTCAAGGCCATGGTTGCAGAGCTATAGCCTCGGCCCAGGAGGGGTGGCAGGAGCCTGCATGAATGAGGCAGCTGGTACAGCAGACCAGGGAGTGAGCAGAGAACAGGGAGGAAGGACTAGGAAACCCAGGGGCCACGTGGAGGGGTCAGAGAGACAACAGGAAGGAAAAGAAGCGCTGAGCTCCCGCGTGGCACCCTCGGGATGGGCAGGAGCGTGCTGAGGACTTGGTCATCCCCACAGTCGTGCTATGGACGCGGAAGCATGAGGGCCACGTGGCTGAGGGAACCTGAAGACTGAGGAGCTGGGAACGTGGGCCGGGTGTGCGCTAACGCTGGGCTCTGCACGGCTCCCTGCACAGTCCCCTGGGCCGAATCCGTGGCCCGGGCTCCGGGGCCGTGGAGCAGACGCCGAGGGAGCGAAGGGAACCTTGGCTACCTGCTGACCATGATGGCTTTAAAGTGCAGGCGGAACTCCTCCGGGCACCATCGCGGGCTGAGCAGCGTCTCAGAAGTGGAGGTGGAGTGGGCATCGGGGGGCTGAGGGGGGCTGGTCTCTGGGGGGATGTTGGGGGCAGGCCTGTTTTCTGCCTCTGACATTTGCTCCCATGCTGGGGCCAGGCCCCTTGGGCCCCTAACCTGGGGCGGGGTGACCTAGTGCCGGCTCCAGGTCTGCAGACTCCTCCTCCTCCTGGTCCTCTGATGTGCTCCTCAAAGCCAGCTCCATGGAACCCTCAGGGTTGCCGTGGGAATGGGGAGGGCCAGCTTCCTGCTCTCCTTCCCCCTCCAACCAACCCACCCTTCCAGCCACCACTTGCAAAGCACTTTGTGAGTTTTATTGATGTATCTGGGGAAAGGTTGTACTTGACCATAGGAATCCGCGAGCTTCTCTCTCTAAATTTCAGGTGAACTTCTCAGATGTTTCTGAGGACACCCGCCGGTGTGACGTTCGGTGATTCTGGCACCGCGGCCCCTGAGGGCTGGTGGGAGGCGAGGCCCAGAAATGTACGTGCTGCTGTGGGTCCATCTCCCGGGACTCAGGGAGCCCACGCCCTGGGCACACGGGAGCCCACCTAGGAAGCAGGATCCGCGTGCCTGAGGAAGCTTTCCTGTCGCTTCGGTCCAGTGACGGGAGGCATCTGCCGCCCCCAGACAGGACTAGGTCCTGGAGCACAGCCGGCTGAGTCACCCCCGCCCCAGGCCACTGCGGTCCTGGCCACACGGGGGTGGGAAGCACTAACCTCCAGCCTGTGAGCCCTGGGCAGAGGGGCAGGCTGCACAGCTGTCTCTGGTCACCTCCAGCGCCCAGCCCGCGGGCGTCCGACAGCCCTGGAGGTGCCGCCTGACTTGGCATCTCCATCTTGCAGACAGGCAGCAGCAGCTTGAGAAACATTCCTTCTGATGTTCTAGTTACAGGCGTCTTTGAATAGGCCACGATCACTCCTGATCCTCCCCCCGGGTCAGCACGTCCTGATTCACTGTCTCACGTGCTGTGAACTTGTGGGGGCGGGGGGATGATGGCAATAGGATGACAGTGTCAGGCCTGGGGAGGCAGGGGACCCTGCAGGCCCGCACTGGACTGTCAGAGACTCCAGAGGCCCCAGGGGTGGGGCACAGGGGTGGAGCCCTGCCAGGGAGGAAGGTGGCACAGCCTTTCATTCTGGGAGGTCGAGAGTTGGAAATGATAACTTTGCAGAGACAGTTTATTACAAAGTACTTTTACATCTCCCATCTCATCTAACCTGTGATGTATATATTATCTTTCCCATTTTCTAGATGAGCAAATTGAGAATCAGAATGGGTAGCCGTACCCAAAATCCTCCAGCGGAGCCAGTGCTGCTGGGAGATGGCCTGAGTCAGGGTTCCCCAGGGAAACAGAGCCAATGGACTGTGTGTGTGTGCGCGTGTGTGTGTGTGCGCGCGTGCATGTGTGTGTGCGTGTGTGTGTGTGTGCATGTGTGTGTGTGTGTGTGTGCACGCGAGGGGGGGTGTTCTGTGGGACTGGCAGGTCTGAAATGTGTAGAGCGGGCTTCTGGGCTGCAGGCACAGGAAGAGCAGGCGTCCTGGGTCCAGTCTGAAGGCATCTGGAGGAGAAGCCCACCTTCTCCCAGGACTCCAATCTTTTCCTCTTAAGCTCTTTGACTGTTCGGGTGAGGCCCACCATGTCTGGATGATCAGCAGCTCTCCTCTGCAGGTTTGACCATTAATCACACTTTGCAGATATGCTCACAGACGTGCAGACTGTCTGGCCAGACACTGACACACGGTCTGCCCGAGTGAACACATAACCTTGACCGTTCAAGGGTCTCCAAGGGAGTGAAAGCAGGCCAGGGAGACACAGAGGCAGACGGCTCCGAGCCGCCCCTCTGCGGGGAGCCCTTCAGAGCACGGGCTTGAGCCGGGGACTTCAGGCCGCCTGCCCACAGCGGTGCTGTGGGGCCCGTCCTTCTGGAAAAGCCATGAGCAAGTGACGCTGTGACAGGCCGCACCGCCCTCTGGACAGCCAGCCCCGTCCCCATCTCCGCTCTTTTGACAGCCTTGCTCGGCCTCTTCCTGGAGCTCCAGCCGCTGGCTGGCCTGGGCCCATCGCTGTGCAGAGTGCAGGGTGGGCCGGGGAAGGGGGAAGGACGGGGTCCTGTGTGCGGGGTCCATCAGGACACCTCTGTGTCCTGACGACACCGGGTGGAAGTTTGTCGTTTCCAAGAAAGAAGAGTGTCCTTTGGTTTACTTGTGGGCTTGTCTATTCATTCATTCATTTTTTTCAACAAATATGACGTCTGCCACTGCCCAGGCACCAGGGCCAAATATTAGCAGGAAATGAGGGCTCTTGAAAGGATGTTTTAAAATCAACTAGAGGCTAATTGGCCAGGCGTTCCCTGGTGCGGGCAGGAAGTCTGAAGGTTACTGGGCGGGTACAGTGACAGGCTCTTCCTGAAGAGCAAAAGGGGTCGGGAAGTAGCCACAGAGCCTTGGAGCATGGAGATGCCGTGTAACCCAGGCCCGGGTCTGGAGGCACACCTGACTGAGCAGGCAGCCGCTCTGAGCTGCAGCGGCCCAGATGGGTCCCTGAGTCCAGGCCGGCGGCCTGAGTGGGCGGCACTGGGTCTCAGGGGCTCCAGCACTGGGTTACATGGGGGTCGACTCCTGTGGGGGCTTCAGGTGACTCGGTGCTAAAGGATCTGCCTGCAGCACAGGAGATGCGGGTTCGATCCCTGGGTCGGGAACGTCTCCTGGAGAAGGAAATGACAACCCACTCCAGTATCCTTGCCTGGGAAATCCCACGGACGAGGAGCCTGGCGGGCTACCGTCCACGGGGTCACAAGAGCTGGACACGACTGAGCGACTAAACAACAATGCCAACTCCAGTGGGGTGAGCCCTGAAACTCTGCTGCCAGGGGTCGTGGTGGACCCCCAGGCGGTCACTGCCGAGTGCTATTCACCGGGCGGCCTCAAACAGCAGATGCGTCTTCCTTCCTGGTTTCGGAGGCCGGACGTCCTGTGTCAAGGCGTGGGCAGGCCGAGCCCCCCCTGCTCTGCCTCCTGGCCCTGGCGGGGCGTCCCTCATCCCTCCTCGGTGCTCCCGCCTGTAGACACGCCGCTCCTGTCTCTGCGTCTCATGGGGCCCCTCCCTAGCTGGGTGTCTCCTCTTCTTTGGAGAACACCAGTCACACAGGCCAGAGGCCCCTCTTACGGGGCTGCGGCTCACTGTGACTTAACCAGTGACAGCTGGCATGACCCTAGTTCCCAGTGAGTCCACAGCTGAGGTCCCGGGCAGGACATGGATTCTGGGGACACTTTGGCTGGCACCCGTGTCAGCAGCTTCACTGAAGCTTATGAAGATGCCAGGAGATTCATTTTTGCTCCTTGTGCTGAAAATGACTATGTGGGGGAGAGGCGGAAAGTCAGGGCCTTGGTCTCAGAGCAGCAAGCCCGCCACCCCGCCCCGCCCCGCTGCCTGCTGGGCTGAGGGCCTGGGGGAGACTCATCCTCGCACACAGGCTGCCATCCGCTCAGCAGCTCATGGGGACTCACCTCCAGGAGCAAACAGGGGCTGTGGTTTCATTAAAAACACCTGGAGATGTAAGCTTTTGATTCTAAGTTTTCTAACCCATCCCCAAGCTTGACTACACTTTTCCCTTTTTTAAAAAAAGATTTTTTTGATGTTGTTGATGTTCAGTTGCTCAGTTGGGTTCGACCCTTTGTGACCCCATGGACTGCAGCACGCCAGGCTGCCCTGTCCGTCTGATTTTTAATGTCTTTGTTGCATCTGTTATAATGTCGCTTCTGTTTTGGATTTTTGGCCACAAGGCACGTGGGATCTTCGCCCCCTGACCGTGGATTCAGCTCACACCCCCTGCACCGGAAGGCAAGGTCTTCACCACAGGACCCCCAGGGAAGCCCCCTGTAATTTCTACATTTTACACAGAAGATCAGCACAGTTGGGGGGAGGGGGAGGCATGGTGAAAAGAGGCTGTCCTGGGCCATCGTGGGCTGGTGGAGACAGGGTATCGAGAGCCCAGAGGACCAGACGCGGGGCGGGGTGGCCCCCCTGGGGTCTCAGGGCCCAGGACAGACAGACTGAGGCTGGGCCAGCGCCCACTCTCCCTCCTGGCTCCCCGTCATCGTCCCGGGGCTGGGCCAGCACCTGCCGTCCCTCCTGGCTCCCTGGCATCGTCCCGGGGCTGCTCATCTGAGGCCAGGTGGTGTGCCTGGAAGCCCATCTGAACTCAGATGGCCCCATGAGCGTCCAGGCTAGGGACGCAGGGGATGCCCCCTCTGCTCCCTCACACCCTTGCTCCTTCTGGGTACCCCTTCATCGAGCAGGGATTTCTTGGAGACTGGAGATTGCTTTGCAGCTGGCCAGAGGGCTGTCTCTGACCCCATCTCACGCTTAGCCTCTGGGTTAGCCGGGGGCACAGGTTTCTTCAGGAATGAACCGCCCGCCTCGGCTTTTCCTGTCCCGGGGACTAATCACTGTGCCCTGAACTCCGTCACCAGCTGGACGGTCTGTAGGAAACAGCATTGCCTTCTCCTTAAAACTGGCAGCCCCCTCCTTCTGACCTACAGGTTAGAAGGTTAATTGAGATTTCTGTGTTTACATTCTAATCTCCATGTATAAGGCATGCTAAATCTTTATCTCTTTCAGCCGGGCAGTGTTTAATTACTTTTCCAAAGGTAAAGCCTAGTGTGTTCAGGATGAATGACCAGGCAAGAATGTCTCTGATAAACCCACGATGGCAGAAAACAAGGATGATTTATATGGGGTGAAATTACAAAGACAACCCAGGCAAGTGCGCCTTGAATTCCAGCCTTGTCAGAACTGATTGTTTTCATCTTTCTCAAGTATTCAATGAATCATTTCGCAAGGATTTTAGCTTCATTTCTGTACGTGCCACTTAAGAAATCAAAAGGATTTTTTAAAGTAAATTGCTTAGATGCAAATGGAGTTTTTCCAAAAATTAAATAATTGGAAGGGGGAGAAAAGTACTGCAGTCATACACTGTTTATGTATTTGGAGGAGATGTTCTTTCTACTGTTACTTTCTTTTTGCCAACCTGAGCAGTGGGCTCTGCTGGGGGGATTGGGGTTCAGGGAAGCAGAACGGTTAATGATGTAGTCTTTGAAATCAGTCCAGCCCTGGCTCAAGGCCTGGAACTAACACTGACCAAATGACGACTGTGGTCCAGTCATGAATTTCCTAAGTCTTTATTACCTTATTTTTAAATGGCCAGGTCAACGTAGAGGGTCTTTGTGAAAAGCAGGTAACACAGTGCATGTGAAGCGTGGAGCATCAAGCCTGTCAACAGGGGATGCTAATGCCATAGTGGGGTCCTGGTGATGGTGATGGTGGTGATGGTGGTGACGGTGGTGATGGTGGTGATGGTGATGGTGGTGATGGTGGTGATGGTGATGGTGGTGGTGATGATGGTTATGGTGATGGTGATGGTGGTGATGGTGGTGATGGTGGTGGTGATGGTGATGGTGGTGATGGTGGTGGTGGTGGTGATGGTGGTGGTGGTGGTGATAGTGATGGTGGTGATGGTGATGGTGGTGATGGTGGTGATGGTGATGGTGTGGTTGTGATGGTGATGGTTGTGATGGTGATGGTTGTGATTGGTGGTTGGTGGTGGTTGTGGTGGCTGGTGGTGGTTGATGGTTATGGTGGCTGTGAGGTGATAGTGGTGATGCGTGATGGTGTGGTGTGGATGGTGATGGTGTTGATGCGGTGATGGTTGTGATGGTGGTGTGCGTGGTGGTGATGGTGTGGTGGCTACGGTGGTGGTGGTATGGTTGGTGGTGGTGGTGCATGGTTTTATGGTGATGGTATCATGGTGTGATGGTGATGTGATGGTGGTGGGTGGTGGTGGTGATGGTGGTTGAGGTGGTGATGTTCATGGTGGTGTATGGTTTATGGGTGCGTGATGGTGGTGGTGGTTGTGGTGGTGGTTGTCGGTGGTGGTGATGGTCGGTGATGGTTAGGTGATGGTGATGCGTGGGTGATGTGGTGAGGTGATGTGATGGTTTTGATGGTGATGGTGGTCGGATGCGTGGTGGTGGTTGGTGGTGATGGTGTGCGTGGTGGTGGTGGTGGTGGTGGTGGTGGTGATGGTTATGGTGATGGTGATGGTTTTGATGGTGATGGTGATGGTGGTGATGGTGGTGATGGTTATGGTGGTGATGGTTATGGTGGTGATGGTGGTGATCTTGGTAATATTGGTGGGGTGATGATTTGACAGATTTAACATCTATACAAGATGTTGAATTAAGCCGTCTGCTGCCGTTTTATTTCTGTTTTGTCGGTATAATGTTTATCTTGCCAGCTAGTGTCTGGAGGGGGAGCACCTTTCACGGCGCATTCCGCGCCCCCTCCCGCATACAGCGCCCATGTTGCGTAGCGTCTGTCTTTTGCTCATGACTGCAGCATTCACACTGCTCTCCTATTTCATAGGCCCCTTGATTTTCCTCACTTTCCTGAGTCCTACCATGCCAGAGTCTCTAAATATAACCCCGAGCATAGGTCATTTTGGGGGCATTTAATACATATTGAGGGACCCCCTGTAGGAGGCGGAAGAGGAGGGTTCCTTTGGAGGAGTCTGCTTGGCCGGTGTTTGACTCACCATTTTCTGAAGCCGACCCTCTCTTGTCTAATGGGGAAAGAGCTGTGGCCCCTTTGGTGTCTGTGACGCCCCGTCTGAGCGGGTTCTTCTCATGGCCGGTGGGTTGATGGAGACCCGCTGAAGTCAGCTATATCAGTGCAGTGAGGTTTGAACTGTCCACTGTGGAATTCACTTTGGTTTTGCACTGTATTGGGGCCAAGCGTGCCTTGAGCCCATGAGCAGCTGGGACCCCGGCAGCAGGGGCCCCTCCTCAATCCCTCCGTGTCCTTGCTCCCGCCCCCAACCCGACCCCTGCTGTCTGATCACCACATCCTGTGTCCTTTGCCAGAAGCCTGAGCCGCTGCTGTTCAGAGGCTGCTGGGATCACGGTGCTTGATCGACTGCAACCTGGGGGAAAACATGTTCTTTATCCTTTTTAAAGAAAATGACTTATCAATAACATTAAAGGGAATATGAAGAGGTGACAATCACTGTTAAACAGTCTGTTTTCACTCTCAGCCTACACCCCATCTCCCATGGTAGAGAAGAGTGACCGTAGCACCCAGCTGTCCCCCACCCAGGGGTCTCTCTGCGACTGCATTGGGAAGAAGCCTGGGAGGGGAGGAGCAGCCTTCTCAGCCCTGCAGACCAGCCCCCCACCCCTAAGCTCAGGGCAGGAGAGCCATTGAAAGGAGCGGAGGGACCCCCAGCCACAAGGTTTGGGGGGCACCGCAGACTTCATGACGCTTCCTTCCTGCTGTTTCTACGTGCTCCACTGTTGCTGTTTTCCCCCCACTTTGCCACCATCTACAGATAGAAATGCTGGGGATACAGGAAGAATTTGTCTAGCCTTTGGAAGAATGTATCATGGTACATGTCATTTTGTTTTGCCTAGCTATTATTCCTGCCCATCGTCCCAGGGAAGAGCTAAAGAGACTTACACAAACAGACTGCGTGCGTGTGTGCTTAGTCGCTTCAGTCATGTCTGACTCTTTGCAACATGTGGACCGTAGCCCTCCAGGCTCCTCTGTCCATGGGATTCTCCAGGCAAGAATACTGGAGTAGGTTTCCATGCTCTCCTCCAGGGGATCTTCCCGACCCAGGGATCGAACCCACATTTCCTGCATCTCCTGAATTGCAGGTGGATTCTTTACCACTGAGCCACTGGGGAAGCCCCATACAAACACATTGCTCCTGCTGCTGCTAAGTCACTTCAGTCATGTCCGACTCTGTGTGACCCCATAGATGGCAGTCCACCAGGCTCTTCTGTCCCTGGGATTCTCCAGGCAAGAACACTGGAGTGGGTTGCCATTTCCTTCTCCAATACAAACAGATTACCGTAGGGCAAAAGTGAATAATTGAGGGAAAAGGATGCATAAAAACAGAAATAAGCCAAGGCCAGAGGCTGGATCGCTGGCCCGCATTAGTGTTTCCATCGCAGTAAACCTGCCTCGCCTGTGGGTTTTGTGGGAATTCCCACTGCCTACGAAATCGCTCTGAAACAACGACCTGCGGTGAGTGTGGGTCTCCTTTCTCGGCGGGCAGCTGAGTCATCGCTGTTTGTCTCTTTGCTGGAGAGAAGTTTCCTTGAGGGCAGAGGTCGTGCCTTACTCTCACCCAGAGAGCCTGACAACACACCCGGCGTGTAGGCCCTGATCAGCAGTGTCTATGAGAGCAGACGGAACAAAAGTCTCAACGCCTGACAGCGATTCTAGCTTCTGCTCTCCTCACTGGGCTTTCCAGACTGGGTGAACAGGTGTGACCACGAGAAGGTGGGCGTGATTCAGACCCCGGCTCCATTTCCCAGGTTTTACCCCACCATCCCTCGTCCAGGGCCCCTCCCTCTTGTGTTCAGAGACGGTGCCCCGGAACGTCTCATTCTTGTTCTGCCACCACGGCCGTGGGTCGCAGTCCACTGCTCCCGTTTTCCTGGCAGACTGCCGGGCACAGTGGTAATGCCACGTCTCACCCACTTGCAGACATACATTTCCTCCAACTCTACTGTCTCCAAAATTGGATGTGTCTTATAGTCAATGGAGAGGCATTATTTAACTGTCCCTTATTTTTTCCTTTTTTAGCGGTGCTCCAAATGATGGTGAGTCATTGAGCTGACAGCTGCCCGAGATCCGGAAAAATTGTTACTCACGCTTGCTGAATGTCTATCATGCATCAGCCATGGGTCTGCGTGTTCTAACTGCTGGACTCCTCCCAGCAAGCCTGCATCCCACATTTGGTTACTGTGCTGGCCCTGTAGACAGTCCCAGGCAGGGAAGGAAGAGGGAACTTCCTGTCTTTACAGGTCCCCAAGCTGGGACATGTCAGCACCAAGATTTGAACCTAACCCATCAGGTACCAGACTGTAAGTAGTGGTTTTAATCAAAGCCACTTCACCGGGGTTTTTCCCAGGACTTTGTTGCATCCGTGGCCTCACCCATCACACTGCGATGTCTCCCAAGCTCGATGGTGCAGTGAGAAAAAAATGTAGGTGCAACCCTGATGCAGCGAGATATTCTGTAAGTGTGTAGCTGGATTGTGTGCCTGTGCTCAGAAAACTTCGTGAGATCCAAGTCAGATGTTGACACAATATGGCATGCCTTGGGCTCTTCCTAAGGTGAGGCAGAAGCCCCGGGGAGCTGGCAAGGGAGCCGCCCTGGAAGCTGGGCTTGTCCAGCTTGCAGGAGGAAGGTTCAGATTTCTGGGTGCAGGAAGTGTGAGCTCTGAGGGGACTCGGGGAGCCTCACCCCATGTGATGTAGCTGCTGTGGATGTCATGCCCTTGGTGACCGTGTCTGCAGGCTCCAGGGGGGACAAGCCGGGAGACCCAGGGCCACGTGCTGAGTAAGTGCCTGGACTCAGGCAGCCCGAATCCAGACCCCAAACCTGCCGTGTTCTCACATGCTTCTGAGGGGATGTTGGGCCTCTCTGTCTGTGCCTGGGTCTCTGGGTCTGTACAGTGGGAGTGACCGTGATGTCTTCCTCAAGGTCACAGTGAGAATTCAGTGGGTAAATACACCCACCATCCTTGACTGGTCCTGGTCCAACAACGTCTTCATGGCCATGATCACCACCCAGCTTGAACCGTGGTTCCTGCTGCCTCTCAAACCCGGACCAATATTGCGCCGAGCCCGTCCCTGAAATCCTCAAATTCCATGCTGGTTATCGGGTCATCTCTGTCTCCCCTCAACCCACTGGTGCAGGGGGTGGGGTGGGCATTTTCCTGATCGCAGTGGACTCTGGGCTAAGGTAAATCCATGACAAGGTGTGGTTTGGTGTTAATTTCAGGTCCCAGGTCCCACTCTGAGAGCTTCAACCCCCAGATGATGGTTTAGTTTAACTGGGAAGAGATGCTGCTTTTTGTTCTTGCCCTCGGCAGGTGGGACATGAATGCAGCAAAAAGCAAGACCCAACTGTGCTTGTGGACAGCAGGCAGTGACGGCTGTTTACAGACCGTCTTTTATCCACGAGTCACATCTGCCGGCAACAAGCCCGTGTGGAAGGCAGCCCAAGGGGGCCCCAGGGGTTCTGCTTTCTGGGAATCCAGGCCCTGCTGCCTCTGTCGGGGCTGGTCTGCTGGAACACGGCGGAGCCCCACCCTGGCCTCCTGGGTCAGCTGTTCTGGGAAAGCAGACGCCACGCCCTCGGACCAGCAGACGGTACTGAGAACAGCACCCGGAGAGGTGCTGAGGCGGACAGCAGCCCCGCTCGCCGGCGACGAGAGGGGAGGAAATGTGTGCCAGGCTGCCTCCCCGACCCCGACACAAGGAGGCTCCGGAAACTCTCCGGACTTCCCGAGTGATAAGAACAGAGGGACCTCTTCCGCTCTCATACTTGATCATTGACCCCAGCCCCTAGGCAGACCTTCTAAGCCTCTTGGAATTTCCTGGGTGATGGGTGTGTCTTCTGGTCTAGGGAGGTGACTCTAGGTGGGCATGTGGGCGGGGGCTGGTCACCAGAAAGACCCAGCCTAACTCCTTCCCTAGAGAAGGGCTAAAAACGGAGCTCGTGATCCATCGTGCCTGCGTGATGAAGCCTCCCAAAACCCCAGAAGCAGAGGGGTCAGAGAGCCCCCAGGCTGGTGATCACACGGAGGTGCGGGGAGGGGCCCCTGGGGACGGTGTAGGGCTCTGGCCCCTCCCACACCTGCCATGCACATCTCTTCTATCCAGACGTTTCTGTGTCCTCATCACGTCTTTCCGTGATAAGCTAGGAGAGTAAGCAAATCTTTCTCTGGGTTCTGTGAGCTGCTTTAGAAATCAATCAGACCCAAGGTGGGGGGTGCTGGACCCTCCTGTCTAGAGTGGGTCAGTCAGAATCGCAGGCAACTGGCCTCTGAAGGGGGGTGGGGGCGTGTGGCAGGGGGACAGTCTGCAGGAAGGGGGCCTTCCCCTCGGGGTCTGCTGCTCTCTGGGCAGTGTCAGAATCGAGTTAAACTCGGGACACCCAGCTGGTGCTGGAGACTGGCTCCTTGATGTTCGTGGTGGGAAAACCCTGCACACTCTCTCTCTCTCTCACACACACACACACATGAGAACTGGTCATAGAACCCATCCTGGGAGAGGGGCTCCCAGCCCCAAATAACCCGTTGGATGACTACAGCCCCACAAGCCTCAGATGAGAGACCCCAGTACAGGGCCAAGCTGCTGCGGCTGGACTCTGACTCACAGAAACTAGAGACGGTGCTCGTTTCAGTTCAGCTGAGTTCAGTCACCCAGTTGTGTCCAACTCTCTGTGACCCCATGGACTGCAGCACGCCAGGCCTCCCTGTCCATCACCAACACCCGGAGATTACTCAAAGTCATGTCCATCGAGTCGGTGATGCCATCCAACCATCTCATCCTCTGTCGTCCCCTTCTCCTCCCGCCTTCAATCCCTCCCAGCATCAAGGTCTTTTCCAATGAGTCAGTTCTTTGCATCAGGTGACCAGAGTATTGGGGCTTCAGCTTCAGCATCAGTCCTTCCAATGAACATTCAGGACTGATTTCCTTTAGGATGGACTGGTTTGATCTCCTGCTGTCCAGGGGACTCTCAAGAGTCTTCTCATTAGTCCCTAGAGAAATGCAAATCAAAACTTCAGTGAGATGGTCCTTCACGAACCACCAGAACGGCTTAAAAAAACAAAACAAAACAACGAAATGTGGCTGAAGATGTGGAGAAACAGGAAACCTCCCTCACTGAAGGCAGGAATGTAAATGATGCAGCCACTTTGGAAAACAGTTTGGCAGTTTAACAGTTAAACAGAAATTTACTATGTGACTGAGTGTCTCTATGCTCAGGTATTGATCCAAGAGAAAGGAAAACACCGATGTTATCCATCAAGAGTGATGGATAAACAAGGTGTGATATAGTTATACAGTGAACTATTTCTCAGCAATAAAAAGGATTGAGTATCTGATACATGTTATCACACGAACAAACCTCAAACATGAGGCCAAGTGAAAGAAGCCAGACACAGGATCCCGCATGCTGTAGCTGCATTTAGATGAATCGCCCTGAAAAGGCAGGAGGAGTGGACGGGGTTAACTATACATGTATGTGAGGGATCTCGTTGGGTGATAGGTTCAAAGTAATTTATGGCAACAGCTGCATAACTTAGCAAGGTGACTCAAAAATTACTGAATCGTACACTTGAAATAAGTGGATTTTATGATATACAAAACATGACTTAATAAAGTCTTTGCAAAAATCTGTTTCAGGGACGTCCCCAGTGGTCCAGTGGTTAAGAATCTGCCTGAGAGGACATGGGTTCTATCCCTGGTCTGGGAACTAAGATCCCATGTGCTGCAAGGCAACTAAGCCTGCACCCAGCAAGTACGGAGTCCCACCCACTCTGGAGCCTGCGGGCCGCGGCAGGAGACGCCACTGGCGGTGAAAAGCCCCCGCAAGGCAGCTAGAGAAAGCTCGCGAGCCGCCACGAGGGTCAGTGCAGCCAGTAAGTGAATAAATATACTGCAAAAACCTGTTCTTAAAAGACTGTAGTCCTAGGGATTATTTTTCCCACTAAAAGAAGCACAACCTTGGATCTGATCATTTCCTCCTCATTTGTGAGTACATAATGTGACATGTTAGTCATCATTAAAAATAAAAACAGGAAAAAAAAAAAAAGCAGTGGGCTTCCCTGCCAGGTAAGTGCCCGGTGACGTCAGGGCCTCTTGTCTTTGGCTGCGGGTCGGGCGGGCCTCCGGCTGTCGGAGGGAAGCCTGGACCCCCCCAACCCACCTTTCCCGCGGAGCTGCCTTGCCTGCGGACCCCTCTGCTGTGAGCTCTGGAGCCTGGAGGGTCGGGGCAGGAAGAGTGCTTTCCAGAGGGACGGCCGTCCCCCGGCGGGTGGAGACCCCCAGGGCTGGGCGCCCTGCCTGCTCTCCGGGTGGTGCCCCAGCGGCGGCTCTGTCTCATCGCGGGACCTGAGCAGGAGTGTGGTGTTAAAGAAGCCGCAGGCTGGCCTGACCTGTTAGAGCAGCACCTGGCCCGCTTCCCGGGGGAGCAAGGAGGGATGCGGGCCAGGGGTTCAGGCTTCCCTGGCCGCGTTTGGTAAAACTCAGGTCTCAAGGCTCCAGGCCGTGGTTTGTCTTTGTCCGTCGTCGTCAGACCAGGAAAGCACGGGGTTTCTGCACCAGGCCGGGTGTGGAGGCCCTGCCCTGTGCCCTGGGCCCCCCCGACCCCCCGCCCTGCGCCTCAGGCTCTGCTGCAAGGAGAGTCTGGGGGGCAGACCCCCGGCCTTTGTCCTGGGGGCCAGGCTGTCTCTGCAGGTCGGTGCCTGCGAGGGGGCTCCTCCCGGCTCCCCCTCCTGCCAGGGCCCACCTACCCGCGGGCTGGGGGCTAGCAGTGACCCCGAGCTCAGGGCTTTTCACAGCCCACATCACAGCCAGGCCAGCGAGGGCCAGGACAGGGGCCTGCAGGACCCCCACGGCTGGCACGCGCTGTCTTCTCCCAGGCTGGTGAAACTTCTGCTCAGTTCAGGCCGAGGTTGGGAGCCTTGTCTCCAGGGCGGAGGCATCCTCTGCTATAAATCCTGATGCAGGGTGGGGAACCCTTTGACACAGACCAATGAAATGCCAGGCTCCTGCAGCTGTGTGGGCCCAGGGTGGTTCCCGCAGGCTTCCCACGGCCGGGGGCCTCTCCCATGGCCCTCTGAGGGCAGAGCCTGGACTCACTGAGGCCCAAAGCCCCCCTCAGGCCCGGACGCTCTTCCTGCTGCGAGGGCAGCGGGGCCCCGAGAGAGCCGTCCATCTAACACGGGCACCGTGCAGAGGGCTCCCTGTCACTGTGGGACAGCTTGGGCTGCCTGGCAGAGTCAAAACCAATCGTAAACCAGGAAAACCCACCGTCGTGAGAAGCCACAGGCCAGCCGCCCGCCCACCTGGCCATTACGGGGTGGGTGGCATCCTGCCTTGCAGCACCCCGCCCGCCTGCCTGGCCATTACGGGGTGGGTGGCATCCTGCCGTTAGCGCCCCGCCCTCCCTGGAGGCCCATCTGATCCTTCGGCACCAGAGCCCACGGCTCGTGTCCTCCCAGGCCTGGCTCCGGCAGCCGCGCCTGCCTGACCCGAGTTTCTGAAGCGCCTTCTGGGCTCTGGGCCCCTGACGGCCACGCTGGGCTCACCCGGCTCTCCCCACCCCCATCAGCTGCCCTGGGCCTGGCAGCTGCCACCCGGATCCAGCCGGATCCACCTGGCTCCAGCCTGCATGTCCCGGGCAGCCCAGACCCAGAAGCAGCCTTTCTCGGGAAGAGCGTCCAGGGCCTGTGCAGGGGAGGAGGACCCCCAGGTTCGCAGGCAGGCAGCCCTGGGCTCTGGGGCTTCCTGAGGGACCCCAGCCCCTGACTCCTGGTCTTGAAACCAAGTCCCCCCCGAGGGGCCCCTGGCCAGCATTACACTCTCTTCGCCATTAAACCATGTGGCCTAAGTTTAAATTCTTGACCTCAAACCGAAGTGTAGGACACGTCCTCCTTTTCCCTTATTGAGTCCCAAACCCACAGCCTGCGGAAACTTCGTAGGGGCCAGTTTGCAAACTGCGTGGGCAGCACCACTGGAGACAGAGCTTCCGGCAACAACGTGATCTTTTCTCAGGGACGGATCTAATGACCAGCACGTTGTCCTTCAGAAATAATCGATTTGGAAAAATCTGTGGGTTGTAAAAAGAAAGGCAGAAACCCCACTGGAATAAGGACAGGGAGCAAAGCTGGCCAAAGGGTCGCTTATGTGAAAGTTGCCACTCACTTGAGCTGACAATTAAATGGATACAACAGGTTGGGGCCGGGTTGATGGCCCTCATTGGTAGAGCTGCGTGGGGACAAAAATGTAAGAAGCACTAACACACCGCGTCTTCCCAGTAAGACCACCTGCATTTTTAGGTGAGAAAGGAGACAGGTGGAAGGAGCGGGTGTCCGGGGCGTGGACCCGTCACCTCTGACTCTAGCCTGTGCCATTTCTGCAGATTTCAGAATGCCTGCGTCCTGGATAATGAAACCGCTCAGCCCAGGTCTTCAAGCTCCGGCTCTAGCAGCGTGAGCTGAATCCCAGCAAGAGAGGGCTGGCGGCCGAGTCTCGCCCTGCACATCGCGAAGTGTAAATCCACCTTTCAGATCCAGCAGCTCTGAGGCTTCCCAGATGGCGTAGAGATCTGATAATCTCCAGAAACAGCACCCCGAGGAGACCGCAGGGTGCTGAGTGACGAGGGCCTGGACACCCGGCGGATCTCCCAGACTCGCCCAGAGCAACTGCACACACACTTAACTGGCTGCTGGAAACAGTGTCTTGGATTTGCAGGGATTTCAGGCAGGACTAAACCCCGAGAGAGCTAGGAAGGGCCAGGATGGAGGGGAACAGGGGTGACAGGCTAGCTCCTGGGAGCTCCACCCAGGGACCCACCCCACCCTTACCTGTGGGACACTCGCAAAGATTAGAGGAAAAGACTTGTGGGAAATCCAACAGTTACCACGCCTACCTGGACCAGGGTATCCACAGGTGCTGCGGGCTCCTCCCCTGCCCACCAGGTGCTTTTATAAGCCTGTGTGCGGGGGCCCAGCCTTGCCAGACTCGGGGCGCCTCTCTCTCCCACAGGGGCCCAGCCGTGCCAGACGTGAGGCATCTCACTCTCCCACGGGGCCCAGCCGTACCAGACACTGGGTGCCTCTCTCTCCTATGGGGGGCCCAGCCGTGCCAGACTCGGGGCGCCTCTCTCTCCCGCTCCCTTGGCCCGCCCAGGCCCATCCTCTCCTGGCCGGCGGGTATAGAGTTGCGCAGGTAAGAACGTGGGTACCTGCCTTCTGGTCCGCTGAGCCCATCACCCTGGTGTGTAAAGATGTGTTAAGCTCTAGAAACACTGGTAAGTGCAAATAACTATTTTTGGCTCAAGGCTGGGAAAACTGGTCACGCACGATGTACTCTCCTAAGCGTGACATCATAGGGTCCCTTCGGACACGGGCCAGGGTGTGGATCCCACGCCCCCCTTTTGGGTGCACGGCAGACACCCCTCCTCCCCTGACACAGCGCTCTCTGCAGCGACGGCCCATCGGGTGCAGGCCCGATAGGTGAGGCCTCCGGCAAACAGACGCCCAGAGTCACACCGCACAGCTGAGCCCCGCATACGGGGGAGCACCACGGGCTCCCCGGAGTCTGGACCACGCAGGAGAGCGCGTTCAGAGGGAAGCAGCGGGGTGTCCGGCCCCCTGGCAGGTGTGACGTGAGGAGCTGCACATGCCCCTGGAGCCTCTGGACCCTTCTGTGCCCGCTGGGTCTGCAGCCGTCCCGTTTCCAGAGAGCACTGAGCGAGCACCCCGCCTGGGAGTGGGAGGAGGGGGACTCATCCACCCTGCCCTTCCTGCCTTTCCCTCCCCCGCTACCGAAACTAGGACGTGCAGGGCCCGTCAGCCCAAAGAAGGGACACACACCCTGGCTGGGAGGGTGACGTCTGCACCAGGTGGGGGTGGGCGCGGCGGCCGGCCAGGCCACCCGTGTGGACCCGGAGCCTCTGAGCTGAATCGCAGAGAATGGGCTCAAGGGGCCCCAAGTGGAATCACGGCCGCTTTCCAAAATGAAAAGGTGTGTGTGTGTGTGTGTGTGAGTGTGTGTATATGTGTGTGTGAGTGTGTTAAGACTGTGTGAGTGTGTGTGTATGTGTGAGTGTGTGTATGTGTGTGTGAGTGTGTGTGTGAGTGTGTGTGAGCGTGTGTATGTGTGAATGTGTGTGTATGTATGTGTGAGAGTGAGTGTGTATGTGTGTGTGAGTCTGTGTGTGTGAGCATGTGTGTGTGTGAGCCTGTGTGTGAGTGTGTATGTGTGAGTGTGTGAGAGAGAGTGTGTGTGTGTGTATGTGTGTGTGAGTGTGTGAGTGTGTATGTGTGTGCGAGTGTGTGTGTGTGTGAGCATGTGTCTGTGTGAGAGAGTGAGTGTGTGACTGTGTGTGTGAGTGTGTGTGAGTATGTGTGAGTGTGTGTGTATGTGTGTGAGTATGTGTTAGTGCGTGTGTGTGTGTGAGTGTGTGTGAGCATGTGTGTGTGTGTCTGTGTGTGTGAGTCTGTGTATGAGTGTGTATGTATGTGTGAGAGAGTGTGTGTGAGTGTGTGTGAGAGTGTGTATGTGTGTGCGAGTGTGTGTGTGAGTGTGTGTGAACATGTGACTGTGTGTGTGTGTGAGTGTGTGTGAGTGTGTGTGTGTGTGTATGTGAGTATGTGTTAGTGAGTGTGTGTGTGTGCAAGTGTGTGTGTGAGCGTGTGTGTGTGTGTGTGTGAGAGAGAGTGTGAGAGTGAGTGTGTGAGTCTGTGTGTGTGAGTCTGTGTGTCTGCACGCCCTCGCCTGCCTGGAAGCAGAGCAGCTAGCAAAGCGCATGGTCTGGGGACCAGGGAGTGGCAGGCTCTGTCCGCTGTCAGGCTTTGCTCACAGGATAGCACTGCTTTAAGCTGCCTGGCTCATCTCGACCTTCCTGTCGCCATTTCAGAGAACTTTTAAGGAATTGGGTATGTTTTTAAAAGTGTGTGTGTGTGCGTGCATGTGTGTGTTTCTTATTAAGAACACATAAAATGAGTAATTTTTTTTTTTCCCAAAAAGTAGGCACTGGACCAACCTGCAATCCTTTCTGGCCCCTGATTTCTGAAAGTGGCTCCGGCTCAGAGCCAAGTCTGTGAACTTGGCCTCAAAGGGCAGGCATGCGTGCTCAGTAGCTCAGTGTCCGACTGTTTGCAATCCCCTGGATTTTAGCTCACCAGGCTCCTCTGCACATGGAATTCTCCAGGCAAGAATACTGGAGTGGGTTGCCATGCCCTGACCCAGGGATTGAACCTGTGTCTCTTACATCTCCGTCATTGGCAGGCAGGTTCTTTTACCTGGGAAACCCAAGGGGCAGGAAATGCCCAGAACTGCCTTCTGCAAAAGGCCACCACTCCAGGAGGGATACAGTTCATGCTGGTTAACCAGCAGTTGAACTAAAATCTTCCCTCCTACTCCCTTAATAGAGAAAAGAAAGTTTTAGAAAATATTAAGTTTTACTGATAGCCCAGAGCAGGCAGGCTCTCAAGGAACCCGTGGTCAGGTTTTCAGATGTCTGGAGACATCTGGGGGTGTTTTCACAATAATGGGGGTGAGGCGGCCCTGGGGACCCTGGATCTCCTGCAGAGAGGGGCATGCTGCAGAGGGAGGGGCGGGCCTGCTGAACACCCACGGAGCTCCTGATGAAAAACACTGGCTTTTCATTAAAAAAGCAGAATGACAACACAAGAACAGAACCGAAAGAGAAAGAAGCTGTGGTCTTTTTTTTCAGCACAAGAAAGCTCTCAGAGTGGGCAGGGCCACCCTCTGCTCTGATGGGCCCTGGGGTTGGATGTCCCTTCTCCGCCCTTCCTGTTGGAAGCCTCGTGACAGCTCCGCGGTGCAGCCACTTTCACCCGGGACACGAAACCTCGGCCACAGCTACCGGTGACGACGTGAGCTGTCCTAGGAGAGCCGAGGAGACTCCACTTCTACCCGCCCTCCCCCCCCCACAAGGCTGCAGCTGAGTTGGGAACGGGGAGAGGTGGTGCAAGCCCCAAAACCAGGCTCCTCCCGTGAGAAGGTGGAAGGTCCCGAGGAACCTGCTCAGCAGGTGCTCAGAGGGGCGGGAGGAAGCGCAGAGAGATAGGCGGAGACCAGCGATCTGTAGAGAAGAGGGAACCGGGAATAAAAGGAACGAAACGATGTCGTTTGCAGCAATGTGGGCGGACCCCGAGACTACCACACGAAGCGAAGGAAGTCAGACAGAGAGGGAGAACTATCACACGATCCCACTCATACGTGGAATCTAAAAAATGACACAGATGAACTTATTTATGAAACAGAAATACACACGTAGATGCAGAAAACAAATTTAGGATTGCCAAAAGGGAAGGGAGGGAGGGATAAATTAGAAGCTTGGGATTAACACATGTACACTACTGGATATAAGATAGTCAACAAGGACCTGCTATATCACACAGAAAACTATAGTCAGTATCAAGTAATGGTCTGTAAGAGGAAAGAATCTGAAAATAGATACACGTATGCATGTATAACTGGGTGACTCTGCTGTAGGGCTGAAACTAACACAGCGTTCTAAGCCAACTGCACTTCAATTCAAAAAGCAGGTGGTGGACTGCTGACCTGTGATAGCACAAAGCAGGTGCTGCACGAAGGCGGCCTCGCAAGGAGAGGCAGGGCCCGCGGGGAGCTCCCTGTCAGTCCCCTCAGTCAGGGCTGGGTCCTGGACGGCAGAGGGTTTGCTCCGTGGAACGTCTCTGGGCCATGAATTGTGCGCAGAATCACGGCCGAGGAGATCAACACTCTTACCCTGAACCTGTGGCTCTGTGACCTCACCCAGCAAGGTGGGGTTTGCAGATATTAATTACATCAAGGCCCCTGAGGTAGAGACATTGTCCCGGGTTATCTAGAAGGGCCCAATGCAATCAAAAGGGTCCTTATAAGGGGTGGGGAGGGTTAGACTGAAAGGAGAAGGTGCAATGATGGACACGAGCGGCGAACGGACATCAGGGTCTGTGAGCCAAGGAGCAGGTGACTTTCAGAAGCTGGTAAAGCAAGGCCTGGTGATAACCAGTGCGACTCCATGCGGGAGGCTCATTGCCGACGGGAGTGGTCAGTGTCGCAGACGCTGCCCCGGAGATGAGCCCAGGAGAGGACATAAGCATCGGGATCTCAGTTCCCAGAACAACAACCCCCACCCCTTGCCCCTCCAGCCACTGCTGCTGCTGTGGCATCTCCCAGATACGCTTTCACTTTCTCATTTGGAAACAGTAACCAGAGGAAGCTAGTGAATAATCCAATCACATTCACGAATCAGCACTTAATGAGCTCTGGCCCAGATGCCCCTCACTCAGGGGTTTGCAAGGACATCTCATCCTTTGTCTCCATGGAGTGCAGCCTGCGAGCCCAACTCTGCACAGAGGCGCAGGTCTGTAAAGGGAGGAAGCATGTCCCTGCCCTTGGGGTCTGAACGACCAGCTGAGAAGCAGAGCAGGGTGGGGTGAGGCCCTGGAGTGCAGAGCCGGGGGAGAGGCAGACACGTGAGGAGGAGGATGGGGTGAGCCGTGCAGGCAGAAGGAGCCCGGCTGGGGCACAAGGGACGAGGCAGAGGTCACGCTGGTGGGAGGGGCAGGAGGCCCCAGCCTGAGGGCAGCTCACAGGGGGTCCACGCCAGCAGTCCTGGGCTCTTAGGAAAGGATGCTCTGTTCCTCTGGCTCCCAGAAACAATCGAGGCTGGTGCCCGCTGACTTGAGAGTACCCAGGAGCCTAGAACAATGCCTTTCAGAGGCTCACGTGCCCATGGATCACCGGGCATCTAGGTAGAATCCAGCTGGCCTGGAGATCCTGTCTCCAACAGTATCTCGATGCTGAGGCGGCTGGTCTTTGACCCCAGAGAGTAGAACATCCTGGCAGATGTTCCATGTGTTGACGAGACGCTGAAGCAGGAGGAACTTCAGCCATGAGACTAAGCCACCAGAACCACACAAGATCCCTTGAGACCTACGCTTCCTGCCTCTCCCGTTGGAAGTCCCAGGTGGTGGAAGCCCCTGAAGGTGACACAGGGCTCCTTCTCAGCTCAACTCCCAAGCTTCCAAATCACCTACCCCCCCAGCCCTGCCCACTCCCCACCCCCCCAGCAGAAGCTTCACTGCTATTAGGAATCAACTTCTGAGGAATTGAAAATACTAGGGAGATGTCATTTCCAGAGTTAATACACCATAGCAGCAGTCAGGACTTTTCAGCCTCAGCTCCTTGCCTAGAGTCCAACGAAACTCACACATTTCCTTTCTTTAATTAAGAAACTTCTAGAACTCTACAGATGAGTGCCCCGGAGGTGAACTCCAAAAGGAAACACCTCTTTTGCAAAAGTAGCCTGAGAGTCAGCTTAGAAGTCTGCTGGGGAGGAGGAGGCACAGAGGAGGGGCCTGGAGGAGATGAGGGGCCACCTGTGTCCCCCCAGTTCCCCCTGGGTGTCCTCCTGCCTCCCGTCCAGCCCACAGTATCTCTCTGGCCAGGCCGGGCATGCAGCTGCCGCGGGGCGGCCTCTCCATGAGTCCTTGCCCAGCCGTGGACAGCTCCCACTCCCTGTTCCGCACATTAACGTGGGGTCCTGGACTCAGGTCCACCTGGGCTTTGAGCTGTGTGACCACAGCAAAGCTCTGAACTTCTCTGAGCCTCTGTTTCCTCACTTAGAAAATGGACCTAAAGCTATTCCATGCTTCGTAGGATTACTGAGGGGCTTCCCTGGTAGCTCAGCTGGGAAAGAATCTGCCTGCAATGCAGGAGACCTAGTCTGATCCCTGGGTCGGGAAGATCCCCTGGAGAAGGGCATGGTGACCCACGGCAGTATTCATGCCTGGAGAACCCCGTGGACAGAGGAGCCTGGCAGGCTACAGCCCAGGGGGTCACAAAGAGTCGGACATGACTGACTGAACGACTTAACACAAACACAGGCTTACTGCGAGGATGAAACTCCAGTGGGATTTAGAGGAAGCTGAGTCCTCGATTTGAGGCTAACTTTCAAGGCTCTGAGGATCTCTGAGTCTACAGGGCAGCTGAGCTTGGCTCATTCCATATGGAGCTTGTGACTCTCAGAGACTCCTGTAGTGGGACCAAGAAAAGACAAGCCAGGACTGGGTCCTTATGTAAGGTTTCCGATATCTCCGCACTGCCATAGGTTTTGAGAAGAATTCTACCTTGGAACTCAGAAACAAAGAAATTACTTCAAGTGGATCTGCCCCATAAGAGAATTATTGAGAGAAACGATTAATGTTCTGCAGCCATCCAAAGTTATCCACCCAAAGGCTAGCAAAAAATGAAAACCGGCGGTTGAGTCAGTGCGTAGTTGAAATTTATTCTTGCCAGCTCATTAGTTTAGGTTAAATATGTGTTTGGTAGATTCACATCTTGGTGCCCAATTTGTAAAGAATGTGTACAGTTCACAAATGGCTTCTTTTTTTCTTCTTTATCAGACTTAAAGCCCTGGGATTTTAAATGGTGGCAAAGACTTCACAGTTTTTACCTCTTTGCCCGTCTGTTCTATTATTCGTCCCGGTCACACGTTTTGATGGTGAAGGCATAGAGAGGAGAGCCAACCCCAATTATAACCTGCTTTTCCCGGGGAAAACACGCTCGTCTGTGTGTTCTGCCGTATAACGAGGGTTTCATTAACAGGTTTGGGAATCCTGAAGTCTCCTGGTGGAAACCAGGCCAGGGAGCCCCTCCTGCCAAATCGCTGTTTTCCCTGCTGTTTGGCTGTGGGCTGTAGTGGAAAGAGCCGCACCCTTCCTCTTCCCTAGTCCGCACCCCCGCCTCCCCACACGTCCTTGTCTGCCCCTAGATGTGTGAGCAGGGTCACCCAGCCGCCCCGGGCGAGTCGGTAAGATCCACTCCTTCAGCACCCAGGCGGGTGGGAGGCTCAGGCAGAAAACAGGCTTTGTTCTTTCAACAGAAAGCTGCAGAGAAGAATCAATAATGACAGACAACACCCTGCCTCCCAGCGCCTCCCTCCTGGAACCCGCTCACCCTCAGCTCAGACCCACAGCCCAGACCCACAGCGCAGCAGGCCTCCTGGACCCGCTAACCCTCAGCTCAGATCCACAGCCCAGATCCACGGCAGAGCAGGTCTCCTGGACCCGCTAACCCTCAGCTCAGATCCACAGCCCAGATCCACGGCAGAGGAGGTCTCCTGGACCCGCTCACCCTCAGCTCAGATCCACAGCCCAGATCCACGGCCTCCTAGACCCGCTCACCCTCAGCTCAGACCCGCAGCGCAGCAGGCCTCCGACCCTCCTCTGCCATTGGGGACGGGGCGCAGGCTTGGGCTGCTCCGTGCTGTCCGGCCACTGGCACGCAGTGACCGCAGCCTCTCAGGGGCTTTTCACGCAGATGGTGATCTTGCTTCTAATTTCCAAAAGCCCTGTCAGTGCTCCACTGTTTGCCTTTGCGGGTCCAGGGTGCCGCGGTGAGGCTGTGTTGGAAGAAGGCCAGCGTCTAAAGGCAGTATGTTTCAGTTTCCTGTGCCGCTCGCATCCCTTCTTTAAGAAGAAACTGCAGAAGACTCCTTGCCCTAAAGCTGGCCTCAGCTGCCAAACACAATGTTAGGACAAAGAGCACAGACACACAGATGCTTCGAAGGCCAGCCTTTGCTCTTGAAAGAAACCTTCTCTCTTGCCACAGAAAGTATTCAAGATGGTTCTGGAAAACAGGCTTCAAGAGTTCAGCTGTGGCCTGAGAGGGGAGCCTTCCTTATCTGAGGCCCATCGCCAACAGCAAGCAGACTCTGCTGTGACCCTCTCGTCCAGCAGAGGCAAGCCGGGCCTCCCAGCCTCTCAGACTTGTTAGCCTTGTTCCCTCATTGAACAGACAGTTCATCACTGACTGAGCTATTGAACAAGGCATCATTCTCCGTGGCTGGCTGACTATCCGTCCCTTCATCCATCCATCCATCCAACCAGCACTTCACCCATTTCCCCCTCCATCCCTTCCTCCTTCTTTCCATCTTTCTCTGCCTCCCCACCTGCCTCCGTTCTTCCATCACCCCTCCCTCCATCCTTCTGTCTGTCCATACATCCACCCCTCCATCCTCTCCATTATTCCAATGAAAACTCAAGCCAGCCTACCAGTATTGCTAGAACTGTTCAGACACTTGGAGGGAGGCAGAGAAAGAAGATAACAAAACGGGGAAGGACAAAGAAAAATGGAAGAAGAAATAAAAGATAAGTGAATTTACTCTAGTTGTTTTATTAGAAATTTTATTATGATGCATAGCATAGCAGAAAAAAAATCAATGAGCAAAGATGAGATGGTCCAAAAGATAGCTCTTCATATTTGTGAAATAAATCTAAGCTTGTTTTGTTTGTTGTTTAATCGCTAAGTCAGGTCCAACACTTTGTGACCCCACAGACTGTAGCCCACTAGGCTCCTCTGTCCGTGTCACTTCCCGGGCAGGAATGCTAGAGTGGGTTTCCATTTCCTCCTCCAGGGGATCTTCCCAACCCAGGGATCGAACCCATGTCTCCTGCGCTGGCAGGAGGATTCTTTACCACTGAGTCAACAGGGAGCGATCTAAGCTACGGCTTCACTGAGACAACACAGCAGGTGACCGTGGTGAGTTAGAAGCAGCAAGCACCAATGCGGATCTGGAAAAACCACTGGCAGAGGTGAGCTGCTCTGTGGGTCTGCTCACAAGGCCCCAGCTGGTGAGCTGGGTGGAGTCTCTGCTGCAACCCCCAGCCTCTCTAACGCCCGAGCCCGTCTGGGGAACCATCGTCTGGGAGGGCAGGGCCGTGTCCCCCCAGCTCTGGGAGTGGACACAGCCCAGGCCCGCTGTGTGCGCCACACGCTCAGGTGGCGCATGGGCACATGACCAAGAGGGGCAATCCGATTTCTCCCCGGGCCTTCCTTTGTCTGCAGCTGCCAGGAAGGAGATGAGGGAGGAGCCTGGAGTCTGGGAGAGCGTCATGAGGAGATAAGTTACGCAAGAAGAAGGAGAAACAGCCTACTGGGTCCTGAAGATGTCATTTGAGCTCCTGGACCCAAATACATCCAGACCCTCAGCTATGGAACTGAGGTCTCCCGATGCCTTTGCTGATGTCAGTTAAGCTGGTTCTCAAAAGCCAGCAGTCCTGGTCGGTTCATACAGCGAACAGCTCCCTTGCCTTTGGCTGATGAGGTCCCTCAGCAGTGGGGGGTGCAGAGGAGGGCGGCTTCCTTGTCCGCCGCTGCTCTGATGCAAGCTTCTGAGGTCACATCCAGAGGTGCCCACGCCTCTAGAGAAGGGCCCTGGGACAGGAGCCCGACCGCACCTCACCAGCAGGGCTCGCCGCCCCAGAGGCACCTGCTGCGTCCTTCAGTTCGTCAGCACTTTTGTGGGACAGTCTCGCTTGGTGCCTAAGGGACACCTGCTATTTTGTAGCCAAGCAGAGTTCCATCCACTTAAGGTAAAAATGTCAGAGGTTAAAAAATTCACAAACCGACAAGTCAGCATGTCTCATATCACAGCTCTGGAAGTCTTAACTGTTTGACAGTCTAGAAAACTCCACCTCCACAGAAATAATGCTTCCACTGTGCTCTTAAGCCAATGATCGATGGTAGGACTAACTGTCCTCTGGAACGGGAGAGACGGTTTTATTTTTGGAAGCAAGATATCAGGGATTATGTATACCTTATCTTAGTCACAGTGATTTAAGCAGCAATGAAACATTAATTTAATAAATAATGAAAATCCTATTTTTTACTCCCCTTTTATTCAATAGGCTGTCTAAAGTCTCTGAAAAATGTCTCTTGGAATCTTCTCAAACTTTTTGAAATATAGCACCAACATTTTCAGAGAATTTTTCAATGTGCCAGGCATTATACTAGGCACTTGGATTCCAATGAAAATATTGCCACTGTCTCTGCCTGCAAGGGGATAACAGCTTATCAGAAAAGGGGGTGGGAGGGGGCTGGACATAACAGATGTAGCTGCAGGATGAAGTGACGGATGCCAGGGCACAGGTGGGAAGGCAGTGGTGTCAGGGCAGACCGTGGAGCCGAGCCATCCGGGACGTCCTGCTAAACCAGAGCCCCTCTGGCAAGACTCTCGACACGAAGAGTTCGACCACACGGGGGTGAAGAAGCTTGTTCTGAAGACTCTGCGGTCCTGGCCCCAGTTTTCCGAATCTCAGCATCTCGGGGTGTGGGGTATCACGCCTGGTGTCCTGGCCCCAGGCTTCTGCATGTCGGGGTGTGGGGTATCACGCCTGGTGTCCTGGCCCCAGGCTTCTGCATCTCGGGGTGTGGGGCATCACGCCTGCTGTCCTGGCCCCAGGCTTCTGCATCTCGGGGTGTGGGGTATCACGCCTGGCGGCACCAGCCCGCACCATCATCGGGCTGGTTTGGTATCTGGGTGACACTTGGTGTCTGCAGCCCAGTGAGTCGTCTGGGGCCAGCCTGTGCCCACGTGGAATGCCTCTGAGTCCAAAGTCTGATTTTTATTTCTCTCAGCTGTTCACCGAAGCTCTTCGCCTACCAAGAGGGGCCAAAAATGGAGAAGCGTCCAGTCACCCCTGGGCAGGCGACTTCACCACACCTCTGCCCTGACGCCTGGGGGAGAAGCAACTTCCTTATTTTCTGTGCCAACAGCAGGAGGCTCTGGAGGACTTTCTGGGGTGGTGGGGTCAGGGTAGCGGGACTAGAGGGCATGTATTAAAACACCTTCAAGCCTTTGAACACAGCTGCTTCTTCAAAGGCTCCTGCCGAGGATCAAGGGGCCCAGGATAACCAAAGCTTCCCACTGAGGAGAGAAACCCTCTTCGTGCTAAAATTTACGGAGGCAATTTCTGTGCACCCCAAAGCATTTCTTTTGGTGGTCCTCTCAAATCTGGCTACAGGATGCTCTGTTTTATGTAATAGGTAGATTCCCCAAGTTAAAAATAAATCTGGCTCTGATCCGTTAAAAGAGTGAATTCTTTCCTAAAGTGTCCGATTCTATTACATCCAATTTTCAGAACTGACAGCTTCAAAATCACAGCAGCAGAGCTTTGTAAAGTTGTCGACTGACATTTACAAATGGAGTATTTCCAAGCTGATCACGTTCTTCCTTTGAGTTCCGAATCCTTTCTCCCACGCTCGGTAATTAATCATCAGCGGGCATTCTGACTACTTGTCACCTCCGTTTCCTCTTCGGTGGAGCAGTGGGACATCGGTGCCAAGCGAGTGAGATCTGCCCTCACGTTAATTCACGTTGGAACTGAGTCATACACAGCTTTCCAAAGAGAATCCTGGAAATAGCTTCACTTTCATTAATTTTTATTTCAGACTGTAGTTGATTTCCAAAGCTGTGTTACTTTCAGGTGTATAGCAAAGCGATTCAGCTACACATATGCGCACACCCATTCTTTTTCAGATCCTTTTCCCACATAGGTTACGACAGAATATTGAGCGGAGTTCCCCACGCTGTAGAGTAGGTCCTTGTTGATTATCCACTTTGTATATAGTAGTGTGCATCTGTCAATCCCAAACTCCTACTTTACCCCCCCTCACTTGTAAATAACAATATTTGCTTTACCTTTAAATCCAAAGTGGCATTAAAGGGAAGTTTGTAGTCCGTGCGATCCTCGCAGGAAGCATGAACAGGGCTCCAGCGTTTCCTCTACAGCCGGGAGGGGCATTCAGGGGGATGCAAATTGGAAAGACTTCTGGGTTTGCCTTGGGGTCACTTCTTACTCACCATTGTTCTACTCTTAGTATCTATGCAGCTGACGTTCAATAGCTTCAGGAATGAATGAATGAATGAACTGCTCCAGAGAGGAGCAGACCAGAAACGCCAGCAGACAGAAGGCGGGGCCCAGAGCGTGAGGGCAGGGCTTTAACAGGGCAGTGACAGTCTAGCTTCCGGCTCTAAGACCAGAGGGGGTCAATCCTCTGTAGAGAAGACACGATACTTACCACACCAGCGGGGAGAAGCCAGGGAACGTGTTTGACGCAGTGTCTGACAGCTTGATGGGGAAGGACATGTTTTGGGTCATGGACAGCCACCACCGCACAGCTGAAGGCATATCTGACTCTGTGACCCCATGATCTGTAGCCCGCCAGGCTCCTCTGTCCAAGGGATTCTCCAGGCAAGAACCCTGGAGTGGGTTGCCATGCCCTCCTCCAGGGGATCTTCCCGACTCAGTGACTGAACCCATGTCTCTTGTCTCCTGCGTTGGCAGGAGGGTTCTTTAGCACTGGTGCCCCCTGGGAAGCCCCCACAACTAATGGTAGTGGTCACTAAATGCTTATTTTTACACCAGGTGTTAAAAATGCAAAACAAAGTAATTTTGAATTTCTGATGGATAAGACTTTTTCCCTAAATGGAAGCTTACATTTAGACTGTGATTGTTGAATATCATTGAGAAAGAAATATTAGCTGCCTAAAACCTTACAGGTCTTATGAGTGAAACAGAATAATGAATTCCTCTACATTGAGCAAGGACTCGTTACCCACGGGCTGGCTGCTAGCTGCGGATCTAGGATGAGCACACGTGGGAGGTATTAGAAATGAAACTGGGGTGGGGATGAGTCCATGGAGAAGAAGGAACATGCTGGAGGAGAATCCATGATTCACTCACTTGCTGGTCTCAGGCAGGGAAGGTACCACGACCTGGGTTTTTAGAAGGTTCCCTTTAATGAGGATTAATCAGAGCCAAGGGGGAAAGAAAAGATTCCTTTGATTTTGTTACCAAAAGATGTTTACATGAAAAGTTAAACATTTGAAAATAAAAGCTCACCAACTTATTATCAGATTATCAACAGATTATCAGACCTGGGGTAATCTCTACTCTCTGGAGAGACAGTGGGGAGTTCAGTCCTAGTGAGGGGAGACCTAGAAGTGTTGTGCTGGGGGGCTTTGTCACAAAGGCCCTGGGAAATGGATACACTTCGTGTTAGAACTCAGATGACTGACAAGGATGAGAAACACTTCTTCATAAAATAACCGTGATATGCGTGACTTTTCTCGTGCTTCTTGGAGGATTTGTGAAGGTGCGTGGAGCTGAAAAGTGTGAACAGATGTTTACTCAATGGAGGCACTGATGGTCCCTGCCCTTCTAATGTGTCCACCCATTCATTAATTCATCCATTCGTTTATTCATTCACTCACCCATCCGTTCACCATCCCCCCACTGATTCGTTCAGTGGACATCAAGCACCTGTTAGGAAGGGGAGGTACCTTCATTTCGGACTTTGTCACTCTCAGCTGAGCTGACTCTAAGTCAGATTGTCCCTGACACAGGGCGCAGCCCACCTCCCCCAGCATCACAGCGGCAGGGAGCACTGGCAGCCAGGCAGAAGGAAAGGATGCCCCCGAAGGAGTCCCTTATTCTGCTAGAGCCGCAGTCTCATCCCGGGGGGCAGCGTTTGCAACAAGGGCTCCCCGAGTCCCTGTGGAAGCGTCACTTCTGGTCCAGTGGGAGCCGTGTCCTTCCTTAATTTGACTTTTTCATTCGTTCATTCATTCATCTGTTCATTCATTCCACAAACGTTTACTAAGTGCACCGCACTGTGATTTTATTTGCTTAAAATGCCAAAGCTGGCAACAATACGTTAGTTTGAAATTAGCCGAGAGCAGCTCCCTGAGCAGAAGAGAAAGGCCCCGTGTGCCAAGCTCGTCAGTGTTTGGTGGGAGGACCTGGCCTGGCTGGCTTATTACAGCAGCCCTAGGCAACAGGCTGTGCGTGGCTAGGGGGACAGAGGGACAGACAGGTCTCCTGGGGAGGGTGGGGAGGCGTCACTGCCAGGGCCACGCCAACGTCTACCTCTGCCCGGGAGGCGGGGGGCCGCTGAGAGCCAGCACCCACCACCCAGGTGGCATCCGAGGAGAAAAGCAGCGGTCCTGGAACATGCCGGGAGCTCCGAGGCAGGGCTGGGGCGGAAGGAGTTTGAGGAAGGAATGGGGCTTGAAGGATCAGTTCTTTGTGGCAAGGACACAGAACATCCGAGCTTTCTCTCGGGTATGGAGGTTCTTCCTCTGGTCAGATTTTCCAGAGGAAACGTAAGACACCCAGCCAAGAGTGGATTTCAGATGGACACGATATAAGTAAGCCCCACACAGGGCCAAGCACATGTTTATACCCAACATGTATTTATTGCTTGTCTGAAATTCACATTTAACTGAGAGTCCTGTATTTTTCATTTATTAAATCTGGCAACCCTACCCTTGGTTTCACATTTATTCTACAAGTGAGAAATGCAGGCACTAGAAGGATAGAAATCAGGCGGGGGGATTTTTCTTGAAGGTGATTCTCTGTATTGTGTGGGGTTGTATTTAATTTCTGTGAGCTTTGATTTTTCAATAAATGGAAAATGGAGGTACAAAAACATGTGCCTCTAAGAAGCTCCTAAATCCATCACGAGGTAGGTGGCAATTCTCTGAGTGCTCAGGGAAACTGCGTCTTATAATCAAAGGTGTTTGTCACAGGAATGCCTGCAGACGCCCACGTCCTGGAGCGCTTGCTGGCATTTCCTGCTGCCACTGCAACCACGCGGCCCTGGGAGAGCGGTTATGCCCTAACCTCCCACCCCAGGGACCGGGGCTCAGGCTCTGCTTCTGTCTGACTTCCTCCTTGGGGCCAGAACTGCCTTTGCCCCCAGCTTTCTCCTTCTCTGCACCACTGTGTATTTAATACATTCATATATTTAAGGAAATTCTTGAACAAGCTGGGGAAAGACGCCACGTCAGATGATTTAACGTCACTCTTAGGTTGCTCATCCGCGTGCACTCAGAAATGTTCAGTTCCTTGTATCCAGCCAACTATTTTACGTCCGTGTTTTTATTTTTCAACTCGGAGAGAATTTAATAAAAACGGCTAGTTTGATGGACAAGTGTTCAGGTTCCTTGTTACGACTGATTCCCTCGAGGGAAGGGGTCCGTGGGGTTTTGTTGTTTGAAGTCCCTTGTTTTAGCGTCTTTCTTCTCAGCCCTGTCTATTCACAGCACCTTAATTTAATCAAAGGTGGTGAGCCACAGTCGTTTCTGGTTCTCAAAGCTCAGGAAATGTATTTCATTTCCTCTGGAGGTAGATCAGCCTTACCAAAACAAGTGGTGGCTTTATGATCACCAGCCAAACTCAGCAGTGAAATCTTAAACAAACAACAACCTAATACGCGATGGGTCACATGGCCCACTTTTTAAAGAAGGAATTGCGGTTACAATTTTTTAAAAAGCAACTGGAATTTTTCTGGTCCTTTATTCAAAACAGTAGTTACATCACCATTTCCCCTATCTGCTATTTCTTGAAGACATTTATAAGACAAAAATGAAACAGGTGATTCAACTTCTTACATGGGAGATCAGATCACATGTAGACTTTGAGTGGCAAAACTGTAAAAAACCTTAGCGATGATCACTAATAGAGGCTACATGATTAAATCCCATTTTCTCCTGGGATTGGTATTTAATAAGTCAACTGAAAAGTAATAATCATCGTTCCTAGAACACTTTTTAAAATTACTTGTCCTTTTTTATAAAACGAACTTAAATAGACTCACTTGCCCCCTCCTCCAAATTTTTTTAGTAGTGTATGTCCTTTGGTTATTTTACTTGTATTTCTTCACTTCCTTTCATAGAAGCAAAGTTCTTGTTTAAACATTTCCATTGTTAGTAGCAACCTTTATTTCACTTGTTCCAACAGTTGTTGCTATGTTTTTGCCATTCTGAAAAATAGACCCAGAAATCCAGGAAATCAGCAGAAAAGAGAAGCCCTTCCATGCGTTCCATGCGTGCAGGTCGACCTCGTTGCAGGAGGGTCTGGTTCTATGCTTACAGGCTCCCCAAATTTCCCTCCTTTCTTTGTGAATCAAATGATATTTTGCATGTAAAGAGGTACCTTGCGGTAAGATTCTTTGGAAGGGCAAATACTCTTTTTTTTAAATGTGGATTTAATGTCACTGCTGTTGTTCAGTCGCTAAGTTGTGTCCGACTCTTTGTGACCCCTTGGTCTGCAGCACGCCAGGCTCCCCTGTCTTTCATATCTCCCAGAGTTTGCCCAAATTCATGTCCTTTGAGTCAGGGACGCCATCCAACCATCTCATCCTCTGTCGCCTTCTTCTCCTCCTGCTCTCAGTCTTTCCCAGCATCAGGGTCTTTCCCAATAAGTCAGTTCTTCGGATCAGGCGGCCAAAGTATTGGAGTTTCAGCTTCAGCATCAGTCCTTCCAATGAATATTCAGGACTTCTCTCCTTTAGGATGGACTGGTTGGATCTCCTTGCAGTCCAAGGGACTCTCAAGAGTCTTCTCCAACACTATAGTTCAAAAGCATCAGTTCTTGGGCGCTCAGCTTTCTTTATGACCCAGTAAAGTCACCTCTTCATTCACCTGTGCGTGCCCTTCTGTGATGTTTCTCGTGCTCTCTTGGAAAGGAGGCATCCCCGTGCTGGACTTGTCCTCCTCCGTTTCCATCATCAAATGCTTCCACCAGGCAACTGTGTCTTTTACAGGTGATCTTCCAAGAGTATAGTGTCCAAACCCAAAACTCCAGACTTGTGTTCGAGGATTGGTCTGAAAATAAACCAAATATCTAAAATCCAGAGGAGCTGGGATGTGAATCTCCACAAATACAGCCATAGCTTTTGTTCCCTTTGGGTAAAGCATCAAGTCTAAGGTAAAGTGGTTGCAGTTTAAATGCAGTGGGAATTTTACCCGTGAGGCTGCGTCCCGAGTGTCCCACCGAACTTCGGCCCATATTCCATGATTTCTGGAACAGGCTAGAGGGTTCCTATTATCAAACAGTAGGCGAACGTGGCTTTTGGACAGACATTTCTGTAGGCCATCTTTTTCACTCTCTGGTCCAGCAGCACCTATCCCGCCATGTCTCCTTGATTTCCATCTGGGTTCCTTGTCCTGCTCCAGCCATCGTCGCTGGGGAAGCGAGGGTGTGATTGCTGACTGCTCCACGAAGCTGCAGGACTGACAGTCCATCCCTACAGACGCACGGGGGCTGCACGGACTCTAAGACGTTGGAGAAGCTCCCGGGATTCTTATCTGACCTGCCAAGGTCAGACTGACTCTCCCTGTGTTCTCGAAGATAAATAACTGAGGCACGACAGGTCAGCAACCTGCTCCATGAATCAAGGCTCGCTGCTGATCAGTACTCTCGTTGATGCAGAATCCAGACCATCAGAAAGACGGAGAGGGGGCGTGGTTAACTGCGGTACAAAGATGATGGTGTCAGTGAGGAGGTCCCAGAGCCGTCTCGCCGTGAAGCTGGCAGGGAGGGCTTGGCTGCGTCCACCTGTGGGTCTTCACAGAGCCGGCCGGACAGACGCCTCGGCCCTATACTCTACACTGAGTTACATTTCTGGGACTGTGATGAAGTTTCTGAATCATAGAGTTCTTTGAGATTAAACAATTTTTAGTTTCTTATTAGAGTATTTAACAAATCCTTACACCTTAATAGTTAGTGACCCATGCAGCATCTAGGATGACTTTTTACTCAACGCCATCCTCGTTGATGCAAAATTTAACAAGGATTCAAACTTGAGATTTTTTTTACTACAGGAATTACATGAACATTCAAGTCTTGAGACTCTCAGGAGTTGTCTTTAGTCCACAACTCTCCCCCATGAAAATAATTTATTTCTTAATTGAAGAAAGCCGAGTGACATTTTTGCACTTCAATCATCGTCCACTAATTGCGTCTCAAAAACACGATGCCCACTGAGCCCTCTGATGCCTTAAGTGTGGCTGCATGCTTTCACGTTTATGACTTGGGATGACCCTAGATAGATCAGTTATAATGAAATGCAGAAGGTAGGTGCATTTATTTTGGAAACAAAATCAGTGGCTCCAGATAGACCATTTACTAATTTTGACTGTCTCAAACAGAAACAAAAATTATGGGTCAACTTTAGGGTATTTTTTATTGCAGCGAAACTGACCCATGAAATGGTTTGTTCAAATTACTTTACGTGTGCTGTAGAAGGGGCTTCCCAGGTGGTGCTAGTGGTTAAGAACTCACCTGCCAACGCAGGAGATGTAGAAAGACACGGGTTCGATCCCTGGGTTGGAAACATTCCCTGGAGGATGGCATGGCAAATCATCCCAATATTATTGCCTGGAGAATCCCATGGACGCAGGAGCCTGGTGGGCTACAGTCCACGGGGTCACAAAGAGCCGGACACGACTGAAGTGACTCAGCACAGGGAAGCACATGGTGTAGAAGACGCAGTAAAAGGAGACTGACTGTTTATGGACGAGAGTCTCGTCTCAGATTCAGAATCTCTGACAGTGATGATCTAGACACATTCCCCGGGCTGGAGTTGGGACAAAGGTTCAGTAGGAGGCCGCTGGACCCCTGGGGGGCGTGGACACAGAAAGCTCAGAAGCTACTGCTAAGCCTCCTCTTTGCTATGGTTACAGAAAATAAGAGCCTATTTTGAGAATTATAGTAATTTGGGGGGAAATGTTTAAGGTGAAAGGGAATAAATTGCCTTTCTAAAAAAAGAATCTTACAGTGAATCAGGAACCAATTTACAAACCATCATAGCAGCTAACACCTCAGAGGACTTCCTCCAGCAGCCCTGCTCCATCCTGGTTAGTAGACAGAGACATCCCGTGGGCTGGAGACCCGAGAGAAGGTTGGGGAAGGAGGCTGAGCTGGGCTTCGAGGGGAGAGACGAGGAAGGCGCAGGGCTGAGAAACACGAGACAGGAGAGACGCAGCCTGATCAGAGCTTGAGAATGAGGGTGGCCGCTGACCTGAAAAGTCAGGCTTCTGGACGAAGTTTGCAATGTAACACCGGAAATGGCAATTCTCCTAAAATTCATCTATCATTTAAATGAAAACCCAAGCAAACTCCCACCAGGGTATTTTGTGGGTCTTTACAAGCAGTTTTTAAGAAAAATGAATTAGGAAATATTAAAGGTCCAGGAGTAGTCAACAGGCGCAGGGAGAGGGGACCCGACTGCCAGACGCCAATATTTATTCTGAAGCTACCGAAAGGACACGGCTTAGAGACTGACCGACACTGAGGGGAAGACAGCTGCTGATGACGCAAGGATGCGGGAGCGGGACAGCCACACCCATAGGAGCTCAGGGTCCTCGTGGTTCAGAGAAAGGAGAGTCCCAAACAGAGACTATTCACGTGGGAAAACTAATGACCTTGGACCCCTAGTTTACAGCGCTTATAAAGCAGTTCCAGGTGGTTTTAGGACACATCTAGAGCAAATCCTTTAAAGCGTTAGTGGAACATACAAGTGTATTTCTTTCTTCTGATCCTGGGGATAAGGAAGAAATTCTTATATAAGACTCAAAAAGTGTTACACACAACAACAAAATATACTTGATTATATGAAAATTAGAAGGTCTGTTCATCTTAAAGCAACACCAAGAAAGAACACACAGACCAAAAAGGAAGAAAATATTCTCTATGCACTTGAACTGAGAATCAGTGTCAAGAATATATAAAGAGCTAAATTCAATAGTAAAATGATAAACAACCCAGTAGGAAAAAAAAAAAAAAAAAGTGGCAAAGCTCTGCCCAGAATTTCAGAGCAGAGCAAACACAAACATTCAGCAAGGGCACTGGGAGGTTGCTGCCCTCATTAGTAATCAGAGAACCACACATCACAGTGTCTGATTCATAGGTGGGTGGAGGAGCGGGGAAGGGACCGCTGGAGAATTTTCATGAGTTGTAGGAGTTCCAGGTTCCCAGCTGCTGTGGTTTAGAGACTAAACTCTAGTAAGTACTGACTTAAAGAACAGCTCTTGAAACATAAAGAACACAGGCAACAAAATCGGAACCAAATATTCCTCCTCAGGGACACACACACACACACACACACACACACACACACACACACGCTGCTAACACTATAGAATGAACATATGAGGAGAACCACAGACAAGATTCAGGACAGCATCACCTGCTGTCGGCCAGCTGGGGGATGGAGAGCAGAGGGGTGGGGATGGGGGAACACAGATGTGAGTGGCAGTGTGGCAGTCCTCTGCTCCAGTCCTCTGCTCCAGTTGTATACGTCTTGGGTGTTAATCAAATAACTTACACCAAGAAATGAATAAATAAAATACAAGACGGCTGGAGAGACAAGCATGAATGGAAGATGAGAAAATGTCATGAGTCAGGGGCAACGGTTTATTCCATTATATGAACTTGATTTCTACTTAAAAACACACCAAAGAAAGCAAAACATATTGATGCCAGAGCCGGGGAACCCTGCCGGGAGATGCTAGGAGAAGCGGAGGCGGAAGGGGTTTTGTACGAGCCGCGCCTGCGGGCCATCCAAGGTAAGTCACGCCCGTATCCGGTAAGGCTCATGCCCCTACGAAAGCGGACGTCTGGACACAGAGGGAGGACGGTGAGAAGACCCTGGGCCCTTGGATCCCGGCCTCCAGGCTGGGAAAACAGATATTTCAGTGCTTGAGCCCCGCCCCTATCGGTAGCATTTTGTTACGCAGCAGCAGCATCCTGAGCTGACTGATACATTCACACCTCGTGACGTCACCACGCACCCGGGGTGGTGTGAGCGTCCCGCCAGCGCCCCCTGGTGACTGAAGGTGGACGTTACGTCTTTTCAGGGATGTCACCCCTGCGGTTCCGAGTCTGGGCCCAAGGCCATGCAGGGGCTAAGTGTCACGTGGGGATCTGAGCCAGGTCTGCACCCCAGGTCCCAGCTCGCTTTGCTCCGACAGTCTGGGGTTGTTTCCTGAGACCCGCGGAAAGTGCTCGTGCCGTGGGGGCAGGGGGAGGGCAGGGGGGGCGGGACCCAGAGGCAAGGCTGAGGTTCTCCTCCAGGCCCTGGTGGTCTTTCTCAGCCCAGCCACGGCTTCTAGACCCTCAGGATCCCAATTCAGAGTCCGCTGCTGGTGATCTCTGCCCCTCTCCCCCACGGCCCATCCTGGGAGCCCTGTTCACACAGACCCAGACTTCCAGGGACGGTCAGGGCCAGCCGGACCTCCACGTGTTCCCTGGGTGGGTGAGCACAGCCTGTGACCTGTGACCGTAAGAGCTTCCTCCCACACCGGGAGGCCTGCCTGTTCTCCGCAGTGGAAGTTTATGGCACTCCATACCTTCTCTCTCAAGCTCAAGTTCCCAGACTACAATCCCCGTCTCCTGGAGGGTGAGTTAATTTAGCTTGACGCTCTGTTTTTACCTTCCTTCTTTCGTTGGCTAACTTTTTCAACTAGGTCATTGCTTTAGAGGTCATCGGTTGGATCAAACGCAGCAAAAACCAGCAATTAGTCAGGAGCTTAACTGCTTTCCTGTGAATTGGGCTAAAAATCCATTGCTTCCTTCATTATTTTGAAGACCCTGTGTTGCTGACAATGATTTGTTCATTGTCATCCAAGCCTGTGTTGAAAATATATCTGAAAAAAAGGCTTTCATTTGTACTAGCTTTGTTTATATAGTCCAGACTCTGAATAAAACTTTAGACGTGAAAAATCTCCATTTTTCTGTGACTTGCATATCTCGTTGTGGAATATCTTTGAATTGGCTCCAACCACCTTTCTGTGGACTTTGTAACTTAGCCGTGTTTGCTCACGGAATTCTTCTCTTAACTAAATTCCCCAAGCCCTGGCCCTCCTCCCAAAGCTGCATTTTTCCTCCTTTGGGGGCTTTAAAACACGCATCATAGCTCTGGACAGATTTTTCCCTGATACCTGTAAGAACTGCTGTTTTCAAAACAGGAGGAGCCCGGACTTGGCTTCACACTCCAGCGGAGCAGGCTCTGTGGGGCGAGGACACGGTGCCTCCATTCCTTCCTGCCTGCTGGGCCGCCTCCTCCCTGGCCTCACCCTCTGCCTTTGAACTCCAGACGTCCTTCTGCGGCTTGGCCTCCCAGCTGAGCCTGGGCTTCTGGTCAGGGAAGTGCCGGCCTACGCCCTGCGGGTATTTACTGCAGTTCTGGTTACAAACACAAAGAGCCAGGAAAGCCTGACTCCGGGCCTGAGCCTCGTCCTTGACTTTGCTGGGTCTCGACCTGGGACGCACCCAGCCCAGCCCTGTCCGCATCTCCATGCAGCTGTCTTCCCTGTGTCCCTGTGGCTTGAACTCTCCTCTCCTTTTTTTTTTAACAGCCACCAGCTGCTGGATTAAGAGCCCAGCCGAATCCAGGAGGACTTCACCTTGACATCCCTAACTTAGTGACCTCGGTGAGGGCCCCATCTCCAACTGAGGTCAGAGTCACGGGTACTGGGAGTTAGGGGGAGCACGTTGGGGGAGCACATCTCTGGGGGAGCACGAGCCGACCTGCTGCCCATGCCTGGGGCTGAGCGAGAGGGGCAGACGAGGTCCCTGGTGACTCAGGATGGGGAACGGCCAGAGTCCGTGAGTCCCAGTCGTGTGCTCAGGGCCGTGACAGCGAATCCCGTCAGTGGGCTCACAGTGGGCCCCCAGGCCTGCGGGCGAGGGGCCTCCTGGTGGTAGGTGGGGGAGGACTGAACCCCTGACCCTTGGGACGTGGCCACTCCCGTGGACGTAGGGCTGCAGCTGGAGTCCCGGGCCCCGAGTTGCGCCTCCCGTGGAGGTGCCCCCGCTTCTTCCTGACTGTCTGCATCTCCACCCCTTCCTCCCGGCGCCGGCTCCCTGCTCCTGGCAGGGACTCTGCTGGGGGTTCCGGCCTGAGGAAGTCACCCGGCTTTCACGGGAAGATGTACTCTGTGTCCTAAACCTCAGCAGCAGCCGGACCTCACCTGGGGCACCCGGGTCCTGCAGGGGCACGTGCCGCAGAGATTCCATCAGGGGCCCGGCCCTCGGACCGTCTGCCTTCCGTTGCCACCGCACAGGGCGTGGAGGGCTGCTCTCTAGGGGAGGGTCCGGGCACTGCCCTCGGCCATGTGCCCATCCGCATCTTCTCTTTCAGTCACCCTCAGAGCAGGACACGACTGGATTCAACACACGCCGCGTCTCTGCGGCTGCTGGGGCGCTGGGGGTGTGGAGGGTGAGCACCCACACCCAGGGCAGAAGGCACTCAGCTAGCCCGGGCGGGCATTCACAGCGCCGGGCGGGCACTGGGCCAAGTGCGCGCGTCTGCTCCGATCTCCCCTTCTCCAGGTCGGATGACAGACCCCAGTCCTCAGTGGACCAGAGTTCCGGCAGGCTCGGCCACGGGACAGTCGCGGGGTCTGCCCAGGTCTTGCTGGCTTCGGGCCTCACAGAGTGCGGGCTCCTTGTCCTGCAGACGCCAGATCTCTCTGTCCCCACTGCCGCGGTCTGTGGGGCTGGGTCTGTGCTTTTCCCAGGGTGCTTTCCCGCAGTTTCCCCAATAATCCTCAGCTGCCCCGTGAGCGGGGTAGAGCTCCTTTACTTCAGTAAATAGGTGTTAGAGTTCCATCCTTGGGTTGGGAAGATCCCCCGGAATAGGAAGTGACAACCCACTCAGGTCTTCTTGCCTGGAGGATCCCATGGACGGAGGAGTCTGGCGGGGTACGATCCATGGGGTCATAAAGAGTCGGACACGAATGAAACAATTTTGCACAGACATTAGAGACTTGCTTAAATTTCCCTAGATTTCGACAGAAGTCATAGTGTTGGTCCCAGAAGCTGGGTGGATTTATTTCTGAAAAGCCGGTGAATTCCTGTAACATGAGACCTTTGTACGTTTCATTTCCTTACTGTCAATGTAGGAGGGAAGGCACGATGTCCCGTGGTCACGTGACGTAACCCCGCGGAAGTGGCTCCTTCCGTGTGCAGGCTGGTGTGGGGGGCGTTTCCTGCCCCCGCAGCAGTGCTGAGAGCCACGCAGGCTGTGTGGCGTTATCAGCCCCGGTTCTATTAGACTGCGCCTCTGATAGAACTCCGGGAGAGGGGGGATTTGGGTTCCCATCTGTGCTGTGAAGTTAGCAGCTCTTGCAGCCTTATGTTACACTATGCTCTTTTCTCTTGTGAATGTATATTAACAGATACGTGTGTATGTGTGTGCATGTGTATCTACGTGAACACACACACGTTTACTCTCCTCAGCTTTACCACTTACCGCTTTCTTCTTATAAAAGTTGAAACCACTTACTGATAATGAGTCCTTTCACCATGTGATCTATTCTACGTGTTGTGTGCTTAACAGGCTCGCCATTAGAACCATTCATTTGTTTTACGTGTGATTCCACCGATCAAATGCTAGGGCTGCAGGCCGCCCTAGAACATCGCACAGTTTCCCAAGGTGATAAAGCTCAGGCAGTCGAATAACCAGCCAAGGCCTCCTTCCCCTGGCCCTCGCAGGGCTAGCTTCAGTTCTACACAGCCCTGCTTTCCAAGGCGTGACATGTCGTGTGCTGTGACCTCACCTGGGTATCACGCTAACCCAGAGATCCAGCTTTCCCCGGAGACCTCCTACCTCTTTCCACATCCCACTGCCCCCCACCCCTGGCCCACCTCCTTCTCGGCAAGAGTGCTGCTCCGTATGAGGACCCACGTGCCACCCCCATCAGGGTCTCAGGGCACGTGTGCTTGGCCTGGAACCACCAGAACCTTCTGCCAAGATCTGGATGCCGCAGGAGGGTGTTGACTTGGAAACTCTTCTCTTAAGGCCAGTCTGGTTTTCTCGTGCCTGGTGGTCACCGGGCCGGCCTCTCCTGCACGAGCTCAGCGGTCGCCATCATCGCCATCCATACCGCAGGGTTGGAGCGCACCCCTCAGTTGCTGAGACGGTAGGAAAATGCAGATTTGCCCGTGAGATGCAAGTAGTAATTCCACAGAATGATGAAAGCTGGATGAGGAAAAAGAGAGCCGCCGATAATTATGGTCCGAGCCGTGATCTTCAAAGAAGATGTCGAATGGAAGCTGAAGGGAAATCTGTAAGACAGCGTGTGTGGAGCATTGAATCACAGCTAATAGTTGGGGAAATCGTGGTAAAATATTTAAAACCAGAAGTCCCCAGGGTGGGGAGCCTGTGATCATCTAAGACACTTTGCTAAAAGCCGGTGGAAGCACCACAATACATCTAAATACCACGTGAAGGTCCAGCTAATTTTTTTATAGGTATGTGCCACAAAGAAGGAAGCCAAACAAATGTCTACCCTCCGGTTGTGCAGGAGGAAAATTCGCAGTGATTTTTTCTTCAAACTCGTGCCAGCACTTCTCACGTTCCAGGCTCTGTGCTGGCTGCTGGCATCAAGTCCATCCTCTGAGCCAGCCATGGTCTCTGCACCTGCGAGCCCTGGATCCCACGGAGAAGATTCACCCGAAACACACATGGAGAGGAATCCACACTGTGGAAGAGGTGACTTGCTGCTGAGATGTGGAGAAGAGGGTCGTTGCGGATGGCGGGGATGGTGGAGGGGAAGGGCGAGAGTGAGCAGGATTCCTGAGCTCTGGAGTGAGCCCAAAGTGGAAGAGAAGCTGGTTTTCTGGATACAGATAGAATGCGAGGATTTACATTCACGACAGGAGAGGTAAAGTATCAGAGCATGACTGAAACAGACAGGGTAAGACAGCCACACGGCTTCGGGCCCTCGGGAGACACCCCATGAAGTTGAAGAGCTGAATCCTTGAACAGGGTCAGGAAGGACTAAGAACTCACTAGCAATAGATTTATGAGGACCTATTGATGATGCTGGAAACAGCCTGGCAGGTGCCCCAGCTCCTGATACCAGTGTCACGGGCCCCAAGCTTGTCCTCACTTGTGGGGCCTTAAGAGCAGAGCTCTTGGCCCCGGAGGAGGACTTGACTCTCTGCGGAGCTGGGCCTGCCCGCGGCCCTGTAGGGAGGGACACGGCTGCCGCTCCCGCCTGGTGAGATCCAGCACCGCCCTCTGCCTCACCATCTGGTCAAGAACTCCCAAGCACTCCACAAGCATCATGCTGCCTCGGGCAAGAGCGTGGGGCTGGTTTCAGGATCCGGTGTCCTTTGAGTGGCCGGAGGTGAGAGAGTCGCTGGAAAGAGCAGAGTCTGGAAGAAGAATCCCAGCGATGCTGTCACCTTCTGTAGGACAGATACTAACGGAGTTTACTCCATGCTAGGCTGGGTGTGTAATTGTTTCCAGGCCCAAGACCATCCTCCTGCTGATCACACAACAGGCCAATCAACAAAGACACAAGTAGTTGAGGTGAGAAATAGCAACGTCATTCGGAAAGCCGGCAGAGCAGACGAGAAGGTGGTGGACCTGTGTCCTGCAGATCCACCCGCCTCAGTGAGCATTCAGACCTCTTTATACTAAAAGGAGAGGGAGTTAAGTCCCGGTTCTGGGCAACCTCCAGAGGGGATTTGTTATTAACAATTTCTTCCTTCTGTCACGCGAGTGTATGTTCCTCGGCTCTTTGTCTCGTCACAACAAAAATTTGGAGTGGGACATTAAAGCCCCTTGGCGGGTCACAGCTCTCGGAAGACAGACCGTGTTATAGCTCTCGGGTATCGAACAGACCGTGTTATAGCTCTTAAATAAACCAGTGTTACAGCTCAGTGTTACAGCTCTATTTATTTAGATAATAGCAGGAAAATCCATCTTTGAGGCATGAGGGCACGTTGATCCAAAGACGCGAAGAGACGATTGCCCCATCGCGCGGGGGAGAGGGAGGGAGCAAAATAAGGGGAGAAGAGGGCTTTGGCTCCTCTTTTTATATGTTACTCTGTCCCTGGGCCTGCCTTGTGTAAATTGGGCTTAGGCAGGAGCGTTGTTTGTTTTACCTGAGGTTCTCACTCTGGTCCTCGGACCTTCCTCTGTTCTATTTTTGTGGGCTTTCCCTTCCAGGTCTTTTAGCCACCACCATTTTGGACTCTTTCTCCCTATTCTAACTACCTAACACTTCCTTCAACTATTCAAAGTGGGCTGGTTGGGAAATTTCCTGTGAGCTAAATAAAGGTATTTTAGTTCAACGCCCAGGTATTGGAAGCAAGGTTCCCAGAGATGGGCCATTATGTAAAAGTGAAGCTTATAGACAGCATCTGTTGAGTGATCAACTTGGGGCTTCCCTGATGGTTCGGTGGTGAAGAATCTGACTTCAGTGCAGGAGACGCAGGAGACGCAGGTTCGATCCCTGGGTCAGGAAGACCCCCTGGAGAAGGAAATGACAACCCACTCCAGTGTTCTTGCCTGGAGAATCCCATGGACAGAGGAGCCTGGCGGGCTGCAGTCCATGGTGCCGCAAAGAGTCGGACACGACTGAAGTGACTTAGCACAAGGAGGGTGTGGAAACCTCCCACAGGCTTGAGCTGGTGTGCGTGTGGGACGTTATTTCTTTGTTCCTTCTGTCGACATGAGGTCCAAGGATTGTTGACAGAACACAAACCCTTTCCCCCCAGTGGAAAGCTACCTTTCAGATGATAACAATTATCTACCTGGGGACCAAAAATGTCCACGTGCCTTAAAACACGTAACGTGTGTGTTCCCTGAGTTGTTGTTTTGTTGTTGTTTAGTTGCTCCATCGTGTCTAGCTCTCTGTGACCCCGTGGACTGCAGCCCGCCAGGCTCCTCTGTCCTTGGGAGTTCCCAGGCAGGAATCCTGGAGTGGGCTGCCACTTCCTCCCCGTGTCCTGCATTAGAGGGGTGCAGAATGACTACCCCAGCCCTTTTCTCTGACTCAGTTCATGGAGTAGACAGCCTGGTCCTCTCCTCCCAGGGGCTCTGTCTGCTATTGTTTCCCTGTCCCGAGAACACTCCCACCCCAGGCACCGAGGCTTCCTGGCCAGGCAGGAAATAATTCATTGTCTGGTCCCTCAAAGCCGCAGTCATCCCAAACATGGCCTGTTTTCCAATGCCCGCTCCCCGCCTGTCAGGAGGCTGTGCATTTGGGCGCAGAGGCTGTCGGGAGGGAAGGCAGCCGATGTGGGCGGGATCCTGCGTCAGGAGGTGAGGTGACGACGCAGGAAAGCGGCGGGGGCCTTCTGCCCCCGGGGGTGGGGGGGCGGGGGGCCCTCTGCCCCCGGGGGTGGGGGGGGCCTGGAGGCCTTCTGCGCCACAGCGGTTTCCGTCTGAGGGTCAGCTCTCACACCGTCCACGCGGCACCGGGTGGATGCCCAGCTTCTTACCTTGCTCAACACGTATTTCCAGTTTGTGTTTGTACAGCGCATATGCTTAGCTGCTGGTGGGACCCCATGACTGCATGTTATGTTTTTCTTCCATTTATCGCACAGGCGGATTTCATGTTTTTGAAGGACTCTGCCTCCCGGTCACTTTTAATGATGTTATTGCTTCAGTCCCCCGTAGCTGGTGAATCTTCAGTGACTCAGGGGTTAAAACTAAGCTCATCATTCAAGGGGTGTTTAGAAACGGAGGGGGTGCAGCATCCTTGACCTTGAAGGCGGTCCGTCAGCTGCGGCCCCGCCCTCCTGGGAGGATGGAGGCGCTTCCCTCCACCTCCTCCCAGACAGGACGTGCCTCTCCGCTCCGACTCCGCTGTCTAATCTGCCTTTTCTTACATCAGATTCACCTCCCGTGGTACCTTGTTTTCCTCTGGCTTTCCGTTGCCTAGGATACCAAATAGGGCCGTGGCAGGGGCTGAGCGAGGGCGGGGGGCTGCGTGTTCTCTGGAGCGCGCCAGGTGGAAGGAGGGGGGCGCCTCTTTATCCGACAAGAATTTCTGCAGCCGGCGGGCAGCCTCATTAGGGTTTTCCCATGCCACCTCACAAAGGACAGCAGGCGCAGACAAAAGTGAGATGCTAGCCCGCTGTATCCCTTTGTCCAGGCCTGGCTGGACCTCCCGGCTGAAGCATGCATAATTCAGAGCAGCTGGTTCAGGGCATTGTGCTCGCCTTAAAGAAAGGGTGGCCCTGGGGAGGAGGGGTCGAGAGACATAGGTTGGTCTAATTAGGAAGACCCAGTTGGGCTTAATATTTACATAAGGCAGAGCTAAAAATTTCTCAGGTTGTCAAGAAGAGGAGAAAGTAAGAATTTAACCTCGCGGAGCAGCAAGGTAATTGGAAGTGAAGCGCTTTTTAATTTTCATGGCATTTCGCCTCCGAAACAGTCTTTGGTGGGTATGGTCAGAACGCAGGCTTTGATGCCCACATGCTAAGGCTGCGTTTCTTAGAAAGGTTTCTGAAATCATCAGCACTTCTTCCCGGGAGCCGTTCGGGTCGCATTATCTCATGGGATTCACAGGATCGTTTCGTCCCCGTGTTCCTGCGAGCAGACCAGGCTGATGGAGCTGTGCTCACGGCCTCCGGATCCTGCAGACCCTGCCAGGGACCCAGGCAGCGTGCCCCTCGGTCCTGCTTCAAGCCGCTCGCCCGTCAGCTGGCCCTGGGGGCGCCCACCGGAGCAAGGCAGAGGCCCGGCTGGCCTTGTCACCAGTTTCCTGCTCGTCCCCTTCAACCTCCATCATTAGAAGAACTGTGCAGGAAAAGGGAAGTGAGAAAAAGAAATCTGTTCCGAAATTCGGTAGTAATTCTAGTGTCATGCAACGGCAAGCCTGTTCGTGATTTCCGTCTGAAGAATTCAGTGGAAGGTGGGACTTTTCTGCTGGTCCTGTGGGTAAGAATCCACCTTGCAACGCAGGGGATTCGGGTTCAATTCCTGGTTGGGGAACTAGGACCCCACAGGGCCAGGTGCAACTAAGCCCACATGCCCCAACTCCTGAGCCTGTGCGCTCTGGAGCCAGAGCGCTGCAAGTGCTGGAGAAAGAAGCCTGCCTGCCACAGCCAAGAGCCCACCCCCAGCGGCAGAAGATCTGGCAGGCGGCAAGGGAGGTCCCCAGGGCCGCAACCAAGACCCAGGTAGACACGTGAAATCGAACAAGTCACATTCCATCTATAAAAAAAAGGATTCAGTAGAAGGTGGTTTTGCTCCTGGAACAGGGTGTCCCCATTTCTGATTGTTCTAGCTGTCCTTAAAACCCTCGACCCTCAGAGTCACCTGTGACTCCTGACTGTGTGGTGGGGTCTCGTCCTCCGATGGGGCCCGAGGGGGTGCTGGAGGTCAGGTACACGTGCACGCGTGTGCACACACACACAAGTACACGCACACACACACAAATATGTACATACAAACACAAATATACACAAAAAATACAGACACATAAACACATATAGACAAATACACACACACACAGAAATACATACAAATATATACATAGAGGTTGCCCTGGTGGCTCAGAGGATAAAACGTCTGCCTGCAAGGCAGGAAACCTCGGTTGGATCCCTGGGTCGGGAAGATCCCCTGGAGAAGGAAATGGCATCCTACTCCAGTATTCTTGCCTGGAGAATTCCATGGATGGAGGAGCCTGGTAGGCTACAGCCCACAGGGTCGCAAAGAGTTGGACATGACTGAGCGATTTCACTTTCGATATACATACAAACAAGTATACACAAACAATACATGCACATACACACAAATACACAAAACATGCACACACAAATACATACACATGTGCTTGTTTGTGTGGTGTGTGTGGTGTGGATTTCATTGAATCTATGGATCAGCTGAGAGGAATTAACATTTTAGCAATATTAACTCATTCAATCCACGAACACTGTCCATTTCTTCATTTGTTGAAATCATCTATCCTATGTATTGTATTTTCAATTTTTTTTTTTTAGGTCTCACACTTATTTTGTTAAAGTTCTCCTTAAGCATGTATTTTGTGCTTTTATACAAGATTTTTTAAAAATTTTAAAAAATAAAATAAAATAAATAAAAAATACAATTATTTTCCATTTTTTGCATTGCTAATGTATGTAAATATAATGGACTTCTGTTGGTATTGTAGGTATCCTACAATTTTGTTCAATTACTCTGTACCTCTGGAAGTCTTCTGTGGCAATTCCTTAGAATTTCCCGCATACTTAGCCATGTCATTTGCAAATAAAGGCAGATTTTAGGCTGCCTCACCAGTATGTGTAAGCTGTATTTCCATTCTTGGCTTAGCTCACTGGCTCGTGCAGCCTTGGGTAGAAGTGCTGGGGACACACATTCCCACCTGGTTCACAGTCTTAGGGAGCAAAGGGTCTTCACGGTGACCCTCAGGGAAGGTCGCTCATCACCCAGCCTGTGACGTTGCCCCCTCCAGGCCCAGCGCCGCAGCCGGGAGAACCTCGCACTCTCGTCTGGGCCCGTGAGCAGGGCCTGGGGCTGCGAGCACCGCACCGCGCTCTCAGCTGGGGGGACCCCCCACACAGGCAGAGCTGGAGACGACAGGGGCTTGCTCTATCTCGGTCTGCGTCTACCTGAGCTTCCCTCCTGCAGACAGAGCCACGGTGAGGTGGCTGTGCGGGGCCGTGGGATGCCCGGGCATTGTGGCTGTTTTGGGGGGAAGTCCGTGTGGGAGGCTCTGGGGGTCCAGACCCCCTCACCTGTGTGCAGCCGGCCGACTCGCCCGGCACCCTGAGGGATGCCTTTCCTCGCCTGTGGCCCGGCCAGGACGGCACCCGCAGCGGTGAGCAGTCCTGAGGACTGAGCGACTTCCTGCAGGACACGCCCGGGAGTGCACGCGCACATTAGCTGTTCCTGCAATGAAAGCACGCATGTTTCCCAAACTCATTAGACCCATAAAGCCTATTTTTATGAATGTCTTCTGAGACGAATGTTTCTTGGAACATATTTTTGAAAAATCTGTGCAGTGGAAAAACAATGGATTTTGGACTTAGACTCTAAATCTATGGGGAATTTTCTTTCAGTTTTGGTGTGGGTGGTGTATTACACTGAGCAATTTCTTTGTTTTCGAACAGAGTGCATGGGAGGTAAAATATCTTTCTTTTACTCTCAAAGTTAAACAACAATTTGGCTGACTGTCAGGTTCCCATACTCTTTCCCTCAGGCTTCCCAGGTGGAGCTATAGTGGTAAAGAATCTGCCTGTCAATGCAGGAGACGTAAGAGACATGTGTTCGATCCCTGGGTCGGGAAGATCTGCTGGAGGAGGGCATGCCAATACTCTTTCTCTCAAATTCCCTATCCGAACTGCTTTTTAAACTTGTTTGTTCAGTTGCTAAGCTGTGTCTGACTCTTTGCCGAGCCCATGGACTGCAGCACGCCAGGCCTCCCTGTCCATCACCAACTCCCGGAGCTTGCTCAAACTCATGTCCATCGAGTCAGTGATGCCATCCAACCATCTCATCCTCTGTCCTCCCCTTCTCCTCCCGTCTTCAGTCTTGCCCAGCATCAGGCTCTTCTCGAATGAGTCAGCTCTTCGCATCAAGTGGCCAAATTATTGGAGTTTCAGCTTCAGCATCAGTCCCTCCAATGAATATTCAGGGTTGATTTCCTTTTACGATTGACTGGTTTGAGCTCCTTGTTGTCCAAGGGACTATCAAGAGACAAATTTCCTACACTAAATGCTGTTTAAATTTAGTGTCACCATAAGGGCCTTGGTCTAGAGAGGCCAGATTCTTCCTCAGTCTGATTCTTTTTCATAAATCACCCTCCCCCACACAGGAATTGTAGCATTTCCTCCTACATGGAGTCAAGAGAACCGACCAGTTTGCCTTTATATGTGCATTCTGCCCACCGCTAGCGGTGGGGTTCAGGAATTTTCCTGTTACACATTTGGTTATGGCTCCCCAGGCCTGGCGCGCCTTTGTGAGGCAGTTATTTTCACGCTGACGCTTTGTAACAAGCTGCCCCGACCTCCATGGCTGCAGCCAGGCCCACGCGTTCCCCGCTCACCGGTCAGCGCGGACTCCAGCTGCAGGGCTGAGGTCAGAGGGGCCTCTGCTCACATCCTCTGCTGTGACCAGCTGCTGGGCCGTGTGCCTCTCCTCCTGGCTATGGAAGATGTTCGGAGCAAAGTGAGTCTTCTGGGCAAAACTGACAGGAACAGGACCGGGCACACGCTCCTCCTCTAGTCGGGCAGGTCCAGAGTCGCCCCTGAGGGTGCGGGGCAGGCAGGGGCAGGCACCGGGGCGGTAAGTGGAACACTTGCCTGGTTCAGTCACGGGGCCCCTCTCTCTGGATTGCATAAAACCCCTCTTTCTTCTTAATCTCTCTCTGCTGCCTCTCTCGTCTTAATGCTAGGCAAGTTGTATATGAGAGTCTTCTAACTCAACAATCTGGTTTTAAGCATAAAAGCAGGAGTCAAAATAACCTATAAACCAGGGAGAATCATTCAACGTCACTGATGATCAAAGAAATGCAAATAACAGATCACAGAATCAGACTGTCCACTGGATCCGGGGCATTTGGGGGGCCCGAGCAGCCTCCCACACTGCCGGTGGTGTCAGGCCCTCAGGCTGAGGCTGAATCAGGAAGAAGGGACCCACGTCCCTGACGGCTCCCCGGTGCCGGAGGCTCCACCCGACCCCGTCCAAGCCCTCGGGTCGTTGCTGCAGAACTTCAGTGAACACGCTCTGTGCTCCAAGCTTCCGCCTTTTATGCTGAGACTGAGCATAAAATATGCCATTAAAATTAATTGCAGCTATTTATTTTTTATTTTTTTTAATGTGACTCCTAGGAAGTATACTATTATGTACATGGCTTGCATTAAATTTCTACTGGACCTTATATTTCTGCAGGTTGCTCTATTATACTTGACATTGTAGGCTACTGGACACCGTATTAATACTCTACTGGACGTGACTGCCTTAAAACAGTTACCGACTGCCTCAAGTCATTTAGGTTTAGACAAAGGCTATGCCCTAGATTTTATTGTTTTATTGTTCTTAAAAAACAAAATTAATTGTATTATGCTTATCTATTTGGCCTTTTATTGTGCCTTACTTGACCTTCTGTTGTATTTTATCTTATAACTCTTAGTCTTTTTTACAATGATGTATTTATTTTTATCTCTGGTTTATTTTAAATGGAAAAGAGGAAATTACACCTCAGAGAGAGATTGTGTTCAAAAAGGGTCGCTAGTACTTTTTAAAACTTCCTCCCATTTCCACCAAGGACTTTCCGGCGCAGAGGGGCTGTGTCTCCTCCCGTGAGAACGACCCCACCGTGTTCAGCCTCAGGGTTTCAGCACCCCAGCAAGCCCTCCGTCTGCCGTCTCACAGGAGGACTTCGCAGGCCCAGCTGGGGACCCCGACTCCTGTGACTCCCGGGAAACTTGGACTCTGTCCTGACTGCTCAGCTGTGCCTCCATGCAGGAGCTCCTGGGGCCAAGCCACTGCCCTCGATGGCGGGGCTCCCCGGGGACGCCCGGGGGCTGGCCGACAGCTCGCCAGGTCAGAGCAGGGAGCCTGCTTCTCCAGGCCCACCTCCATCGTGCGCATCCTCCCACCCCACCCCCCAGAGGCCCCCTCCTGGCTCACTGACCACCGTGGGTGGCGGGCAGTGACTCCGTTCCCAGACCCCTGGCCGACCTCCCCGTATGGGCCGGGCCTCCACCCAGCCTCCGGCTCCAGGACAGGAGGGGAGCCGGGCAGGGCGGGAAGGGCCCTGCTCCCCTGGGCTCCTTCTCGGCAGCCTGGGAGGGACACGTGGGTCCGGCACGAGCCGGGTGCTCTCGAGAGGACAGGGTCACTGGGAGCAATGTGGACTTCAGCTTCCCTGTCTCTGAGCCCAGAAATATTCAGACACACATCCTTTGGGACCACGAATCCCTCCTTGGGCAAGTCCAAGCCCCTGGCGTCATCCCAGCCTCTGCTTGGCTGCAAAAGCACCTCAGGCAGAGGGTCTGTGGTCTGCCATCGCCTGCACATTGGGCGGGACGGTGCCCTTGTCACCAGGAGCTTGAGAAAAGGCCCGGGGGCTCCAGGGTGGGGGGACGTGGGGCCCAGGAACCGGTGAGTTTTCCACTCATTCAGAACCCAGTCTCCACAGTCCAGAGCACACAAAGCCAGCGGAGCAACAGCGATGGAACAGGACGCAACTGGGTCCCCTGCTAAATGTGCACTAAGGATGCAGACCAAACGTTTCCTTTTGGTCTACAGGAGTGCGCATTCCCCAGTCCTAGACAGGAAGGAAACTGCTTGGGGAGGGGTCCTGGCCCCGGGGACAGTGGCCTGCCCACCTCTAGGGGACGGGAAGGACAGCAGCGTCCTGAGGAGACGCTGAAGTCAGGCGTGAGCACACAAGGAGACTCCATGCTGATTAACACAGTAGCAGCACAGGTCAGCGGGGAAGGCGCGGTCATCAGTAGGTGGGGTCAGGAAAAGAGGCGCAGAGGTGAAGGAACAAGCCTCGCCCTTCCTCAGCCCATACAGGGAAAACGTCAGACGACCCCAGACACCAACGTGAAGGGAGTCCTGCAGAGGGAAGAACAGGCAAGTGTTCTTGCTGGAAAGAAAAGTGAAAGTGAAGTCGCTCAGTCGTGTTGGACTCTTTGCGACCCCATGGACTAGCCCACCCCGCTCCTCCGTCCATGGGTTTTTTCCATGCAAGAACACTGGAGTGGGTTGCCATTTCCTTCTCCAGAGGATCTTCCCAACCTAGGGATCTTGGAGAGAAAAGAGATTTTTACATAAGATCCCCAAGTTCCAAACCACAGGCAGTAACACGGAAGGCTTGGTGGCCTCATAGTTACGCAGGAGGCAGGGACAGAGTTAGCATGTGGATGGCAGAAACAGCTGAGAACTAACATGTCCAGGAGACTGGGAACACTTGCTAATCAGCGATAAGACCATCAGCTCGAGAGAAAAAGAGGCAAGTTCTGCCAAGCTTTAACGGAGGGAGCAGCCTCAGCAGGTGAGCTGTTCGGTCCCTCCCACGTTCAGAAAAAAGCGCACGGACGACCCGTGAGCACCGGAATTGGCAGAAATGCAGGTGGTTGATGGGTCCCAGCAGTGGGTTAAGACGCTGTTCCCGAGACCGGCGACCCCTCCCAGCACAGACTCCAGGGGAGCCTTGCCCGCCTCTGCACGGACGCCCTCATTAGCAGGGAGCCCGGCGGCACAGGGGAAGTCACGGCGTCTGTGAACGGCGGGCGTGTCACAGGGACCCAGGAGTGGGTTACCGTAACAGACAGCAGCACGGAGCCATCTTTTAAGATGCATTTTATTGAAGCTGATTTACGACGTGTTAATTTCTGCTGTACAACAGTGATTCAGTTATACATACACACATTCTTCTTTACAGTCTTTTCTGTTACAGTTTATCCCAAGATACTGAATATAGGTCCCTGCACTGTCGTAGGACCCTGCCGTTTACCCATCCTGTATATAATAGCTCGTATCTGCTAACCCCAGACTCCCAATCCTTCCCTCGAGAGATTTCAAAACACAGCGTGAGTGGGAAAAAGGAAGACGCTGATTGACACTTAAAGCACAATATAATTTACGTAAATTAAAAGACCTGAAGATAGAGTGTATTACACTTTCAGGGGCCCACACGTGTCTTTAGGTATAAAGCAGAGTCGTTGGGGCCCAAGACAGGAAAGGGGCTGAGAGCGAGGGCAGGGTATGGAGGAAAATAATGAAACAGCACTGTTCACAGCTTGTCAGGATGATCCTGAGTGTTTCGTGGGTATTACACTGAATCCCTATAGCTTTTACTTAGCAGGAATTATGGAAATGGGAACAGATACAGAGTTCAGTGAGAAAATGTGTTTTCCTGCAGGAAATTGTTTGAAGAACTTATTTAAGTAAAATCTTAGGTTCTCAGAGGAGGACATAAAAAGTCCGCTCATGCTTGGTAAGCTTGATTAAAATGTAGGTCACGGCGGGTTCGAAGACATTTTCCGATGTTCTCCTTTGACTGAAAAAGTCTCGTGGGAGTGCAGCCACCTGGGCCGTGGTGACCTGGGAGCCACGGCCAATCTGTCCTGCTGCCACGAGACCGGAGGCCACCGGGAGCCAGAGGATTGGGAACACCGAGACGGACATGGCTCAAGGTCTTAGGAGCGGAGTCAGTGGTCACGTGGATCCCTTAATCGGCAAGAGGAAAGTCTCCTTTCTCCTGTTTTTTCTCTTTTTGATTTTGTTTTGCTTTGTTTGTGCTTCTCTGATAGCTCAGTTGGTAAAGAATCCGCCTGCAATGCAGGAGACCCCGGTTTGATTCCTGGGTTGGGAAGATCAGCTGGAGAAGGGATAAGCTACCCACTCCAGTCTTCCTGGGCTTTCCTGGTGGCTCAGCTGGTAAAGAATCCGCCTGCAGTGTGGGAGACCTGAGTTCGATCTCTGGGTTGGGAAGATCCCCTGGAGAAGGGAAAGGCTACCCAGGCCAGTATTCTGGCCTGGAGAATTCCATGGACTGTATAGTCCATGGGGTCGCAAAGAGTCGGACACGACAGAGCAACCTTCACTTTCACTTTGTTTTGTTTACTGTAAAGTTAGCACAACAGTAAGAAGCTGGGACAAGAGTGGGAAAATACAGACGTGAAAGGAAGCAGCCGCTGATGTCCTCCTGCAGGTACTGCTCGGAGCCTGACGAATCTGCTTTGAGAAAATGTCCACCCCTCAGTGAAAATTAAGGAGGGAGGAAATGACATTCTCCACTGGAACCCATTCCTTGCTGAGAGCCACGTCTGCCTTGGCTGGAGGGACTCAGGCCCTGGGAAGAGCCCCTCCGAGGGGCCGGGGGGCGGGCCGGCTCCTGGGTGGGGGCGGGAGCAGGCTGGCTAGCCAGGAGGGGTGTCTGCAGGGGTCCTGGTGAGGACACCAACGGCGGGGGTCCCCTACCCGTCAGCTCTGCCCGGGAAAGCAGGAGACCCGACTGCCTCCGCCGCCCCCCGGCCCCTCGACGCCACGCTCCGGTCCTGGGGCTTGGTGAGGGCCTGAGGCCTGGAGACGGGGGCCACCATGAGGCTGCCGTGATGGAGGGAGCGAGCGGCCTCGCCCCTTACAGGCCGCCTGGGGGACCCCACGCCCTCGCCATCCGCCCTGTTGCGGCTCCTGCTGCCCCGACCCGGGCCCAGAACCCCCAGCTGGAGAGCGCAGCGGGGGTGCCCGCGTCCTGTGCGGAAGCACCAGCCTTTCCCGTCCGTCCGCGCTCCGCACCCAGACTGCTCTCACCCAGCAGGAGAGCGGGGTCCCCGCCCCCGCCGCGCCCGGGGTCCCCCAGCACCCCGCCCCATCCCCACCCGCTCCCCATCCCAAGAGCTCCCTCTTTAGTCCAGGCTGTGTTTCATCCCAAAACGCACCGGGAAAGAAGCCGTCAAAGGGCCTGAAAGCAGAAGGAATATGATGGCCTTTAAAACGAGAGACTTCTGGCTCTTCCTCAGGAAAAGTGAGCCCACAGGCGCCAGCGGTGGCGCGTGGGAGGGAAGATCTGCCTGTCTTAATTCACTCTTTCCAGCAGCCGGAGGAGCCGCCCTGAAAACAGCCGGAAATGAAGACACCCAGGAGGACAGAGCGAAATCTCCAGCCCCGGAAACACCCTAGAGCCCGCGTGCTGGTGACCGTCAGGCGAGAGGAGGACAAACGCCTCAGAACCCGTCACAGCTCACGCTTTTGGAAAAAGCATTTGTGGCTTTCGTTACCTACATGCCTTTCCTTTGACCACGGTGCTGACTTGCTGGTAGTTGACTGTTAATACAATAAATGCGTGCTTTAGCAGTAAACTTCCTTGCTCTTTGCAAATGGGGCATTTTAATGAAGGCTTAAAGTTAATAACAATTCAGAGCTGAAGCCAAGTTATGGGTTCTGTATAAACATGAATCATTGTAAGGAAATGTTTCCTACTTTAAAATCATATGTCAGGAAATAAAGCCTAAAGAATATGATGACAGTTTATATATGTTAAAACATTTCAAGCAATTTTTTTCATTCTTTGTGAAGATAAAACAAAAGCTAAAGAATGTGGTCAGTCTATATGACTTTAAGTAATCTGGCCAATTATTTTAAATGTAAGTTTAAATAATTAATGCATAAGCCTCCACATTTACAATTAATTTTAAGAAGCTCAGAACAAGTATGCTTGTTTTATTCTGAGATCAGCTAAACAAGATCTACTATTTAAATGATGTGATTAATCATAGAATGATGTAATAATAATTCCCTTGTAAAATAAAACAATTGCTAATATGCTAAATCAGTTACATGCATTGGTAATTTGTTTCAAGGTATTGATATTAATATAGGCAAAAGTAAGGGGCAAATGCACCTTTCAAAACTATGTAGGAGTTTTGGAAAGAGTTTTTCATTCTCTGGGAAGATGCCCTGAAGGAGGAAACACAAATGAGGCACACTCATTTGCCTGGGAAATCCCATCAACAGAAAAGCTAGCAGGCTGCAGTCCATGCAATCGCAAAGAGTCAGACATAGGAGTAGGACACCGCTGAGCGTGAGCATGACCTTTCGCTCTCCAGGGAAGGAGCTGTTTCAGTCCATTTAGGCAGCGATAATGAAAATCCACAGGTTCAGGTGCAGAGTGAGGGCCCCGGGACTTTCACTGTCTGCTGGGCCCACTTGCTGGTTCGCAGACGGGTCTTCTCACTGTGTCTTCGCGTGGGCGGGGTGGGAGGCTCTCTGGCTCCCACCTTAGGGGGAGTGCTCTCTCCTTAGGGCACTAATCCCATCAGGGGGGCTCCACCCTGCTGACCTCATCACCTCCCATAGACCCACCTTCTGACACCATCACGGTGGATCTGGGAGAGGTAGACTCAGCCCACGGAAGGTACTCTGAAAGTTGGCGGAGGTGCTGGGTGTGGGGTGGGACATCCGAGGGGTGTCAGCTGGAACCGTCGCCTCCTGCCGGGTCGGCTGACAGATGCCGTTCAGAACAGGTGCGTGTTTAGTCCGGTCACAGGCAGTTATGATGTTAGAAGCCTCATCACTCTTGTAGGAAAACAGCATCGGTAAGAGGTGGCGGGTGTTTTTGCTGCTGTTGTTTAGTCATCCAGTCGTGTCCGACTCTGTGTGACCCCTGTGTGACCTCTGTGGACTGGGATTCTCCAGGCCAGAATACTGGAGCAGGCTGCCATTTCCTCCTCCAGGGGATCTTCCCGACCCAAGGACTGAACCTGCGTCTCCTGTGTTGCAGGTGGACTCTACCCCTGAGTCACCAGGAAAGCCCAGAAAGGCCTGCTGGGCTGGTCATGGGTCTCAGCAGATGGAGCTTCTCAGAACACCTGAACGCCTGCAGTGTGTGCCTGGTGGGGGGTTGCCCCCTGCTGTCCATCACGGGAGGGGACACTGAATCTCCACATCCTCCCATCCGAGCAGGACTCAAGGCAGTGAGCAACTCAAAGGCAGAGAAATCGTGAGGTGTAGAAAAACCTGTAGGAAGGGATGATCTCTGAGTATTTGTTACCTTTGTAAAATGTAATTTACACAATTGAAAGTTTATATAATTTCATTTTTAATAATGGTGAGGTTAAACAATAGGCTTGCCCATACCTGAAACTTTAACAACGGTGACCACTCTTGCTGTTACTATTATTATTATTTTCATATGTAGCCATATGGAGAGGGGGCGGCAGGCATGGAGATACAGGAAAAAAGTAACATCTGTGACAAATCACATCTTTAAGGCTAAAGGTTCTGTCGATGTCCAAAGAAGGGAAGGTTTGGAATGACTTTTTCCCTGAGAAGCGGGTCTGTCTTTGCTGACAAAGGGCCCCAGCACTCGGCCAGCCAGCTGTCGACCCGCACGCTCTGCAGGAAGGCTGTCCCTGCGGCCTTTCCAGTCTAGTGGATTTTAAGGCTGCAAGGAACCGGGCCAGAAACGGTTTGGGTTTGTGATCAGTCATCTTCGCGAGCAGAAAATCCAAGTGCCACCCGTTTCTGAAAACAGGTTTGTGCCTCAGGTTGCAGGTCGTTTCCGATCACACGTCGGAAAGTTGTCACAATGAGTGCAAGGGGGCTGGCACGGATCCCAGATGGTGCCGACGGGCTGGCAGCTCTTCTCCGCCCCCCGGCTGTCTGTGCCGCGGGCGGGTAGGCGCACAGCCCCGCTCACTGCCCGGAAGGCTCCCCCTACCCATGCGGAGCGTCTCCCCAGCTGGTCTGCAGCTGGCTCCACTCACCCTCCAGGTGAGCACGCAGCATGGCCCCAGGCCCGGAGCCCCCACCACGCTCCTCTCCCCGCTTCTCCCAACGTGTATGTTCTTCACACGCACCACACACAGCACACACAGGCACGTGCATGCACACACATGCCACTCACACGCACAGCACACGTCACACACACGCACCACACATCCACGACTGTAGTGAAATCCAGTTGCTCCTTTTGCAGAGGAGCAGAGCTACAGCCTACAGTGTCCTGTGAACCGAGGGCATGAAATAGTCCATCCAGACTTATGCACACCATGGGAAAAATACAAAGTAGGCAAATTTTATTTTCTCCCTGACTTCCCCTTTGGGGCTTCCCTAGTTGGTAAAGAATCCTCCTGCAAGGCAGGAGACCCCGGTTTGATTCCTGGGTCAGGAAGATCTGCTGGAGAAGGGATAGGCTACCCACTCCAGTGTTCTTGGGCTTCCCCTTTAAATATAGCCCTGGGGGTCCCAGACCCCTCGCCACCAGGCCCACATCCATCCCCTCCGGGTCCTCCTGTGAGACGCTCAGTGATCTGATAAACCCACGTGGTGGGGAGGTACCTGCCGACAGCTCAAACTGTCCCCTGGAGAGCTGGCGCTCACATTTGAACAGAGGGGATGGGATTGTCAGGGTGGATTTCTAAAGGAGGAGCGCTGTCCTAGTTATTGCAGATCATACTGACCAGGAGATCGCCTGAGGACCTCCTGGGCCCTGCGCTCCCCTTCCTGGAAGACGCCCGCCTGGGACAGAGGCCAGTCCACGGCCGCAGAGAGGGTCCCTCCGGGTCTGGAAGACACGGCTGCAGAGGTTCGCCCAGACGTGCTGGTGGTCAGTGTGGATGTCCGAGCCACGGGCAGGACAGTGATCACATGATCAGTGGAGCCGGGGCCTCTGCAGTCAGAAGCTCCAAATGCACTGCTGAGCGAGTCCAGCCGGGCCGGGCAGCTGGGCCGGGGTCACTGCTGGCCTCCAGGCCCTGTCTGCATATGGGGCTCTGTCTCATGGGTCAAAGGCTGAAGGGGAGTGACCGGTGTGGTTGCCACAGGGACACAGCCCCCTCACCGCCATCGCCGCAAGCCCCCCTCAACCGGCAGGTCACCTGAACGTGAACAAGGTCAGGGTCCAAAGCAAGCCGCCCGCCGTGCCGTGCAGGAGCCGCTGCTTGCGGGCCCCTCACAACCCGCCTGGGCAGCTCCGCCCTCCTCCCCCCGAGTCTGAGAGAGTGGCCGGGGCAGCTGCAGGCTCACTGAGGCCGCAGCGGGGACGGGGCGGGCACAGAGTGTGCTGGCCGCTCAGTGCAGAGCGGGGAGGGGCGGGGTCGGCACTAAACCCTGGGGGCCTCAGCGGTCCGTGCAGGAGCAGCGGCCATCGGCTTATCATGCCCGTCAGCTGTGGGCTCACACGGCCCTCTGCCACAAGCCGAGTGCCGCCCCTAACCCCAGTTTCCCCCTCACACAGCTGTGTCCCACGGGACGGCCCCCTGCAGACACGGGAGCCGGGCTAAGAGGCCGTCATTGTCTGTGAGAGCCCTCACGGTGCAGATTTGGGGGTCTCTTCCAGAGAGGAGAACGTGTCGCTCAGTTGTGTCCGACTCTTTGTGACCCCGTGAACTGCAGCCCGCCAGGCTCCTCCGTCCATGGGATTCTCCAGGCAAGGATACTGGAGTGGGTTGCCAGGCCCTCCTCCAGGGAGTCTTCCCCACCCAGGGGTCAAACCTGGGTCTCCTGCACTGCAGGCAGATTCTTTACTGTTTGAATTACTGGGAAGCTCGCGAGGAGAAAATCTGAGTGCAAACGCTCTGATGGGCCAGTGGGAAGAAAAACAGGGCGATGTTTACTTCTCGGCACATCTGGGTGCCCTCAGCGGCGCCCGCCGGCCGGGCCAGCCCCTGCGCAGGCAGCGTCCACGTTCACTCCTGAGACCCTGAGCCCTGGGGGTGGGGGGGCAGGGACCTGGAGGGAAGGGAAGGGCTTAGAATCACAAGGCGCATCAGTGTAGGGGGTGGGGTCTGGCGCCCAGGAGCCCTCGGGACCCCGCCCCTGCTGGGGCCCTGGTCACGGTGCCGGGGGCCGTCAAGGGCTCCAGGGTGTCAAGTCCCTCTGCAGTGTGGCCCTCTGGGTCCTGGGCTCCCTCTGTACATGGAGAGGCGGCACCATGGTGCCCCTGGGAGGTACACAGCCTCGCCCGCGTGGGGACCCGCACGCCGGGCGGAGGACGATGTCCGCGTCCACGGGACTGCCGCCCGGCCAGCCACGCTGCCCCGTGATCCCAGGCTGCTCGCAGGGCTCAGGCGCAATGGGCCAGCAGCCAGGCCGGGGCAGGCATGGCGTTCACGAGGCCTCTTCTAGGACCAGAGGGGCCAGTGGGGCCAGAGGGTGACGGGGTCCGTGTCTCAGAGGACCACTCGGGGCCGCAGAGGCACGTGCCCGGGCCGCAGAGCCTGTCCCACTGCCCAGGGTGGCTCTGACAGCCTCGCATGATTTAACTCGCTTCATCCCCCAAACACTGAGCAGACATCACTGCCATGGTCCGCTCTCAGTGCCGGGAGCTGAGGCCGAACGGCTCGCTGAGCTGGACCCGAGCCCCAGGCCTGTGTCTGGCCGGTGCCCTTGGCACCTCGCCGCAGCCATAGGAGGGACCCCGGAGCCGGGACAGCCGCCAGGGTGGGGAGGCAGGGGCCTGGCTTCAGCTCTGCTGGACCAGAAAGGACGTCCTGGGCAGAGCCTCGAGTGCTAAGTTGCTTCAGTAGTGTCTGACTCTTTGCGACCCCACGGACTGTAGCCCGCCAGGCTCCTCTGTCCATGGAATTCTCCAGGCCAGAATACTGGAGTGGGTAGCCTTTCCCTTCTCCAGGGGATCTTCCCAACCCAGGGATCGAACCCAGGTCTCCCGCATTGCAGGTGGATTCTTTACCATCTGAGCCACCAGGGAAACCCTCAGTTCAGTTCAGTTCAGTCACTCAGTCGTGTCTGACTCTCTGAGACCCCATGAATCGCAGCACGCCAGGCCTCCCTGTCCATCACAAACTCCCAGAGTTTACTCAAACTCATGCCCATCGAGTCAGTGATGCCATCCAGCCATCTCATCCTCTGTGGTCCCCTTCTCCTCCTGCCCCCAATCCTTCCCAGCATCAGGGTCTTTTCCAATGAGTCAACTCTTCGCATCAGGTGGCCAAAGTATTGGAGTTTCAGCTTCAACATCAGTCCTTCCAATGAACACCCAGGACTGATTTCCTTTAGGATTGACTGGTTGGATCTCCTTGCAGTCCAAGGGACTCTCAAGAGTCTTCTCCAACACCACCCCCATCCCAATTGATCCCATAAACATTCACCAAATTCTACCCTGGGTGTGAAGCCCTGGGCTGGCGGCCCCTCATTTTAAGGCCCTGTCCCCAGGGGGCATGTTCCCCAAGGCCCCTCGGAGGCAATGAGGTGACTTGATGTTTCTGTGATACACGCTTGAATCAGAATAACTCACTTCGCTTGACAACAACAGGCAGTCAAGGGGGGAGGGCGTGATCCCGCTGGATGATGACTAGCGTAACATTTTAAATGGGAAAAACAAGATGCAAAAGGGCGCCATGTGTCGGGGGCATCACTCAGGGCCTGCTGTGTGTGGATTCTGGGAAGCAGGGACAGGGGAATCAGAGGTGGCCCCCACCCCACGCACACTCCGCCCTCTCCGTCTTCCTAAGGCCTCCCTTCCTGGCCTGCTGCAGTTTCCATTCCCCAGCTCCCGGCTCCCTGAGCCCCAGCAGCTCGGGGAGGGGGGTTCCAGGCTCGCGGAGGGATTAGGGTCCCCCCCCCGCCCCCCACGCACTGCTTCAGCCATCCCAGCAAGCTGCCCAGAAATCAGGGAAGGCGGGCTTGGCCGCCGCTGAAGCTGTCTATGCTGAGCAACCTCGCTGAGCGGGAGGACCTGGCCCTGGCCCTGGGCTGTGGCCGCCTCTCCCCTAACCCTCTCCCCATGGCACCCCTGCGGCCGCGGCTTGGGTAGCTGGGGCCGGTCTCCCCGCAGGGCGTCTCTTGGGGAGAGGGGCGACGGCACTGTGCTGAGTGTCATGGGGCACACACTCAGGACAGAGTGGTCGCCTAAGGCCAACGACATCCCCAGGAACACTCTTCGGACTGAAACGTGCAGACGGGCCGCCTCTCATGTTCGCGGCAAGGTGGCACATTCCCTCCCTCGCAGCCGCGACTGTTGGGTAGAAACTGGGATGGGGTGGAGCGCTGACCGTCTTTCCTGGAAGAAAAGGCCATCTCTCACCCCGTGCATACGCTCACTGCAGTCCTTCCACCAAACCCGGAAGACTAGCCAAGAGGAGCTCCGGGGAGGCCCTTCGGGAGGTACTTGGAGAGGGGAGCTCTTCACGGAGCAGCCGGGACGCAGCGCCGGGCCCGAGGGGAGGGCTTGGTCCCTCCTGGGTCGGTGTTGACGTCCCCTCTGCCTCCTGGCGGTCCCCTGAGCTCTCAGCCACTACTTTCCCATCTGCAGAGAGAGGCAACGCCCTGGGGGCTGTGAGTGTGTGAAGACACCCAGATTAAGACCCGACGACAGCCATCGATCCCGTGGCCCTGAGTCGGCACAGCGTTTGAACTCAAACTCCGAGCCCCTGTGCCCCTGAAACACAGGGTCCGGGTGTGGAACCCTGTTCCTGGCCAGTGATGCCGACAACAGGTGCTCCCGGAATTCAGAAAGGGCGGCAGGCAGATGGAGCAGGGGCAGCCACCCTGAGGAGGGCGTGTGTCTAGGCCACGGCAGGCTCTGCGTGCCGCGGGGACAAACTCAGGCCCAGAGAGCTCGCCCCTCAGCCCGCCGGCCTTGGGCGCCCAGGGCCTGTGCTGGGGCCACGCCGTCCTCTTTGCCCGGCAGCGGTGACCAGGGATGCTCTGTGGAGGACCGTCAGAGTGCACAGCCCGGGTCTCCATGGTGAACACAACATGGGTCTGCAGGGGGCTGGGAGTGAGGCAGGGCGGAAAGCCACACTGGATGCTGGGTGGTCTCCAAACTGGTCGTTGTTGGCCCAGCGAGGGAACACACAGCCCCCGGACCCCGGTAACCGCCCGGGGGAGCTGGGCCTCTGTCCCGGCCCCTTTGGATCGAGGCTAGACCAGCACAAACGCTGCTGGTCATGCAGCAGGAAGCAACCAGAGGGCACCATGTGGCCCCAGGAACGTCCAGTCCAGGTTTAGGAAAGCTTTCAAAGGTCATAAAAACAGCAGGAGAAGCCAAGCAGAGCCCCAGCAGCTGTGTGCTGGGTCGGCCCGTGGGCTGCCCAAGTCCTTCCGCCAGGATGCCACGTCTCCCTCAGACGGCGTGCTGCATGCTCACCTTCCTGCGAGAGCCGCAGGTGTCCCAGCGAAGACGCTGAACACACGTTAACCCTGCCCGGGGCACCAGGGCTGTTGGGTGAGGGAGTGACGAGGACGTCACAGCCAGCACACCAGCAGGCCGGGAATTAAGCTTTCAGATCGGAGGCGAAGAGCAGGGGTCTCAGGACTGGACTTCCCCCACTTTTACCCCTGAAGTCTCAGACAACGCTTTCAAGGAGTTGTGCCCTAACCCACTGCGGTCACCAAATGGTTCAGGTAAACACAGCTTCTCACTCCTTCATAAACTACAGAGAATACATTTCGAAGAACCTGGAGCTAATCTAACCCAAACTCTTACTTTATGCTTGTCCAAAGTCCCATCACCAACGATAGAAGCAAAGCTTCCAGCCCATATTCTTGGGCCCCAGCTCCATGAAGCACACACGTTTTGTGTACAGATTCAGCACAAACGGAGTAATTCTCTCAAAGCTCTGTTTCTAGTCTCCCAGAAGACATGTGAGTTTCCTTGTGGCTGAAACAGATCTGTCTCTCTGCATAAATAGAAGATAGATGGGTGGGTAGACACACAGCCACACACATGCAACCTCGGCAAATGTGCACAAGACTATATTAGTGCTCATGTTTGGGTGTGTGTCTGTGTGCCTTTATTTTATGAAAGAAATTTTTTGGGGAGACAGAATGCTAGTTTCAATAAAACTCCTAAAGTTTTGTTGAAGGGTATAAATTGAATGTGGGTCAAAGTGGAAAATTCATTTCTTAGACCCCTGCTCTTACCTCTGGTTATCTACAGATTCTATAATCATTCCAAGTATCTGACTTAGAATGTCCTCAAATCATAGTGTTACCAAAAAAAAAAAAAAAGTTCACCTTTCTCAGGGATATTTATATTCTTAAGTGAATTACTTAAATCCAAGAAAAACAGTGCCTATAGTAGAAATTCCAGGGTTCATACACATACATGTGTGTGTGCTAAGTCGTTTCAGTCATGGCTGACTCTTTGACACACCTTGGACTGTAGCCCATCAGGCTCCTCCATCCATGGAATTTTCTAGGCAAGGATACTGGGGTGGGCTGCCATGCCCTTCTCCAGAGGATCTTCCCGACCCAGGGATCAAACCCACGCACATATATTTTCTATGGAACAATACACACATCCGTTCTTCAATTCAATCACTACTGGATGTATTGAGTTACTGTCGTGTACCAGGAGCTCTTCTAGGTAAAGTAATGAAAGTTTCTGCCTTTATAGAGGATTCGTTCCAGATGAGTGTTTCTCTTAAAGCAGATTACAAAGCATTCTCACGCTCATTGCCTTAGGAGAAGCTCACAGGAACTTGTGAGTGTATTCGTCCAGTTATCACAGTAATGCTGAGTAACAAGCCACCCCAAAGCTCAGGGGTTTCCAAGAACAAAGGCTGTGTTTCACCCTCATGAGTGTCTAGGTCACTGGTGGTTCAGCTGGCCTACACGGGGCTGGGCTGGCTGTGTGGGTGGCTTGGCTCCAAGCTGTGGGCTGAATTTCTGTCTGACCCGAATGCTGTTCTGGGGCCACAGCTGAAGGACAGCAGCTGACCAGCTGTTCCCTTCGTGGTGGAGCATGAGAACTAGCAAGGACCCCTAGGTCCTGCCCCCAGAGCCTCCACACTGATGTCGCTGCCCGCATCCCTGCCAGGCAAGCCCCGTGGCCACGCCTGATGCCAGTGGGCCAAGTCACATGGTCAGATCCTTCCGGGAGATCTTGCAAAGTCACGCGGTAAAGGGCAGATAGACACTCTTTTCATAGGTGATGGAAGAGTGGGGACCAGTTATCCAACCTGCCACACCTGGGAAAGAGGTGAGGTCTCCATTCCACAGAGGAGGCGACTGGGTCTCCAAGGGGTGGGGGGCTTGTTCAAGCTCACATCGCCCCTCGTAACACAGCCGGGCCGCTTGGCCCCCGGGTCCATGCCCTTTGGTTATTCCCTGTTTCAGCTGCGTGACCTCTGCGTCTTTCTCACACGCCGATTAGGCTCGCTCACCGTGATGCCGCAAGCTCAGCCTCTCTGAGTGTACTGGTGCTAAATAAAACCTCAGACGCAGAGCTTTGGGAGACGTAGAAAAAGATGCTTTATTGCTTTGCCAGGGGAAGGGAGCCACCGTGGGCTAATGCCCTCAAAACCAAGTGCCAACACGTGGGGAGGACAGTGAGAAGCTTTATGGCAATTGTTCAAAGTGGGCGTGATCAGTGGGTGGACACTCTTCTCATGGGTTGGTGGTGGTGAGGTGAGTCAGAGTTAGCATCACCAACCTTCAGGTCAGCTGCTCTGGGGTCTACATGCCCGTGGCAGCATACTTTGTGTCTCAATAACTTCTCCCACCTGAAGAGGTTTCAGTATCTGCAAAACAGCTCAAAGACACTGTTGTGTGTAGTCAGTAGTGGCGAAGCAGAAGCTTGCCCCAAGACTGTTCTTGACTGTTTCTCCCTGGTCTTATCAGTTCAGTCACTCAGTCGTGTCTGACTCTGCGACCCCATGAACTGCAGCACGCCAGGCCTCTCTGTCCATCACCAACTCCCGGAGTTTACTCAAACTCATGTCCGTTGAGTCAGTGATGCCATCCAACCATCTCATCCTCTGTCATCCCCTTCTCCTGCCTTCAGTCTTTCCCAGCATCAGGGTCTTTTCAAATGAGTCATTTCTTCAAAACAGGTGGCCAACATATTGGAGTTTCAGCTTCAGCATAGTCCTTCCAATGAATATTCAGGACTGATTTCCTCTAGGATGGACTAGTTGGATCTCCTTGCAGTCCAAGGGACTCTCAAGAGTCTTCTCCAACACCACAGTTCAAAAGCATCAGTTCTTCAGCACTCAGCTTTCTATATAGTCCAGCTCTCACATCCATACATGATCACTGGAAATACCATAGCCTTGACTAGACGGACTTTTGTTGACAGAGGTGCCAAAAACCCAAAGTACTCTCCTTTATGCTGTAAACTTTTAGAAAAGACCAGGGCATCTCTCAAGAGACATTAACCTCAAAACACAGCAGCCTTGAGGAAGTTGTTAAAATGCTTCTCTCTCAGCCGCCTTGTTGGTACCCTGGCTGCCCAGGCCCGCAGGGAGGACGTGGTTCCGCTGATGCGGATGCTCTGCGTCGGCCCTGAGCTCCACCTCTCTTCTTGCTCTTGACGGACAGGCCGGGTCTCAGGTCTCTGGTCGTAGAACAGGGTCCCTGGACTTGGTACACCCACTCCCCGCCTGAGTGATTACCCAGCTCCCCTGCAGGTCTGTCTCCCCCTTCCCCCTCCTTTCCGACTGGGACCTCTCAGGCTGCATTCCTCATAGGTGTCAAGGATGTTTTCTGTTGTACTGCTAATTATAAACAACCTTTAAAATGCCATTAAATATAAATCCATTCATGAGTAAGACCTGACCCATCCATTCTCCAGGCCAATTTTCAGCTTCAGTCAGGAAGCCAAGAACGCAGCTTTAAAGACTGAAGCCAGCCCCTCCAGCACGCCGGGACCAGGATCCTTTAAAGGCAGTGAGCCGATGTGCTGCCCCTTCCCGTGTGGAGTTCATGGCCCCACACAGAACGCAACAGCGTTTTCTCAGCTCTCTGATTGTATAGTTTCTTCTGGTCTCCGTGCAGACAGACTGCCCTTGCACTTGATTTCTGAAGATGTGCTAATTACTTGACATAATTAGCTTCTTATAATTTTGTGCTGTCTACATAAACCAGAAAGCTTTAAATTTTTCAAATTTCAACTCGATCGACTTTCACATTTGCCTTTTCAATGTGGCCTTGCCTCGGTCCGATCATTTTAAGACTCACATTTGTCTTTGGGCTTCCCTGATGGCTCAGCAGCAAAGAGTCGTCCTGCAATGCAGAGATGCAGGAGACTTTCAGGAGATGCACGTTCGATCCCTGGTCGGGAAGATCCCCTGGAGAAGGAAACGGCAACCCCACTCCAGTATTTTTTCCTGGAGAATCCCACGGACAGAGGAGCCTGGTGGGCTACAGTCCGTGGGGTCACAGTAAGTTGGACATGACTGGGAGACTAAATAACAGTGTTGTCTTTGGTGGGTTAGCAAGTGAGCCATTACAATTTTATTTTTTGCTGGAAGACATGCATTTATCTGTATGAAAAGGACTGTGGGAAATGTAAATAAAGTAGATAGGGCATTTATGAGAGCACATTCATTGCCAAAGCCACTCAGAACATTTGCACAAATACATGCCTTATCAAATGCTTGCTTAAATTATAGGGCATGATTAAAAACCCAGATTGATTTTGACCCCAAGAATGACATCCTACCCCACCCCAAGAAATGGCAGAGGCTCCAGTACAGTTTTTTCTTTTTCTAGAATCAACCATGTCATTTTGATAGTTATGAGAACTGTTTTAAGATTAGGAATTAGAAACCAAGCTATATTATTTCTCAGGCCCATTTCCTAAAATAAACCACAATTTATAGGTGTGAGCTGCAGAAGCTTTGATAGTCAGATACAGTTAGGAAATGCAGATACTTGCAAAATGAACCGGCCTCTATTCTGAAATAACCAAACAAATCTTTATTTAAGGATCTAGAATGCAATGAAACAAAGACCTCCAAATACCCAAAATTGATCAGTAAGGACTCTGGGGATATCCATTCCCTGAATATTTCAAGGGCTAGGAAAATCTTACTTTGTAGTTTAAACCAAGGACATGTGGTCTCAAGGTCTAGTTCCTAATCCCCTAACCTGGTTTACTCATGAAATAGCAAGAAGCCTAATGCTTGAATTCACATAGTACAGCCAGGTCTCACTCATCTTTTTCCTGAGAGGTAATTACACTAAGAATGAAAAAGAAAATTCTATAGCAGGGTTTTCAATGGAGGTGCTATTTTAAAGCACGTTCGCTCCTCTTGGTGCGAACTGGACGTTGTGATTCGCTTTGCACAGGTGGAGTATGGCGGACGTGATTCATATCACTTCCCTGCGGATCACCAAGGCAGCTGGATCCTCCTCACGCTCCCTGGGAGGCCTCACTGGGGACAAGCCAGCGCGGTGTCATGAAGGCCCACAGCATCCCTGTAGGAGGCCATGCGTGAGGTGTGGATGCCATGGGAGATGCCACCTTGGACGTCCAGCCTTCAGATGACTTCCAGATTCCCCACCCACCAACTCTGAGATGCACACTGAGATATATTTATATGTGTGTGTGTGTATACATATGCATATACATATACACATATACACATGTACATATGCATATATACATATATAGGCATACACACATATACATATACACATTTACATATGTAATGAAAGGAAATGGTTCACATGGTCACGGAGGCTGAGAAGCCCCACCACATGCCGTCTGCAAGCTGAGACCAGAAGGTGGTGCAAGGCAGTTTGGTCTGAAAGCCTGAGAACCAGCAGAGCGGAAGGTGTGAACCCCAGCGAGGGGCAGGAGAGGCTGAATGAGCCGGCTCAGTGCATCAGTGAGCAGGAGAAATGGGGGATCCTCTGCCCAGCACCTTCTGTCCTATTGGGGCCCCAGCTGACTGGACACTGCCCAGTCACAACAGGGTGGGGCCCAGGGCTTTAAAGAGTCCACCTGTTCAAATGTTAATCTCTCATCTGGAAACACTCTCACACACACTCAGAGTCCTGTCTAATCCGGGTGCGTGCATGCTAATTCACTCAGTCACGTCCGCCTCTTAGCGATTCCCGGGACTGTAGCCCGCCAGGCTCCTCTGCCCGTGGGATCCTCCAGGCAAGGATACTGGAGTGGATTGCCGTTTCCTTCTCCAGGGGAACTTCTCTACCCAGGGATCAAATTTGTGTCTTCTGCATTGGCAGTGGGTTCTGAGCCAACGGGGAAGCCCCTGGGTGCCCTTGGCCAGTCGGATTGACACAAAATTTACCATCCTGACTACTCTGCTTACTTCTTCAGATAAAAATGAGGGCCTTATATGGCTTTTTAGGGCTTCCCTGGTGGCTCAGTGGTAAAGAATTTGCCTTCAATGCAGAAGACACAGGTTCAATCCCTGGGTCGGGAAGATCCCCTGCAGAAGGAAATGGCAACCCACTCCAGTGTTCTTGCCTGGAGGATTCCATGGACAGGGGAGCCTGGCGGGCTACAGTCCATGGAGTTGGACATGACTTAGCGACTAAACCACCAAGTACCACCATTGCTTTTTAAAGAGGCTGTGCTGTCTGTGAATTCCATTTGAAGATCATAACAGAGCATCACCAAGTATTTGTTGTAGTGGAGGAGGTGTGGGGGCTGATGAAACTGAAGCTGCTTTTATGAATAATGGTTCACTGAACTATTCGCAAGGGTGTGAAGGGTTTTTATTAAGCTTTTTTAAAGGCTGAAATACTTAAAGGTCTTGATTAATGCATGCATGCTCAGTTGAGTCCAACTCTTTGGCAACCCCATGGGCTATAGCCTGCCAGGCTTCTCTGTCCGTGGGATTTCCCAGGCAAGAATACAGGAGTGGGTTACCACTTCCTTCTCCAGCGGATCTTCCTGACCCAGGGATCGAAGCCAAGTCTCTTGAGTCTCCTGAACTGGAGGCAGATTCTCTACCAACTATGCCATCTGGGAAGTCAGTTTAAAGGTCTTAAGATAATCTGGTTCTAGTGCGAGATTTCATAAAATGTGGCAGAGAGAGAGTCAGGGACAAGGGGGAATTTTCTGGGGCCCCTGAAATCATAGCTCACAGATGGCCTTTGGATTCTGCCCTTCACAGCCAAAATGCCGTGTTAATAAGCTGAGTCCTGGCTTACCGAGTCTGAAATAATGATGATTTTTGCGCCAAGCACGGGATTAAAGCCATGATCACTGGGCCTGAGGGAAGTGCCCCAGGCTCAGGCCCTTGGCTGGGGAGGGAACTGTGTGTCCCTGACCCCAGGCCAGAGGCTTCCTGGCTGTCCCTGGCCGGCCTCCAGCCGTACAGGCTCTGCCTTCAGAATCTCTTTTCTCCGGGTCCTCACTGCTGAGAGGGTGAACTCAGAGGCCAGAGCGTGACCTGTGGCCTGCGGGCCCTTCCTTTACTTCCCACCGCCGATGTCTCAACGCTGACTCTGTGCTCAAGCGCCTCGTGCTGGATTTGGGCCTCGTGGAGACACTGAAGTCTGACCTGGGGGTCTTGAAGCTGCTCACTCCCCGCCTCCTCCACAGCTTCCCGGGGCCCAGCCAGGAGGGAGGGGAGCATGGCTTCCCCTGTAGCCCACGATGTCAGGGAACAAAGACCAGCCCCGGGGCTCCGGGAAATGCCCTGTTCTCTTAAGTTCACTGGGAAATCAATAATAACCCGGAGCAGCCACTTGCTCTGCTTCTGTCAGTCAAGCCACTGCTCCCACTCTTCGCTTTTCTTTTTGGGGTAAATTAAAGAAAGGGAGAGAAACGGAAATATTGAAACCTATAACTGCTGCTTTCCAGGGTCCTCTTGGAGAGCTGGATGCTCCTGAGCCCTTGCACGTGGGTGTGAAAGGAACTGTGGCCGTTTCTGGGGACTCTGACATCAAAGGAAGGCATTCTAGGCCACCGAGGGGTTTGGTTTCTGAAAGCTGCAGCCTTGAAGCTGTGCTACAGTTGTTGACTGTTCGCTTGCAGAAGGGAACTTGATATTCTTTTTTCGGTTCCAGGTCTTCCTGCTCAGTTAGACCTCTGTTTTCATTTGCTGCCACCTCCTGTTCTGCCCTGGTGGATTTCAGACGACACCTCACCAAACGGCCTGGTTGGCGTGAAGTCGGATACCTGCTCCTGGGGGCGGCGGAGTTGGGGGAGATGGCCCCCCGGGGGCAGCAGGAAGGAGGCAGCTCTTGTCTGGAGAGGACCCTGGTCCCCAGCTAAGGATGAAGGATGGAGCAGACACAGCCGTTTCTCATCACGCCCCTTCCAACGGTCTTCTTTTTCATTCTGGAATTTTCCCCACTCTGTGGGGGAGACCCCTGGTTTTCAGAAACCTTAAGTCTGAGAGAAAGCACAGCTTGCAGTCAGGCTGACAGAGGTTGGTGGGGGCCCTGACGGCCTGGCCAGGTTTGCTGAGCCCAGGACTCTGCCGCCCACCACCCCCGGCCCCAACTGCCTCCAGTGGGCGTGGCCGTGTGGCCGATTCTGCCCAGGGAGGGCAGGATGAGCTCGGGGCCCCTAGCAACCTGGCCCTGGAAGCCTCCTCTCTCCTCTTTCTCTGGCTGAATGGGGAGACTTCATGATCTCCAGGGGCAAAATGGTGCCGGGACCAGGGGCCCGCATGACCACAGAGAAGGTCACTCACCCCCCAGGAACTTGGCGATGAGTGTTTTCTAAGCAAAAATTAACTTTCTGAAATTAAGGTACAGAACTGGGGTGTCTGGCGAGTCAGTACTGCCCTGAGAAACACGGGCCAGTGGCCCCCACTCATGCCTAGCCCTGGATTTCTTATCCACCCAGTGAGGAAGGATACTGCCCGCCTCGCTGTGTTCAAGCCAAGGTTGCAGGACAGGAAATCTGGGGGCGACTTGACCAGGGCCTGGTCTCGGCAGCTGCTCGATCAATACCTGCGTTCCTGCTTCTCAGACTAGCTCCTTCTCCCCTGAGTCTCCCCGCTGCCTGTCTCTGAAGCTCCATCCCTTCATCCCCCTGTGACAGAGGGGTCCCCAAACTGCCCGTGACAGTCAGTGAGGGGGGCTCCCTCACTCGGCCGTCTTCTGCCATTGGGGTCGTCATTCCTGCCGAGTAACAACCCCCCACCCCACCCCGTTTCCTTGGCTGCAGTAAACGGGACAAAATCAGAGACCGGGACAAGCGGGTCTGTCCGTCAAACGGCCACCTAATCCCAGGAGGGCTCAGATCCTTCAGCTGGGACGATGGAGGCCCTCCTGGTTGGAACCAAGTGGAATGGCTCCCTGATAGCTCGTAATTATACATCCGCCAACTGCATGCCCAGGCAGAAATGCACCGGTGCGGCCCGGGAAGGAAGCGGGGACCCCCCCAGGGGTCCTGCTCCTCAGGTCGGCCCTCAGCCTGGGTCTGGGGCCAGATACCAGCCTCTCCCTACGTCCTGGTCCTGGGGGGTGGCCCTCCTTTTAAGAAGCTGATTTATTCTGCCCAGCTTGTTTGAGGTAAAAGTGACAAATGGAAATTGTTTCTGAAGGCGTGTGGTGCGGTGTTTTGCATGCATGTGACATGTTTCCCACACCAGGTTCATTGACGCATCCAGCACCCCCACGGACACCTTTCATTCCTCATGATGAGAACACTTACATCTCCTCTCTGAGCATGTTTCAAGCAGATGCAGAGCGTTACTAACTGCAGTCGCCAGGCTGGGCATCGATCCAGAGCATCTTCACCTGCTAACTGGAGGTCTGCATCCTCTGATGGACACCTCCCGCCCCCCACTCCACTTCACCCCCCGCCCCAGCCTGGCGACCATCACTGTGCCTTGGTTCTGGCAGTCTGGCTGGTTTTGAGGTCACGCAGTGTTTGTCTTTCTCTGGCTTATTTCAGCCAGCTGGCTTTCTGGCTGTCTGTGTGTCTGTCTGTCTAATGGAGTTTGGCCTCTTCACACCCCTCCATTTTCCAGGTGATTCTCACGGTTGCCCAGAGAATGCACGTCAGTCTCCAAGGACAAGCCCCAGACGTGGACTTTCCTGACACCTGGTGGCCACTCGTCTCCAGGGCATCTCGGTTCTCACCTGTATTAGGGGCACTGCCGGGGGCCACCAAGTGAGGCTAACCTGAGACAGATGGATGGGAGAAAAGCAAACAGGAGCTCCTAAGGCGTGCGTGGCGCATTTACACGAGAACGCAGTGATGCGGGACTGGGGTGCTGGGCACCACAGCTTCCACGGCGTCCCAGCAGGAGAACGAGGGGCTCGGAGAGAAGGGGCAGGACAGAGGACTGGGACTCGAGCCCCCAGGGATAGCGAAGACGGGCTGGCACAGGCTGATGGAGGCAACAGTGTTTCAGGAGGGTTTGCTGCGCAGAGTCCTAAGTGCCGTCTGTGGGCTGAGAACAGTCTAGAATCGCCAAATAATTAAGAATCGTCCAGCCCTTACTGATGGGGGGTGGGGCAGAGTTTATCTTGTATTTCCTTTTTCTTACTGGTTCAGCTCAGAAGCCTCCCTGTGTAGAGCGGTGTATTTGGGGCGGCATCTTCCAGCCCCTCTAGAAGCCAGACCTAGGGGCCTGCAGTCCGGGGCTCCCAGGGCCTGGCTGTTCACCGTCTGGAGACATGACTTGAGGATGCATCTGTGCGTGTGCAGTCAGAGCCTCAGGCTTGGCCCCGTGTCGGTCCCTGGAGGGGCAAGCCTGCCAGGCCAGCGGTTTCCTCCACCGCTCCTTCCCCAGCAGAGCCGGGCCCAGCTGGGACGTCCCGCCCGCGGTCAATCCCTCTGAGCGGCACTCTGCTCCTCCCGCAGGATGCGCTCTGGGGTCCTCAGAGTGAGTCCTTCCTTGGATTCGGATCTGAGCTGAATTCTCTAGAATCAGTGAGAGCAACCAGTGTGGGCTCTGGTGTTGGGATTAGAATGTAAGAATAGTATCAGTTGTAGGGAAGATAAAAACTTGAGGACTTTCGCCAGCTGTTCTCTACCAATTAGCCTTGAGGTGAGGTGCTTGGGGTTTTGTGACCCAACACTTATTCCCCTCAGGTGGATATTGAACTCTGAAAAAAAGTTGGGTTTATCAATACAGCCAACACTGGCAAACAATGTAAATTTTTTTTGTATGTGCTGGTTTGTTTGATTTTTAAAAATTAAACTCCTTAGCAGTTCCTACTTGCTCTGGCTCTGGTGGGGACTTCTGAAGAAAGTGAGCTCCTGAGGGACTCTCCTTTAGCTTTCTCTGAAAGGATGGTGAAAACTTTCTTTCTCCCTGACACATCATGGTTTCCCTTTCTCTGCGAACAACCTCTTAGAACATGCAGACACCTGCACAGAATGTGCTGGGGATGGAGAATGGTTAGGACTCTCGACTTTCACTGCCTAATGCCCAGGTTCAATCCCCGGTCAGGGAACAAAGATCCCATAAGCAGAGCAGTGTGGCCAAAGAAAAAGAAAGAAAGAGAAGAAAAACAGTGTTGCCATGTCAAAAACAAAGGATGCTGAGGCCTTCAAGCCATCAGCCACTGTAGCAGCAAATAGACGGAAACAGGGACAGATTTTCTCGGGCTCCAATATCACTGAGGATGGTGACTGCAGCCGTGAAATTAAAAGATGCTTGCTCCTTGGAAGAAAAGCTATGACAAACCTAGACAGTGTGTTAAAAAGCAGAGACATCACTTTGCTGAGAAAGGTCTGTTTAGTCAAAGCTATGGTTTTTACAGTGGTCATGCATGGATGTGAGAGTTGGACCATAAAGAAGGCTAAGTGTTAAAAATTGATGCTTTTGAATTGTGGTGCTGGAGAAGGCTCTTGAGAGTCCCTTGGACTGACAGATATCAAACAGGTCAATCCTAAAGGAAATTAATCCTGAAAAATCCCTGGAAGGACTGTTGCTGAAGCTGAAGCTCCACTACTTTGACCACCTGATGTGAAAAGCCGTTCATTGGAAAAAAGCGTGATGCTGGGAAAAATTGAAGGCAATGGAGAAGGGGGTGGCAGAGGATGAGATGATTAGGTAGCATCACTGACTCAATGGACATGAATTTGAACAAACTCTGCGAGATAGTGGAGGACAGAGGAGCCTGGGGTGCTGCTGTCCGTGGGGTCACAAAGAGAAGGACGCGACTTAGCGATGAACAACAACAGGTGCATTTGCCGTCTGCCTCTGTGGGCACCGAGTCCAGAGCTGCTGCAGCCGTGACCTTTGACCTGCCCTGAAGGGAGTTCAAGGGGGAAAACAGGGCTGAGCTATCTTGTGCTTCAGAAAACTGGTGGAACAGGCCTTTAGATAATTACAGATTTTCAGGAACTGGTTTTATGACTCCAATCCTGGCATCTCCTCTATCTAGAAAAGCACTAAATCACTTCATGGTGACATCAGCCCCTCATGACTAGCAGAAAACCTTTTGTAAAGAGAAGTGTTTGTTTGCATGAACTTCCCCTTCAACAGAATCACCTATACTGACCTTGCCCCCTACCTCTTTGGAGCAGTTTCTCAGAGCTATTGGCTGCTGTCCTCATTTTGTCCCAAACAAAACTTAACGTGAAACTACCACATTGTGCTTTTTTTTTTAAGTTGACAGGTGTGTAAACAGGGGAAACCTGTGGATAGGAGTTTGTGTTGTTGCTATTGTTATCTGGACAAAGAATAGCAACTTTATTCAGAAAGCCAGCAAACCAAGAGGACAGTGGACTCAGACCCCAAAGAAGCATCTTGCCTGAGTTAGAGTTCAGGCTTCTTTTACACTAAAACGGGAGGAAATAAAGTCAAACATTTCCTGGCTGTGGGCAGTCTCCAGAGGGGCTGTATCCTTTCTCCTCCCTGCGGCCGTTCACAGGGAGTGATCCTCAGTTATATTCACAGTTATCCTCAGGATGACTTTGCTAAAATTCCCCTCTATGTCCCCTTGTTTCTGCTGGCCAAACGAACACTAATTTACCCAGTATTTGTTTTTCTATTGTCAACTAAAAAATGCACAATGTGAGAGTTTAGAATCAAATTTTATTTGCAGCAAATGAGGACTGCAGCCTGGGAGATAGCACGTCAGAGAGCTCTGAGAGGCTTCTCTAAAGAGGCAGTGCAGGGAGGTCAATGCATAAGATTTTGGTGAAGGGGGAGTTCAGTGCAGGCAAGCGCTTACTTTACAAGAGGTGTTCTGCTAGTCACCAGGAGCTGGGGGATTCAGTGCTCTTGTAGATATGATGAGATGCAAGGATTGGGATCATGAAATCAGTTCCTGAAAATCTCTTTCTGAAGGCCTGTTCCACCAGTTTCCTTGGAGCATGGAGTGCCTGCTTCTCCACCCTGAATTCCCTTCAGGGGGCGCTATAAGCCGGCAGCTATAGCAACACCAGGTTCAATATCTGCAGCGCCAGATTGCAAATGCCCTTGTTGCTGTTGTTCAGTCACTGGCAAATGCTCTTGGCGAGTGCCAACTTCTAGTTGACACTATCTCCATGCGAATTGTCTTGGTCCCTTCTGAAGTCCCCAACCCCCAACATCTTCTTTGGCATTTAGCTGAAAATGGTGTTTGAGGAGAGGGCTCTGGCAATTTTGGTGAATTACTCAGTTTTCTTGGGTCTCTCCCAGGTGGCTCAATGGTAAAGAATCTGCCTGTTGATTTAGGAGCCGTAGGAGACGTGGGTTTGATCCCTGGATTGGGAAGATCCCTGGAGTAGGAAATGGCAACCCACTCCAGTATTCTTGCCTGGATAATTCCATGGGCAGAGGAGCCTGGTGGGTTACAGTCTGTGGGTTCACAAAGAGTCAGCCATGACTGAGCAACTAATTAGACATGAAAGTGAAAGAGGAGAGTGAAAAAGCTGACTTAAAACTAAACATTCAAAAAATTAAGATAATGGCATCCATGATCCCGTCACTTCATGGCAAATAGATGGGGAAACAATGGAAACAGTGGTGGACTTTATTTTCTTGGGCTCCAAAATCACTTCATATGGTGACTACAGCCTTGAAATTAAAAGCCACTTGCTCCTTGGAAGAAAAGCTATGACCAACCTAGAAAACATATTAAAAAGCAGAGACATTACTTTGCCGATGAAGGTCAGTTAGTCGAAGCTATGGTTTTTCCAGTGGTCATGTATGGATGTGTGAGTTGGACCATAGAGAAAATTGAGCGCCGAAGAACTGATGCTTTTGAACTGTGGTGTTGGAGAAGACTGTTGAGAGTCCCTTGGACTGCAAGGAGATCCAACCAGTCCATCCTAAAGGAGATCAGCCCTGGGTGTTCATTGGAAGGACTGATGCTGAAGCTGAAGCTCCAATACTTTGGCCACCTGATGCAAAGAGCTGACTCGTGGGAAAAGATGCTGATGCTGGGAAAGATTGAAGGTGGGAGGAGAAGGGGACGACAGAGGTTGAGATGGTTGGATGGCATCACCGACTCAATGGACATGCGTTTGAGCAGGCTCTGGGAGTTGGTGATGGATAGGGAAGCCTGGTGTGCTGCAGTCCATGGGGTTACAAACAGTTGGACACGACTGAGCGACTGAACTGAACTGACTGATGTATACACGTTATCTAAATTTTGTTTGATTTTCTCTGATTGATCTGTCTCATGTTGATTCTTCAGCTCAGTTCAGTTCAGTCACTCAGTTGTGTCCGACTTTTTGCAACCTCATGAATCGTAGCACGCCAGGCCTCCCTGTCCATCCCTGTTAGTTCTTAGATTAGCCAAGTGAACCTAAAATGGTAGAGGACAATTTCTTCCTCCCAGTTGATGTAGGTGGCTGGATTCAACTTACTGATGGAACACTACTTGCCCCTAGGCTGCTGAGGCTCAGAGAGCCTGAAATTCCTGATAAAAGAAGTAAGCATTTTTGTAGTCAGTTAGCCTCTTGGAGCTCTGCCTGCAGGGTCTGGTGGAAACTGAGTGGTAAGAGTCCTTTATCTCTTTTCTAAAATTATATTAGCAGGAGAAAGAATGGTGCTAATTTCTTGGCTCAATGACTTGGGGGAAATTTGGTAAATTACTCTTGGTTTCCAGATTCTTTCCTCCCAGAAGTGGCGGTTGTTCATCCTTTATCCTTTTTTCATAGGGAAGAACTTCGGTCTGGTTGGTCTTCCTGTTTGTTCTGAGTCTTGAGAGCTTAGGGGAGCACGGGGCAGAAGTGGTGAGAGTGCTCCCTGACCAGAACTGGGAGAGATGGGACGGAGAAAAGACAGGGGCCGGGGAAGGACTGTCACACTTGGCTTCAGCTTGAAGCCTTGTTGGCTGATTGTGCTCAGCTTCCCTTAGAAACTAGATCCTGTAAGCCGCAACTGAAAAAAAAAAAAAAAATCTTGCGTGCCTCAACCAAAGACCCTGCGTGCTGCAACTAAGACCCAGCACAGCCAAACAAATAAATAAAAATAAATATTAAAAGAAAAAGGAAAGAGAAGGAAATAGCAACCCACTCCAGTATTCTTGTCAGGATGACTTGTGGACAGAGGAACCGAGTGGGCTTCAGTCTATGGGGTGGGGTCTGAGAGTCTGCTCCAAAGTGGCAGTGGGAGAAGGCCAATATAAAAGGTTTTGGTGAAGGGGGAGTTCACTACCATGAAGCATTCATTTTACAATTTTTTTTTGATCCTCAGTCATGAGGATCTGATGTCACCATGAAGGGATTTAGTGCCTCTAGATATGAGATTTAAGAATTGAGACCATAAAACCTGTTCCTAAAAACATCCAGCTATCTAAAGACCTGTCCCACCAGATCCCCTGGAGCACAGAGGGCCTCACCCCACCCGGAACTCCCTCAGGGGGTGGTGAAGGTCACCAGCTATCGCAGCTCGGGGCTCAGTCCCCGTAGAGGCAGATGGCAAAGGCCTTTGGTGTTCAGTCTTTGACGATGCTTTTGATAAGTGCCAATTTGTAACTGGCCATTGCATAGAGTTGTACACAGTTTAGCAACTAAACAACAATTGCTTAGCACAGGGAATATATTCAATATTCTGTGATAAACCATAATAGGAAAGAATATTTTTAAAAAGAATAATGTATATATGTATGTATGTATCTGAATCACTTTGCCGTACAGCAGAAATTAACACGGCATTATGCATCAACTATATTTCAATAAAACTTTGAAAAGAAAAAAAGAATTCATCAAATTGAGGTATTTCTCTCCGGGAAATTTCAAAGTCAGTTTGAGGTCAAAAGACTCCATTTAGAATTTGATTTGGGGAAGTTGTCCAAAATGTCAACAGTTTTGAACATTTGATCAAATAGGATCATAGATCACTGGTAAATAATGTTTAATTATATGTTGGAACAAAGTGACAATGGGAGGTTTTAAAGGCAAATGCAGAAGTTTCAGGGGTTTCCCTGGTTACTCAGAAGGAAAAGAATCCGCCTGCAATGCAGCAGACAAGGGTTCGATCCCTGGGTCAGGAAGATCCCCTGGAGAAGGAAATGGTAACCCGCTCCAATATTCTTGCCTCGAGAATTCCATGGACAGAGGAGCCTGGTGGGCTGCAGTCCATAGGGTCACAAAGAGTCGGACAGGACTAAAATGACTTAGCACGCCCAAAAGTGTATATAATTATGAATAAAATTTAGCTCTTTTAATATTGAGAAGATTCAGTTCTCCCAAGTAATCAAAGACCTAAGAAAGACACAAAGCATAGGAGATTTTGATAGGATGCAGAATCTTTGCTTTCCAGACAGGTAACCGAAAAGGTAAAGACGAACTTTTCACAATCTCTTATCAAGAGCAGAACAATAGTTGAAGAAAATCTTGTTCTTTTTTAACAAAGAGAAAACTAAATTCTGATTTTGCACCAGATTGCACTTGTACCGTTATTAGAAGCTGCTCTGTGACTTGAAAGTTGGAACGCCAAGGGCATCCGAAGGACAATAAAAGCAGCTCAGAGACTGTCCGAGGATATGCTGTGGGAGAAGGGCAGGGCTTTGGTGTCAGGGGCAGAGTTCGGCCCCCTGAAGTTCGAGGGCGCAACACCGCCTGTGTCCTTCCATCTCATTCTTGCAAAGTGGACACTATGAAGTGTTTGGCAAAACACCAAATTCCACAGAAACAAGAGTGAGGAGGAGACTGTGAGAGGAACTGAGCTCAAGGATGCAGAGAGCTTTAATCACAGAGGCAGGCATGTACTAAACGCGCAGTGAGGGGAGAGAGCGCCACGCCCGGTGACAAACGCCTTTACTGTTCGGTGATGGGCACAGCAGACTCACCGTTACACAAATGTGCTGGTAGAACGGAACACACGGCGCCTGCTCGGGCTGCAAGGCCTGGGGACGCTGTGAGAGGAGGATCAGGGCCCTGCTCCTGCCCCGCTCTCTGCCTGGCACACTTTCATTTAGAATCTAAGTTCTGGCGGAAAACAGCTGTTCATCTAGAATTATATGCCCAGTGCCATAAGTACAGTTTAAGATTAAAACAAACGAAAAAAAAACTGGGAGGTTTTACCACCCAAGAACTCATTAAAGCAAATTCTATAGAACAAACTTCCAGAAAAGGAAAGTTATCCTGTAGAAAGGGCTGACACATAAGAAGGAGTGATGAGCAAAGACACCGTTGAGCATACAGGGAAACACAAACTAATATCATCCATTAAAAAAAAGAAGTTTAGTTTGGGAGATTAAATTGAAAACAGTTAATACAAAACAGCAACATATAAATTAGGAAGGATGTTCTTAAATTCTTATTATTCAAATGGAAAGTTTAAGACATTCATTAACTTAAGGTAAGTTAAAAGTCGAGGATCACCATTAAAGGAGTAGAAAAAGAATGAGTAACATCTAAAATAGAAAATGGAGTATGAAAACAAGCATAAATTCAACCAAATAAAAAGAAGGTGTAAAGAGCAACAAAATTAGGACAAAGAAAAAGCACAAGTAATATTGACAAAATAAGTTTATTTCAGTAGTTATAGCATTTTTGAACTAAATTTCAAGTGAATAGGTGAATTTCTCAGATTTTTTTTTAATTCATCTACATCTTGAGACTTGCCTAAGTTATAAGAATATGAACAAGTTGAAAATGAAAGTATGAGCTGATGCCTATCCATTCTCTGAAAACCACTTGTGAACCCAGACCTGCGCCAGGACTCGTGAACTCCCAGGAGGCGGTCTGGTGTCTGTTGCCCACGCCTGGCAGTGTCTCTGACTGTGCCCTTCCCCTGGCAGAACCAAGCGACTGTGCTGGATCCGAGTGAGAAAAGAGGCGGGGCGGAGTCAGGGGCTGGACTGGGGCGGGGCCGGGGGCGGGGTGGGGCGGAGTCAGGGGCCGGGCTGGGGGCGGGCCGGGGCCGGGGGCGGGGCCGGGGGCGGGGCGGGGCGGGGCGGGGCGGGGCGGGGCGGGGCGGGGCGGGGCGGGGGAAGACGACGCTTCTCGGCCTTCTCCCCCGGCCCTTTGGAGTTTCTCCGGCCCCAGAAGCTGGCCTGGCCTGTTTCCATGTGGGTCCTTCACAGACGCTCTGCCCAACGAGGCTCTCTGGAACGTTCACCACAGGTCCTGGGCTGTGAACTAAAAGAGCAGTTTGAGAGACCGACAGAGCAGAGGGGAGCTTCCCTTGTGGCTCAGATGGTAAAGAATACACCTGTAATGCAAGAGACCCGGGTCCGATTCCTGGATTGGGAAGAGAAGGGTTAGGCTACCCACTCCAGTATTCTTGGGCTTCCCTGGTGCTCAGACAGTAAAGAATCTGCCTGCAATGCGGGGGACCTGGGTTCGATCCCTGGGTTGGGAAGATCCCCAAGAGAAGGCATGGCGACCCACTTCAGTATTCTTGCCTGGAGAATCCCGTGGTCAGAGGAGCCTGGCGGTTACAGTCCATGGGGTCACAAAGTCAGACACCAGTGAGTGACTAACAAAAGAGTAAAGGGGAATTAGCTCTCCTGAAATTTGCCATTCTTTGCTCTGGAATTCTAAATTAAACGCAGTGCACATAGTATGGGAAGATGGAGAATTAGAAAACTCAACTCGGACCCTGCTTGTTGGGTTGCTCCAAGTTGAGTCCTGACTTAAATTAAATTTTAAAAATCATTTTGGTGGCTTAAACCCTCCCTGGCTCTGCCTCAGCCTTCTTCCATTCCATCAATTTATAGTCTGGTTTGGTTTGTTTGGTTTCCAAAACATCGGGTGATATCTTGTAGGTATAAAAGTCAGGAAATAGTGGCAAGCTGTTGAAGATACTTGTTCATGTGTGATTTGTAAGTAGGTGATGTGAGCAGTTCAGACAAACTCCCTTTGTGATTATTTGAGTGAATTCACCAAATATTTTGCAGACTCCATGGTTTTCTATTTTGAGGCACTGTGCTGGCTTCCCAGGTGCCGCAGAGGTAAAGAATCTGCCTGCAAAGCAGGGTTCGATTCCAGAGTCAGGAACATCCCCTGGAGCAGGAGATGACAACCCACTCCCGTATTCTTGTCTGGGAAATCCCTCGCGGGCTACAGTGATGTCAACGTCACTTAGGAGGCCAAAGATACAGTTGTTTGCAAACCTTTCAACCATCGCCATCTCTTCTGGACCCCAGGGCATTTCAGGAAATGATTCTGTAGAGTCAGAATCTCCCAGAGTGTCCTGGGAGCATGATACCCACAAGTCAGGCATCGTCTTGTTTGGTAGAGTCTGTATGTTTTACTAAATCCAAAAAAATATATACTGAAGGTCAAGTGCAAAGCGTGGAGAGAAATGCTGGTCAGACTGAGGGACAGAGCTACAGACGGACAGATGGACGGCTGTGTCCCCGCCTCGCGAGGCCCCGCTCTCCTCACTCCAAGGTGGGGGTGAGACGGGGGGCGTGCCTGACCTCTGCGAACCCACGTACCCCTTCTGCTGCAGCCCAGGGAGCCCCCGTCTACGTAGATTTCTGCTGTGGCCCCTGGACCACGCCCCACCCCCCAGCCTCCCAGGCACGGGGAGATCCTCGACAGAGTTCATAACCAGCTCTTAAGACACAGGGTTCTCAGCTCCTAGGAAATAAAGGAACTGCAGTGGAGCACCATGAAGGAAAGCTGTTGAGAACAGGTCTGACGCATCCATGCTGGGGAGTGGGGAGGGGGGAGGTGGAGACGAGAGGTGCCTGTCGCCCCCACCCCGTCCTCACTCGAGCCGTCCAGGTGAGGGGCGCTTCCCAAGCCACGGGTCAGACACGGTGAAGCGTCACACCGTTACTCAGCCGCACCCCAGAGTTTAAGAAGCAGGACATTCGGGATTCCTTGGAGAACCCTGACTTGGCCTGTGGCGCCCACGTCCAGACCCCTTTCCCAGGAAGAGCCCGGGTCCTAGGTGCAGAGCCACGTCCTAGCTCGGACGGCCACTGACACAGTGGGTGTGTCGCTGCCTCTCGGCCGCGGAAGACCAAGATCCCAGGAGATCTCAGGAGAGATCCCAGCCACGGAGGCTCTGCGTGCCCCCAGCTGGGGGTCCCTCTTTGGGGGCGCTGGACACTCGGCTCACCCGGAACATAGAGGCCAGGTTTGCGGGCGGCTCGCTGTTCACACAGAACTCTCCCCCATTGTGACTCACAATCTTGTCCGGTTCTCAGAGCTCATCATCAGCCTGCCCCTGCCTGGCCCGAGCAGGATTACCCTTCCCCAGCCCACTGCCATCCCTGGGTCCCTGGCACAGAGGACGGGAAGTGACCAGACTGCTCAAGATGAGCAGGTATGCGGTGACGCCCTAGAGACAGGCAGCTCTGTCTGGGGCAGAGAGAGGGATGTCCGGTCCAGCTCTCTGGGGCAGAGAGAAGGATATCGGTCCTGCTGGCCGGGCTCTCAGCCGCAGGATTCCTGGCTGGGAGGCAGCCCTGCTTCTCCTCTGTGTCCAGGCCCCCGCAGCCCATGCAGAGTGCAGCCCCGGGGAAGTTTGCTGGATGCGGGGAGGCTGTCTGCAACACTGTCTGCCAGCCTCTCCAGGGGCCCCGCCACATCACTTGCTTCTTTAGACAGGCCAGGCCTCAGGGAGCTGTCAGTCCGGTGGGCAGGCAGTGGGAGGATGGATGATCAGGGTGGGGCAGTGGGACCACTTCACCCCCGAAGGCCGGCCCATGCGTCGGTGGGGCGCAGGGAAGGTGGGGTTCATTGGGGAGCGCAGGAGTGGGTGAGCGGCCAGGCTGAGGGCTGATCATCCGTGCACGTGCCTTGTACACCACCAGCTGGGAAGAGGGGCTGGAGAGAAACCAAGGGGAAACGGTTCAACAACGAAAGGGAGAGACCTAAAAAATGCCGAAGCTTCCGTTTACTTTCTGGAGTTCTTCATAACAATATGTCTTCATGAAAAGTATATTTTCCTTTACAAATCTTTATTTTTTTCTTTATTTTTTTTATTGAAGGATGTTTTACAGAATTTCGCTGTTTTCTGTCAAACCTCAACATGAATGAGCCATGGGTACACATATATCCCCTCCCTTTTGCACCTCCCTCCCATCTCCCACCTCATCCCACCCCTCCAGGCTGATACAGAGCCCCAGTTAGAGTGTCCTGAGCCGTGCGGCAAATTCCTGTTAGCTGTCTATTTTACATATGTAAAATAAGTAAATAAGTAACATAAGTTTCCATGATACTCTTTCCATACATCTCACCCTCTCCTCCCCTCTCCCCATGTCCATAAGTCTGTTCTCTAATTTGTTTCTCCATTGTTGCCCTGTAAATAAATTCTTCAGTGCCATTTTTCTACATTCCGTATATGTGCGTTAGAATATGATGTTTATCGTTCTCTTTCTAACTCACTTCACCCCGTATAATATGTTCTAGGTTCATCCACCTCATCAGAACTGACTCAAATGATTTTTATGGTTTTTTGTTTTTGGATTTTTATGACTGACTAATATTCCATTGTATATATGTACCACAACTTCTTTATCCATTCATCTGTCGATGGACATCTAGGTTGCTTCCATATTCTAGCTATTGTAAATAGTGCTGCAACGAACAATTTCTTTAAAAATCTTTATTCTTTTAAAAATGAAATCCTCTTTCTAAAAATATGGAAACAATGTAAAAGGGCATCGATAGAGCACACATACTGCTTCCCCCAACAGGTTCTACTGTACAGAGAAGGGTTTCGTGTGTCTCCTTACAGACTCATTGCATGTGTGTGTGTGTGTGTGTGTGTGTGTGTATGAGTGTATATATATTCCTACATGTTGTTGTTCAGTCGCTAAGCCGTGTCTGACTCTTTGTGACCCCATGGACTGCAGAGTGCCAGGCTTTCCTGTCCTTCACCATCTCCTGGAGTTTGCTCACATTCATGTCCACCGAGTCAGTGATGCCATCCAACCATCTCATCCTCTGTCGTCCCCTTCTCCTCCTGCCTTCAATCTTTCCCAGCATCAGTCTTTTCCAATGAGTCAGTTCTTCTATTTCTACATACATACACACAAATGTGGATGACTTTTTTCATTACAATGATTTCCTACCATTTTTATTTAGAACCCACACAATCATTTCCAGTAGCGATCTTTACACAATGTTCTCATTTAATCACCCCCAGTCTCTGTAGTCTCTCTACATCTTGCCAGCAATTTATTTTTTCCAAAGAGTTCAGAAGTTCCCAGGTCAGCAGCTGCCAGGGGCTCTGCAATTTACAAACAGGTCCTGCCACTTGCTGGAGCGAAAACAAGTATTACGACACAATTGCCCACGGTACCATTGCAAAGAGCCATTTCCTTTGCAACCGAAAGCCAACCAGGGAAGCATCTCAGGGTTCTGACACACTCCAAGGTTAAGAAGCCATGTGCTACGATGGTGCCTGGAACTAAGGAGGCCACAGAACTAGGTAAAATCGATGGAGGGTGGCGTTATTTAGTTTGGGGACAAAATTCAAATTGTATGGATGTTTGCGTGTTGTGGGAGCAGAGGCACAAAGTTATCTTTGGATATTTACCCGCGTACTGTTACCCCGCCATGGCCTGGCCTGTATAGAAAACGTACCGTCAGCATCGTCACCCTTGCCCACATCTGGGCTTTGGGAGCCCGTGGGCGCTGGGCCCTCGCTGTCCAGCTGTGGCGTCCGGCTCCTCGGCGCTCCGCCTGCCTTGCCAGGGCAGCCTGCTCCCCTCCGTGGGGCTCACCAAGCCGGTCTGTGAACGGCAGACCCGGGGCTGTGGGTTTCCACCCAGAGAAACCTGTCTGGGTTTGCATCTGGGGAGCTGAGCGGCTGTATCAGGGGCCTGAGGTTACTCGGCCAGCTTCGTGGAGACGTTGGGGTGGGATCCCGGTAGGACACGTCCCCAGGCTGCCGGCCAGGTTCCCTGCTCTGTTTGGGGAATGACACGCACGTCTCCCCTGCCTTTGTCTGATTTCTCTCTTTGCCTAGTTGTCTATTTCCCGTTCCTCCTCTAGGACGGGGGCTCTCACCGCCCCGTCAGTGTGAGGCCCCCGCTCCTGGGGGGTACCTGGCGTGGGGTGGGCACCCAGCAGGCGCATGGAAGATTGTGAAAGTAGTTCTCTGCCTAAGGCAGCAGAGGGCATCCTGGGCAGGGAAAGAGGTTATGCCTTTGGGAAAGGAAAGGTGTGCATGCATGTGTGTGTGTGTGCGTGCACGTGTGTGTGTGCATGTGTGTGCATGTCTGTGTGAACATGAGTGTGTCCCACTCCAGCAGCCCCCATCACAGAGCCCCCTGTTGCACGGCTGTCGGGGTGAGTGTGAGGCACGTCAGAAGTGGTGGCCGTGCCCTGCCAGCCTCCTCCACTCTGGATGAACTCCAAGCCACAGTGTCTGGCTCCAGGGGAGACGTGAACTCTTCAGCTGGGACTTGAATCCACAGTCTTCTAACTAAAGTCATACACCTTGTTTCAGGACTTGAAGCTCAGGTTCTTTATGTCTCAGCACAGAAGGAATTCAGTGAGAGGCAAAGTGATACGTGAGAAGTAGATGTGTTAATGTAGGACACTGTGAGGGGTACAAGCAGGCAGGTAAGGGGGCTCTGGGGAAATAAGTGGGCTACACTTTTATAATCAAAGGGAACACGGGAGGGAAGGGAAAGACCGCCTTCTTCCTCTTCCTCTGTAAAGATGTTGCAGGACAATGGGGCGTGAGAGGATGCTCACACCCCAGGTCTTGGCTGAGCCCCGGGATGGGCTGCTGTGAGGGTCCTTGGCTGCCAGCCGGGAAGTATTCAAGAGCCGGCCACAGTCACAGGCAACCAGGCCGCCGAGGTAGGTGCTCAGTCCATAGACAGAGTGTGGTCCCTCTGACAAGGCAGGAGCGCCCGAGGAGTGGGGTGGTTCGAGTCTACGAGCTGGGCAATTTCATAGGGGAAGGGGCCCCCACCGCCCACTTTCTGACCTTTCATGATAAGCCTGGGAACTGGGATGCTGCCCGTGGCTGTGTCATTTAGCTGATGTGTGAGAACGCATAGTGAGGCTCAAGGACCACGGGAAGTTGAATCTTCTGCCATCTTGGGCCTAATCGGTTCCAACCCGTTCGCGTGGTGTCCTCGACGGCCGTGGGTCTTCTGAGGCCGTGCCCTGCCCCTCTTCCTCCTGCCTCCGTTCGGCGTGAGGGTGTGTGGCCTCTTCAGCGCTGCAGGCCAGGGCCTCGGCAGTTCCCCTGGAAGGTTCTGGCTGTGCAGTCACGCGGCCCAGATGGACCCGGTGGAAGTGGGTTCTGAGAACCCAGAGGGCAGAGAAAACCCGGAATCTCGCGAGAGCTGGGCGCTGATAACATCGCGGGTGCTGTGAGGGTGAAAGTGTGTGGACTGTTTCTCGTCTTTTTCTGGCCCTGTGTCAGCAGAGACCCTGAGGAGGGTCTCTGCTCTCTAAGTGATGGCGTGGCAGGGTGGGGCTGGACCCAGGAGAGCCCCCGCCAGCTTCAGTGTCATCGTCCCCGTGGCCCGGACCATCTCAACTCGGGGTCAGCAGATGAGCCAGCTGCTGGAAGGGTTTGGCTGCTTTGGAAGACGCGCTCTGAGGAGATGAAACCATTCCCCTCAGACCGGGGCTTGAACCCGGCCAAAACCCACGGTCTTCCAACCGAGAGCACACACCTGGTTTCAGGACTTGATGAAGCTCAGGTTCCTGGTGTCTCATCGCAGAAAGAATTCTGTGGGAGACGAAGTGGGAGGTAAGAAGTGGATTTATTCCGATTTATTCAGACCAGTGTGGGCTGGCACAGAGCGGAGAGCAGCCTCGAAATGAGGTGTGGTTGGCTTTTATGGCTGAGTAATTTCCTAGGCTGATGGGTGGGAGGATCATTCCAATTATTTTGGGGAAGGGGTGGAAACTTCTAAGCATTGGGCCACTGCTCATTTTTTGGTTTTGATGGTCTGCCTTGCAACTGTCATGGCACTTCTGAGGGTCATTTCGCTTGCTGAGGTGCTGAGAGAACCCCATGAACAGTAAGAAAAGTCAAAAAGATATGACACCGGAAGATGAGCCCCCGCAGATCAGCAGGTGTCCAGTATGCTGCTGGGGAAGAGCTGAGGGCAATTACTAATAACTCCAGAAAGAATGAATTGGCTGGGCCAATGGGGAAAAAACACTCCGTCGTGGATGTGTCTGGTGGTTAAAGTAAAATACAATGGTGTAAAGAACAATATTGCATGGTAACCTGGAACATTAGGTCCATGAATCGAGGTAAACCAGATGTGGTCAAGCAGAAGATGGCAAGACTGAACATCGACATCTTAGGAATCAGGGAACTGAAATGGACGGGAATGGATGAATTTAATTCAGATGACCATTATATCTACTACTGTGGGCAAAAATCCCTTAGAAGAAATGGAGTAATCATCATAGTCAACAAAAGAGTCCAAAATGCAGTTCTAGGGTGTAACTCAAAATGACAGAATGATCTCCGCTTGTTTCCAAGGCAAACCATTCAGTATCACAGTAATCCAAGTCTATGCCCCGACCAGCAATGTCAAAGAAGCTGAAGTTGAATGGTTCTATGGTGACCTACAAGACCTTCTAGAACTAACACCAAAAAAAAAAAAAAGTCCTTTTCATCATCAGGGACTGGAATGCAAAAGAAGAAAGTCAAGAGATTCCTGGAGTAACAGGGGAGTGTGGCCTTGGAGCACAATAAGCGTGATATTGATGATCAAGGTCTAGTCTAGGTTGACTTTGCCACCTTGGACCCATTTGAGTCTAATCAGTTCATGTTGTGTCCTCGGCCCCTGTCATTATTTCAAAGGTTGTGCCCCACCCGCTTCCCTCCTGTTTCAAAAACACTTTCTCAAGTTAGAGTTATGCTAACATAAATTGCTTTTCTTTTTTCTTAAAAACAAAGCACGAAGTACATTTATTTCCAAAGTGTAAGAATTTAACTTAGGCAATAATTCGTTTCAGGCCCTCATATACATTTTTAATTCTTTATGTAGATTAAAGTATAATTAACGAATAGGACAAATGCAAATTTATTTGGTGCTGTTTTTATTAACAAAGATGTCAGATTTAAATGTCAAGAAAGTTGATATAAGTTTTCTTACATAAGCAATTCCTTTAAAAGAGCAAATCATTGATTGGACTTCCCTTGAATTCAGAGCAATTTTTAGCTTCTTAGCAGGAAGTCTGCTGATTTAAAATGTGATTCTTGGACTTCCTGGGTGAGGCAATGGATAAGAATCTGCCTGCCAATGCAGGGGACACGGGTTCCATCCCTGATCCAGGAGTACCCCTCATGCCTCGGAGCAACTAAGCCCAAGAGCCGCAGCTCCTGAGGCTGGGTGCTGCAGCTAGGAGGCATGAGTGCCCCAGAGCCCGTGTTCCCGAGAAGAGAAGCCTCTGCAGCGAGACGCCCAGACACAGCTAGAGAGCAGCCCCCGCTCTCCACAACTAGAGAATGCAGCAGCGAGGACCCAGCAGGGCCAGAAATAAATGCACACAATTTAAACGTGGCTCTTCGGCTCTCAGCCCCTTGTTGCTTTTGGTGAACTTGAGCAGCAGGTATCCTGGGTGGCTCAGTGGTAAAGAACCTGCCTGCCAAGCAAGAGACACAGGAGACCGGGGTTCGATCCCCTGGAGTAGACAATGGCAACCCACTCCAGTATTCTTGCCTGGAGAATCCCATGGGCAGAGGACCCTAGGGGGCTGCAGTCCTTGGGGTCACACAGAGCCGGACGTGACAGAGCACGCCCACACTGGCAGGCAGACCGTGACACCTAGTGACTGGTAGAATCACACCAGTGTCAGCCGTTACCCAGTTCCCTAGAACATTCCGTCATTTTTATATCCAGCAAGTGATCACGAACATTTAAGCAACTCTGCAAAATCATCCTCTTTCTGCAAAGTGGCAATGCTCCGTTGCTCTCTGCAACCGCATGGACTGTAGCCCACCAGGCTCCTCTGCCCATGGGATTCTCCAGGCCAGAATTCTGGAGTGGGTTGCCATGCCTTCCTCCAGGAGATCTTCCTGACCCAGGGTTCGAACCTGCATCTCCGCACTGCCGGCAGATGCTTCACGCCCGAGCTACTGGGGAAGCTAATCAAGTGGTCTGGTATTGATGTTAACATTGAGGAGTGAAACGATAGCTGATATCTTCTGAGTCACTTATACCGCATCTCTTTTTAGCCACTTGAGGTTTGCCCTGGCTCGGGGTTCAGGTTCACGTTTCCGCCAACACATCACTGCTGCTGCTGAAAGGTCGAGGCAGTTTTCCTTTCGGTTCCTGGAAATTCCCCTGCCCTGCCCATCCCCACCACATGCCTGCAGGTAGGCGTGAGTTAGGGGGGACACACCTCTGAGCCCGGGTCCCTCTGATTGTGAGGAAAGTGTCACATTACTGCCCTCCTCACAGTAACAGTTTGGAACGTGGAGGACGTTTCTTCTGAGAAGTATTTTGGGAGAGTGAGGTCACCAAGATGGTGACACGGGCCCTTCCTGACTTCACTCCCCTCACAAGAAGGGCAACTGACCGCCTTGGAGAGTGGGACAGCAGTGAGCAAACCCTGGAAGTCTGGGCGGAGGCCACAGCGCCCTGACCCCAGGGACTGGGAGACTGCATGCCAGGTAAGAAAGTGGCCACAGGCTTAGGGCACTGCCCCTCCCCCCCGCCCCCGGCACCGCACCACGTGGAGGGGCCCCCTCGAGCCTCCAGACCCCTGAGTGGGACAAGAGCTGGGGTGGGGGCAGCCTCCGCCCACCCGCCCCGAGCACTGTGCGCCGCTTTGCTGGGTGTGGATTCGCCTGATTTAGATCCTCAGACTGGAGTTTTGCCGACCTAAGAGCTGTTTGCCCAGGTCCAGGCAGGAGCTGAGTCACGGCCCCGCCCGCTGGCAGGCAACCGGCCAGCCCCGTCCGACCAGGAGGCTGGCAAGGACTCCTGCAAGCTGTGCGCCCAGCTGCGCTCACGCTGGAGGCGGGCAGGCAGAGCGGGTCGCCCCCAGAGCAGAGCTGGGGGCCAGTGTGCCCGCTCTCTGCTGCCCACAGCCAGGGGACAAGCTCAGAGCCAAGGCTGACGGCAGCTCCTCGCATCTCCAGGCTGGAGAGCCAACTGGGAAGCTGCGGGTGGCCGGGAGCAGCCTCTCCCCTCCTGCCCGGGCAAGCGAGCCGGGGCACACCCCCAGCCCTGTCTGACCGGAGGACTGGCAAGGCCTCCTGGAAGTTGTGTGGCCCAGCAGGGCTTGAGCTGAGAGGTGGGTGGGGCCAATGGTTTGCCAGTGACTCTGTCTGATCAGAGAGCTTGGGGTGCACGTTGGCTTCAGTTAAGAAAGCCCCGAGCTTTCCTGGCCTTAGAGCTGCTTTTCCAGCTGAGCCAGGGCAGGGACTCAGAGGCCTGCTCATCGCTGAACACAGGCTTCAGCCTGAGCGACCAGAGACCCACCCAGAGCACCCGGGAGCCACAAAGCCCAGTCAACAGCCGCACGGGCAGGGGTCTTGGACCCAGAGCATAGCCTGTGGCTTCCCCTATCGGCAGACCAGAGAGGTCAGCGCACACTCAGACCTGACTTGGGTCCCCAGGCTCACAACGAGCATCATACTCAACGGTGAAAGGTTGAGAACTTCTCCTCTAAGATCAGGAACAAGGCAAGCCCACTCTTCCCATTCCTATTCAACATAGTGTTGGAAGTCCTAGCAGATCAATCAGGCAAGAAAAAGAAGCAAAGGGCTTCAGAATTGTAAAGGGGAAAGTAAAGCTGTCCTTATTTATATTTGATTTTATATAAAGAAAATTCTAAAGACTCAACCAAAAAAATCTGATTTCAGTAAAATTACAGGATACAAACAAATAACACAAAAATCAGTAGTGTTTCTACACACTGACAACAAATTTTCTGAAAAAGAAATAAATTGATCTCAGAATAGCATCAAAAACAAAATAACTGGAAAAAAATTTTACTAAGAAGGCAAAGGATCTCTAAGACTGTAAGACATAAACGAAAAAAATTAAAGACACCAATAAATGGAAAGTTATTCTGTGTTCAAGAATTAGAAAAATTAATTTTGTTAACATAGCAATATTATCAAAATCTACTTGTAGATTCAATGCAATCCCTATCAAGATTCCAATGACTTTTTTTTACAGAAGTAGAAAAAACACTTCTAAAATTTATGTAGAACCACAGAAGGCCCTGAATAGCCTAAGAAATCCTAAGAAGAACAAAGCAAGGGAAATCACATGTCCTGATTTCAAGCTATACTATAAAGCTATCGTCATCAAAATAGTGTGGAGACAACATAATAACAGACAATTAAACCAATAGAACAGACAGCCCAGAAATAAACCGAATCATATACGGTCAATATTTGACAAGGGAACCAAGAATACTCAATAGATGATGCCGGAATCATTAGATATTCACAGGTAAAAGAATGAAACAGGATCTATGTTTTACACCGTTCCCCAAAATTAACTCAAGATAGATTAAAAACTAACAGAAGTTCTGAAACTATAGAACTCCTAGAAGAAAACATGGGAAAATTCTCCCAGATGTGGATCTTGGCAATGATTTTTTTGGATATGCCAAGCAAGGCACAAGCACCAAAATAAAAATTAAGCGAGTGGGAGGACATTAATCAAAGAAGCTTCTGCACAGCGAAAGAAATCATCAACAAAGTGAAACGACAACCTACATGATTGGAAAAGCGTACTTGCAAGCCATATATCTGATAACAGGCTAATATTCAAACTAAAGAACCCATATAAACTCAACAGTGAAAAATAAAATAACTTAATTAAAAAATGGGCAAAGGACCTGAGCATTCCTCCAGAGAAGATACATGAACGGCCAGCAGGTACACGAAAAGTGTTCATCATTACTAGTTGTTAAGGAAATTCAAATTAAAGCCACTGAAATGTTGTTGCTGAACCTTGAAAGACTCAGGGATTCTTGCCCTCCGGAGGAGAAGAATGCAATCCAGGGCCAGAGATGAGGCTTGATCGCTCAGAGCTTTTGTGTAATAGAGTTTTATTAGAATATAAAAGAGATAGAGAAAGCTTCTGACATAGACATCAGAGGGGGGCAGAAAGAGTGCCCCCTCGCTAGTGTTAGCAATGGAGTTATATGCCTTTTAATTAGTTATTACAATGAATCAAAAGAATGTCTGGAGGTTGTAAAAATCTTACTAGACCCACTCCCATAATTTACATTTTAAGATAACAGGATTAGCCAGAAGGTTTTTTCCAGAAACTGTCCTCAAGCAAGATACATTATTGTTGTATAATCCTAAGGAATGTAGAGGAAAAAAAATGTTTGTCCTTTCTTCCTCCTTGAGAATTCCAGACCCCTCTCTCCTTGGGGACCCCTGGACTTCTTATCAACCTGCCTAGGAATTGACTTTCTCACCACAAAGCGATATCAGCTCACACCCGTTAGAACCGCCATCACCATAAAGAGAAGACGTGGCAAATACCGGCAAGAACAGGAGGCGGGAACCTCCATGCGCTGTTGGTTGGAAAGTGGTGCAGCCACCATGGAAAACGAGGTTTCTCAGAAAATCATGAACAGAGCTGCCATCTGGTCCTGCGATTCCACTGCTGGGTGTTTATGCAAAGAAAGTGAAAACACTGACTTAGAAAGACATCTGCACCCTCAGGTTCATAGCAGCGTTATTTGCAATGGCCAAGATGTGGAAACAATGTAAGTTTTTATCAACAGATAAATGAATGAAGTTGTGGTATATATACATATATATTTTTTTCATATATGTATATTCCATATATACATATACATATATGGAGAAGGGAATGGCAACCCACTCCAGTAGTCTTGCCTGGATAATTCCATGGACAGGAGCCTGGCGGGCTACAGTCCAAGGGGTCACAGTCGGACATGCTGAGTGACTACGCACACACAGTATACATATATATATATACATTTATATAATATATATACAATTAATATAATATCATACACAACAAGAAAGACAAGGAGATCCTATGATTTGTGATGACGTGGATGGACCTTGCCCTCAATTATTCTAAGTGAAGTCAGACAGAGAGAGGAAATACTGTATGAACTCACTTATATTGGGAATCTTTTTTAAAAAATTTAAAAACAAACTCATGAAAAAGAGATCAGACTTGTGGTTACCAGAGGCAGAGGGTGGAGGGGGGAAAGATTGGAGAAAGGTGGTCCAAAAGTGCAAACTTCCATTTGCAAGATAAGTAAGGACTAGTGACGTCACACACTACGTGGTGAGTCTAGTTTCACTGCTATTTGATACAAAGCAGTGTTATTAAGAGAATGAATCCTAGGAGTTCTCATCATGAGGAAACCTTTTTTTTCCTTTCTCTTTTCTTCTTATTGTATCCATATGAGAAGATGGGTGTCAGATGAACCTATTGTGACCACAATTTCACAACAGATGTAACTCAAACTGTACACCATAAGCTTATACAGTGATGTATGTCGATTATTTCCTGAAAAAACTGGAGGGGAAAAAAGAAACATTTTTGTCTTGCTAGAGAGCAAGGTTGATTGCAAACCGTCTGTTTCATTTTAAACATCCCTCTTAAGACAAAGGGGAAACACCAAGAGGGAGACTGAAAAAGCAAGCCTGGCAAAGCATGATGTCAGCGATTGATTCCTGATTAGAACAAGGACAGTTAGAGGGGCGGGGTGGAACAGACCAGAGACAGAGCCCCGACGCGCCTCCGCACAGACTCACAGCTCCTCGGGAGACCCGGGCTGACGGTGAAATGGCTGGGTCGGCAGCTACTGGGAGGTGCGCGTGGAGCCAGTTAGAAAGTCAGGAAGGTCGTTCTGGTGACTTTGAACAGCGAGTAGCAGAAGGAAACCCTCGGAGGGGCTTCTGATAGGAAAATGTAAGTCTTCCACGGGTAAAGACAGATCAGAATTGAAGTAAGCTAGAGTGTTGCTGAAGAATAAAAAGGATGTCAGATAACTGATGGTAAGATTGGTGTGAAAAGCCCATGTCATGCTAGATGTGACATTTTAAAAGATTGTTATTGGAGTATAGTCGCTTACAGGGTTATGCTAGTTTTTACTGTACAGTGAAGTGATTCGGCTATGTTGTCGTTTAGTTGCCAAGTCATGTCCGACTCTTTGCAACCTCATGGACTGCTGCGCGCCAGGCTTCCCTGTCCTTTGCTATGTTCCAAAGTTTGGTAAACTCACATTCACTGACAAGGTGATGCCATCCAGCCATCTCATCCTCTGTCAACCCCTTCTCCTCCTGCCTTCAATCTTTCCCAGCCTCAGGGTCTTTCCCAATGAGCCAGCTCTTCCCATCAGGTGGCCCAAGTATTGGAGCTTCAGCTTCAGCATCAGTCCTTCCACTGAATATTCAGAACGGATTTCCTTTAGGATAGACTGGTTTGATCCCCTTGCAGTCCCTTAGACTCTCAAGAGTCCTTGCCAGCATCACAGTTCAAAAGCATCAATTCTTTGGCGCTCAGACTTTTTTATGGTCCAAATCTCACATCCGTACATGACTACTGGAAAATCAGCCATTACATGTAGCCCCTCTTTGGGGAGTTTCCTTCCGATTTAGGTCACCGTAGAGCGTTGCGCAGAGGCCCCTGAGCTGTGCGGCAGGTTCTCATTAGCTGTCTATCTCACACACAGTGTCTCTAGCGTATACGTGTGGCATTTCTTGGCATATTGTCCCCTCTGTATCCTCACTGAAAGTTGGCATGTCATCTTAGCCGGTTAACATTCACTGGTGATCTGTGTCAAGGCTGCGCCAAGGGCTTTCCCAGTGATTAGCTTCTTGAACTTCTGCAGCTCCTTTTTCAAGAGGAAGCTGAGGTTTGAAGAGTCAGTGATCCATCTGAGATGGTCCGGCTAGGAAGTTACAGGATTAGGGTTAGATCCTCAGATCGCGTTCATTTCTGTGGTTACCATCCCTTTTCCTAGACCACGCTGCTCTCGTGTCTTTGTAAGTGTGATCATTTATGGTCAGTCAATCCCCAGAACTGTCATTTTCTGCAAAATGTTATTTCCATAGGAATAAGTTAAGCTGCAAGAAGAACTTTATCACGCTATTCATGTGGTATGGCTTGCTTCCCTGAACTGGGTCACCACCCTGGGTAACAATTACCTACACTGTAAGGTTCGCCTTATTAATCTGAACTAGATAAAAATAACTGGCTTCACAGAGCTTTCGAAACAGTCTTCAAACTCCAAGATTTACTAATAATTGAATAGAGTGACTCACAATTGGAAAGACAAGTGATTTTGCTTGCTTATTGGCTGTGAGATATGAGATAAGCTGTTTAAACTCTAGACTGACCCTGTCCCGTACGATCACACTGGTCATATGTAGCCATTTAAATTTCTATTTTAATCAATTAAAATGAAATGCAACTATGGGTTCACTTCCTCAGTTGCAATAATCATGTGGCTTCTGAGCATGTAAAACATGGCTAGTGCCACTGAGGAAGTGCATTCCAGAGGCTGAGAGTGGAGGAAGGAAATGAAAATACTAACTTAGAAAGAATCTGCACCCTTAGGTTCATAGCAGCATTATTTACAATAGCCAAGATGTGGAAACAACATAAGTTTTTATCAACAGATAAATGAATGAAGTTGTGGCATATATACATATATATTTTTTTCATATATGTATATTTCATATATATACATATATGGAGAGGGAAATTTTTCATCTTAATTGATTAAAATAGAAATTTAAATGGCTACTATATTGGACGGTGCAGAAAGTTCTCTTGGACAGCACTGCTCTAAATCTGAAATTCAAACCCCTCAAAGTCTTCTGATGCTGTTTCCTGTCTGGTAATGGGTCTAAGATCTAATGATAATTATCACCGCACTGTAAGTAAGACAGCGTGTAAAAGGCTTTGCAAACTATAAAGTGTTATATAAATTCTGTTACTTTATTGCAGTGTCATAAAATCATCTAGTCTTTGACATACTAATACTTTGGCCCTTGGGTCTTACAATCATGTCAGCTCTTTTTCAGAAGTTGAATTATGGATCTTGAAGCTGACATGTATGCTTTGTTCTTTAAGATATACACATATATCTAATTATGTAATGTAGGCAATTATACCATGTAATACGAACATCGTCACTTTCCCACATGGACCATATCTAATGGAAATGAACAGAAAAAAGTTCGGTCCACGAAAGCTGATGAGTCCTAAGTGTCGCCTGGTGAGAAAGGGATGACTACGGGTTGCAGAAAAGGTGAGTGAATAACAGGGTCAGGGTGCCTCGTGGCGTCGGTGGTTATCAAGCTCATTAACCCTCAGCAGCCCCGGTGACTAACGCACGTCTCACTTGGACTCCAGGACAGAATGTGACTTCTGGGTGCCGCTGCTCTCCCCGAGCCCGGCTGGTGTCTTTCAGGGAACCGCGGAGCCTCTCGGGCGTGAAGCTTCCGGCCGGCGCCATGGAAAGGAACCTGAAGAACGTCCTCCTGCTCTCCTTGGGGTTTCTGCTGCTCTTCACTGCCTACGGAGGGCTGCAGAGCCTGCAGGTAGGTGTGCGACGGCCGCGTGACCTCACCTCCGGGACGCCTCCGGGACACCAAGCTTACCCGAGCCGCAGACGGCGAGGAGCGTGGGGTCTGCCCAGGTCACCCTCCCCAGTCCTCTACACAGACGTGGCTCTACACGCAGCCCCCGCTCCCAGTTCAGCGGGATTGCGCAACTGCTGGTGTCTGACCCTTGGACGAGGAGAGCTGGACTTGGGTCAGTGGTTTGATAAGGTCCACCTTGCCTTTTGTGGGTGAGAGGAGACACACGACGAATCACTGTGAATCTGTGGTCGGGGCGGTAACGCGAATGCGTCAGAGGTCCGCGTGGACTCCTGCTTGCTCCTTGATCTGGGTAGTTCCACTTCATGTCTGACCTTTCACTATGGATGAAGCCTCGAGGAACCCCCAGGGCTGGGCAGGAAGGAGCCGGTCTTCAGGCCCCTGGTGCTGCCTTCACCAGCTCTGTGCCTTGGGCGCTGCCCCTCCATGAAGCATTTGTAAGGTTTCTGATGACACGTAGTGTGGTCCCGCAAGGTCTGTCGGTCAGGCTCCTACTGAGCGCACGGTATTGAACCAGAATAGCACACGGAAGGGGCTCAGAATCGGAGGGTCAAGACAGCGGTAGAGATTCGAACCTTCTGTTCTCATTGTTACAGTGCAAACTCTGGACTTGTGGTTGATGAGGAAGCTCAAATTCAGCCCTGAACCCCAAGTTCATGTTTTCCTCAATGAACCCCTATCTGGTCTCTTTTCTGATTAAGCTCTTGCAGAGAATGAAATTTCAGCCCAGGGGGATGCCCAGAGTCAAGTTGAAGGGGAAGCACAGTCCCTTTCTTGCCAGGATCACCCATGACTTTGTAGACACTGCTCAGCGCTCTGTGACGTAAAGTCCTAGCATGTGTGAAGCACCTGCGTTTTGGGGCTGCACTGAGCTCATGTTGAATGTGGTGAGTGGTGTCCAGAAGGAGAGCTGAGCGAAAGCGTGGACCCATCGGTGCCACCGTCCACACAGGAGGAAGTCGGCCAGGCCACTCTCCTTGGGCCCTGGCGTGGCTGGTGGGGTCAGAATTCTCAGGGAGCAGTTGTGATCTGACAGCAGATTGGCCCCTGGACCGAGAAGCCGGGCAGGGAGGGGGTCCCGCCTTAGGATCTGCCTGGACTCCCAGCTCTTGGGACTGTGGGCCTCCAGGATACACACGATCTGAGGGCCTCCCCAGGAGCCTGTCGGAGCGGCCTCTGTGTGGGGAGAGCGTGCAGTTGAGGGGAGGCCACGCCGGCCGCCACATCTTCCCCAGGGCACCCGCTGGGGCCTGCTGTCACTGGCGTGGCCTCCTCCTCCTCAGAAAACCAGCGATGCTGGGGAATGAGACCTCCAACCTGTCATGGGAGGAACCCACCTACCCCTCACCCCACTCTGTCCCTGCTAATTGGGCTATATCTCCTCGCCCACTGATCCAGAGCATGTTGTGTCTGAATGCTGGCAGCCGGAACTGGCTTCAGAAACAGCATGTAAGGACAGCACGGATGTGGCCTTCGGGGTGGCTGAATCCCACGTTGGAGGGATCTGCCTGCCCCCATCACTTCCTTCTGCTTTCATCTGCTTGGCGTCATTCTCGGGCCCCAGAGAGGTAGCAAAGGCAGCCATGAGCATGCCCAGTGTCCCAGCCCCGGTCTGGATGTGGTCGTGCACTTGCTGGGGACCCAGACACACGTCTACGCTGCCTCCCACATGAGCCGTCAGCCTCCTGTTTATCGTTCAGATCGCAGTGTGCCTGTCGCATTTCTTCTGCTCCTTCCCCGTGCCCGGGGTCTCACATCTGTGTGTGTGCACCTGGGGTCCTATGGGTCACACCGCACGGTGTGTGAATTCCACGAGGCCGGCCCCCCACCCACCAACGGCACCGCTGTATCCCTGCCTCAGACAGCGCTTGGCACACTTGATGGCCATTTGGTGAGTGAAGCCATTGATATGTGCTCATCTCCTGCTTAAGCCCCCCTGGGGCGCTCCACGGGCTTACAGATCTGCTCCAGGTCCCCAGGACGGGGTCCGGGTCTCCCGCAGGTCTAGTCGTCCAGCTGCATCTCCCTGGAAGAGAGCTTAGTGGCTCTGGCTGAAGCATCTGACTGTTCTGGGGGCTCCCCTCTCAGGATGGGGCCTCTGTAACCCACGCCCTAAACATCCCCCCCTCACCTACACCTCCTGACATTTCCCTGGTCCCCTCCACGTCCTGCAGGTCTCACGCCTTCCAGAGAGTCTTCTGACGCGAGAAGGCCCGGCCTTCGCGTCCTCCTAGGAGGTCGGCCCCCGAGTCTCCCCGGCAGGGCTCACTGTCCCCTGCGGTAGCCTGTTGGCGGCATCACTGACACCTGATATCCGTGCAGGTGTTGTCTTTTCCTTGAGCATCCCTGGGGCCTCACATCAGCCGCTGCTGGTCCACGCTTGTGACCGATTGACCTGCGGATCGAGTTGAGTGACCAGCCCGCTGTTGAGTACAGGTCACTCCCACGGGCTTTTTCTTGGGCAGGTGTTTTGCAAGTTGGTTCTCCTCACATTTGCAAAGACAGGCCTTTGAACACGGTCACTCGTGTAAGAAAGAGGTATTTGCTTTTGAAAGTCGTTTCCCGTGTTGGAGGTTGAGATCCACCTTCTTTCCCAGCGGTGGGCAGTGAAGCGCTATGGTCAGTAACAGACGTACCTGCTGGTTGGCTGTGGGGCTGTGGGGGGAGGACATCCTGGCGCAGAGCCCCGATGCCAGCCTCTCATTAGCACGTGAAGGGGAAAGCTCACGAGTCGGGAGGCGTCAGGCTCGAGCAAGGGGCCCTGGCCAAGCCCGTTCTCTTGCTCCATGCTCCAGGAGACTAGTTATGAGCAGAAATTTCCAGGTACCCCCCACTTCAGAGCAGACTATTCAACTTCTGACTTCCAACCAGATTTTAGAATTTTCATGGGTCCAGTCCTTGTTTTCAGTGCCAGTTAATCAGCCAACACGATTAAGTACCTATTTGGGGCAAGGCACTCGGGGAGATTCAGAAAAAGCACACCTCCCCAAACTCAAGACCCCTGGAGACCCTTGACCTGTGCTTGAAGAAAGGGCACCATCCGGACAGAGGAGGATGGTCAGAGGGCAGGGCGTTGGTGCGGAGGGAAAGAGCCAGTCCTGGAGTGAGAGCTCGGCCTGTGGGCCTGCCATCTGCAGGAGGCAGAGCGCCCGGCGGGTGGGTGGGGTCCCCGGCGGTCTGTCTCGCGGGGTGGGGGGGCACCTGGTAGGAAGGAAGGTGAACGGTGCCGGTGTTTACGTCAGGGTTTGGCGTCGTCTAGACTAGTTAGCCAGGTGTGCGACTTGACACAGTGCCCAGCTTTCCCGAGGGGGCAGGGCCACCATCCCAGCCGGAAGGAGAAGGAAGGCGGGAGCTCTCAGTTCAGTGTCTGCCTGCTGCCGACACTCAGGCCATGGTGGTTTCCTGAGTCTGGGGCTCTGGCTTCTGCAGGGGAGAGACCCTGTTGGGGTCATGTTTCTCCCCTGGTGTCTGGTCAGTGGCCTGGAGGCCAGCCAGCATCCCTCCACGAATGACCACAGGGTCGGGCTGATCAGGATGTGGAGGTGAAGGAAACAGGGTCGGGAGGACCCTCCAGAGGGAGGGTCTGGCTGCTGGGGGGAGCACTTGTTTTCTTTCCCTCTCCTCCCCTCCCTCCCTCCCCCTCCTCCCTCTCCCCATCCTCCCCCTCCTCTCTCCCCTCCTCCCATTCCCCATCCCTCCTCCCAATTCCCCTCCCCTTCCCCTCCCCTCCCCTTCCTCCCACTCTCCTCCCATTCCCCATCCTCTCTCTCCTCCCCACTCCCTCCTCCCCTCCTCCTCCTCCCCCCCTTTCCTTTTACATGTGAAACAAATGGAAGAAGCAATCAGGCTGGTTCTTCTGTCACAGCAAAAACCAAACATCACCCCTGGCATGGCCTTTGCCAAGCGGGTCTGGTACCTATCCGACCTTTTGGCCCCTTCACACTAAGCTACGCTAAGCACTCAAGTTAAAAAGGACAGCACTAGGAGAAGCGTCATCTGTGTTTGCACAGCTTCAGACCGGGGCTCCTTGCTCAGCCAGAATGCTCATCTCCCGAGGAGCCTGGGGACCCCAGGGCTCCCGGCTGCCTGGATGCCCTCTCCCCTCTCCCGACGGGGGCAGGGGCAGGTGCTGCAAAAGCCTGAGCCCCCCCACCCCCGGCCTCCCCGCGGTCTCTGAGCTGCCAGGGGCCCTGGGCTGCCCGTCCCTGGTCTCCAGAGTTGCTGACTCAGCTTGATCCGAGTCCACTGCCATCTCGTCTGCCCCGTCCCTCCCTCGGCTGGAGCAGAGGAGGCCTGCCGCTGGGCCTTGGGGGCGGGAGGCGGCAGGGAGCGCCTGGCCCCGGCCTCTGACGCCGTCCGTGTCCCCGCAGAGCAGCTTGTACAGCGAGGAGGGCCTGGGCGTGGCTGCGCTCAGCACGCTCTACGGCGGCATGCTGCTGTCCTCCATGTTCCTGCCGCCCGTCCTCATCGGGAAGCTCGGCTGCAAGTGGACCCTCGTGCTCGCCATGTGCTGCTACGTGGCCTTCTCTCTCGGCAACTTCTACGCCAGCTGGTACGCCCGCTCCCGGCAGCTGCCGCACCCTGCCCTGCACCCGGGGCAGGCCGTGACCGCGTCCCCTGCTTTCCCGCCAAGATGCCCCGACTCCCAACCTGACCTCTCCACAAGCCCCCAGCTTCCCTCCTGGGCCAGGGAGGGCACGTTCACGGACCCAGCAGCAAGGGGAGAAGCTGCCTAAGCTGTGGAGGGTGAATTTCAGGGAGACCGAGCAGAATGTGACCTGGGCCAAACCTCACACGCTCAGCCCATCACAAAGGGTGCATGTGGCAGGGCTGGAGCTGGTGTCCCGGGCTGCACCTGAGCTCCGCCTGCTCCGGGACGGACAGGGACCCTTGCTTCCAGGGGCACGCTGCTCAAGCGTCTCCTAGAGGGACACCCTTTGTCATCCAGGATGTACTGACGTGCTGCTGAGTCGTGTCCGACTCGTTGATACCCCATGGGCTGTAGCCCACCAGGCTCCTCCATCCAGGGGGTTCTCCAGACAAGAACACGGCCGTGGGTTGTCATTGCCTACTCCAGGGGGTCTTCCTGACCCAGGGATGGAACCCACGTCTCCTGCTCTGCAGGTGGGGTCTTTACCGCTGAGCCATCAGGGAAGCACGCTGCTATGGTAGCTTCACGTTATTCTTTCTCTTGTTACCAGACAGGATCCTCCTGACAGAGAGCGATAGATAGGGAGGTGGGTGGATACATAGATAATAAATCAGGTTTAATCTTCTGCCATTAGAAACATCTAGAGCCCTCCCAGTCTTACCTGTTGTCCCAGCTCACTGTAGCTGCATCCAAGCACAAAAACAGCACTGACACCAAATTTCACTCTTGCAAATGACCCTGAACCAGAAAAGTGTCTGATTTTCTCATTGATCTGAGTCTGAGGGTGACTCAGTCAAGCTGGCCAACCCAACAACACAGTGACCTTCCCTGGGCCAGGCCGGGAGCTAGGGAGGGAGGAAGGGGCCAAGGCAGCCCACGTCCACTTTTGTCTCTCAGGTACACTTTGATCCCCACCTCCATCCTGGTGGGACTCGGGGCCGCCGCGCTGTGGTCTGCACAGGGCACCTACCTCACCATCGTGGGGAACATGCAGGCGCGGAAGACAGGACAAGTCGGCAAAGACGTGGTCAACCAGTACTTCGGCATCTTCTTTCTCATATTCCAGTCGTCTGGCGTGTGGGGCAACCTGATCTCGTCTCTCGTGTTCGGCCAGACGCCCACTCAAGGTAACAGGAAGTGGGGGCCACCCAGGGTCCCTGGTCCCTCCCCTCATGTCCTCATTCAGGACATGAGCAGGTGGTCACGGGGGCCCCCAGACCTGGTTCTCAGACTGCATGGACCCCAGCTCCTCCCTGGACAGTCTGGGCGGGTCTGAAGGCCCATCTGGTCCCTGGGTGCCTTGGCCGCCAGTCCTTAGGGAAAGGTGTCCTGGGGAAACTGAGGGCCACTACCTGTGGAACGTGAGTTCATGGAGTCCTTCAGTTCAGTTCAGTTCAGTTCAGTTCAGTGGCTCAGTCATGTCCGACTCTTTGCAACCCCATGGACTGCAGCATGCCAGGCCTCCCTGTCCATTGCCAACTCCCAGAGCTTACTCAAACTCATGTCCTTTGAGTCGGTGATGCCATCCAACCATCTCATCCTCTGTCATCCCCTTCTCCTGCCTTCAGTCTTTCCCAGCATCAGGGTCTTTTCAAATGAGTCATTTCTTCAAAACAGGTGGCCAACATATTGGAGTTTCAGCTTCAGCATAGTCCTTCCAATGAATATTCAGGACTGATTTCCTCTAGGATGGACTAGTTGGATCTCCTTGCAGTCCAAGGGACTCTCAAGAGTCTTCTCCAACACCACAGTTCAAAAGCATCAATTCTTCAGCACTCAGCTTTCTTTACAGTCCAACTCTCACATCCATACACATCCATGGAGTCCTTACTATCCTTCTAGACTAAGAATGGTTTCCAGGAATTTATTTTCCCACTGAATCAACCCACTCACCAGTATTTTAAATATTACACAAAAGACCACTATCCCCAACAGATCTGAACATTTGATGACCAGGGTCTTAACTTTTTTCTCTGCCCAGCCTCACTCACAGAGGGTTACAGAGTGTGTGTCTGTTTTATGCCTGCACACTTTGCTGTCTGAAGACTTCAACCAAGGGCAGAGGAAATGCATGTCTTCAGTTCTCACAGGACGCTTTATTAATGGGGAAGAAGTGCTAACTCTCCTGTTATCAGGAATATTTCTCTCTGCCTTGGTCCTCTGTATTGCTCACCCACTTAAGTCCCAGCTTTCAGAAATAAGAATCTTTCCTCCCTTTTTGCTCACATGGTGTCATCCTTGCTGAGTACGTCTGCAGAGGGAAATCGCAGGGTTGATAGACACCAATCATTACTTGGTATTGTCCAAACCATCAGCAACCAACCAACCGAAGCCGGGGTGAAAGTCCAGGCTCTGACATCACTGGTGTGGAGGCGTGAACAGGTTCACTTTTAAAGGCATGCAGACAAGTAAGCTTAACCTCTCCCTGGTCACTGGACACAGAGTTTGAGGGCTGGAAGGCACGTTGGGAGCCTTGCAAGGCGTCTCCACCTTCCTGTGCCCCCAGCCTCCACGCCGCCACCTTGTCCGTGGGCTGGACACCTCCCCAGTCACAGGGGTGCTGCGGCATCTCGTGCACTGAGCTCACTATTATGGGAACTCTGGAACACTGAGGACGCTTGTCTGTGACATGTGTCCCCTTTCTTCAGAGATTCGATGTGGGTCTACTGAGAGTCACTGATCGCTCACATGTCTCTCTTTTAATGGCTAAGAAAGCAACATTCAGAGTGAATATGAATGAACCCGCCCATGGTGACGGGTCTCTTTACAGATGAGTCTGAGAACCCAGTGGGCCTGACACCCAGTCTAACGTACCCTATTTATCATTCTGAAAAGTGGAAAATTTTCAATGAAGTTAGCAACGCAATATAACCATAAGCGAGCATTTATTCCACATGAGTCCGGAGTGTCTTAAAATCAAGCATATAGACATTTCCTAGGAGAGACGTGGCTGAGACACTGGGCGGAGCAGCCCCCGTGGTTGGCTCTGACCCGTGGTGGGTCTCACGCTCCGCATGGCCACACTCCTCTCCCCAGTGCCTCCTTCCGCGTGTCCCGTCTCCTGTTACGAGTACCCCGCGTCCTCAGCCTGCCTCTCTGCTTCCCCAGGGACCGTCCCGGAGGAGCAGCTGCAGACCTGTGGGGCCAGCGACTGCCTGATGGCCGCGGCGTCCACCAACAGCACGAGGCGGCCCTCCCAGGACCTCATCTACACGCTCATGGGCATCTACACGGGTACGTGCCGGCCCCAGGAACCCGGGCAAAGCAAGACGAATGCCTTCCCGGGCCAAAAGGACCGCCTTCCCAGGGCACGGATGATCTGAGCTTATCTGCACACGCCCCTCAGAATGCGTTCAGCTGCAGGTGCCCGGGGCTTTTCCCACATGAGACCCGGGGCAGCAGCCTCTGCTGTCGGAGGTCTCGTGTGATGATGGAACCAGCCCCGCGTCTGCACCGTCCAGGCCCACTGTCATCACATGTGCTTATTGAAATTCTAATTAACGAAAGTCAGATGACTCTTCCAAGGTCACAGCGGGCACGGTTCAAGTGCTCAGTGGCCACTCGGGGCTGTGGCCGTCCTGTTGGTGGCACCGAGGTGGCCCACGGCCTTGGTGCATCGGATACTTGTAGGGCTTCCCTGGTGGCTCAGACAGCAGTGAATCCGCCTGCAATGTGGGAGGCCCAGGCTCAATCCCTGGGCCAGGAAGATCCCCTGGAGGAGGGCATGGCAACCCACTCCAGGGTTCTTGCCTGGAGAATGCCATGGACAGAGGAGCCTGGTGGGCTACAGTCCATGGGGTCGCACAGAGTCAGACACGACTGAGTGAATGTCACACTTCACGTTTCAACTACATCTGGTTGGATTTGGAAGTCCCAAATCTCGCGCTTATCACCTTTTTCTGAAGCATATACTTGAATGACTTCTGAGAGGCTGGGGCTGGGCGGGCGTCTCCCACTGCCCACACTTGGGTATCTGTGAAGCCTCGTGGCTCCCACTGCTGGTCACAGGACAGCAGATGGTGCTGAAGACTGGAAGTTTGTGAAGAGATGGCTGCCCAAGGGGAGTGAGTCCCTGTGATGGCTCTTATCCTTGTTGTTCAGCCGCTCAGTTGTGTCCGACCCCTTGCGACCCCACAGGCTGCAGCACGCCAGGCTTCCCTGTCCTTCTTCATCTCCTGGAGTTTACTCAAACTCATGTCCATTGAGTCGGTGATGCCATCCAACCATCTCATCCTCTGTCGTCCCCTTCTTCTCCTGCCTTCAGTCTTTCCCAGCATCAAGGCCTTTTCCAATGAGCCAGTTCTTTGCATCAGGTGGCCAAAGTATTGGAGCTTCAGCTTCAGCATCAGTCCTTCCAATGAGTATTCAGGGCTGATTTCCTTTATGATTTCCTTGATCTCTTATCCTTAAGATGCTTATTTGAATGAAAAATTTCTAAATGACTCCACTACTTTGGGCATAGCTTTAGATTAGGTTTTTGTTTTTTTGGTGTCCATTTGAAGAAAATTTAAGGATATTCTTTATCATTCTTGAATTCTGGAATCTGTGAAGGCCTTGGATTGTATCCTTAATGACCAGGAGTCTGATAAGAGTCAGATTTTATGGGGCTGAGTGCAGACACCACTGGGAATCAAAGGTCGGGAGGCCGTGGGCACAGTCGGCTTATCTCCATGGAGAGATCTGCTACCACCAACACTCTGGTCTGTTTCAAAGTCACTTCCACATCAGAGGTGCCGAGGGGGCCCTTTACGCTGGCAAACCAGGGTGAGCACTAGAGGTGGGGCCCAGAAACCAGGCAGATGAGGTCCTGGCTGTTGGTGACCTTAGAGGCCAGATGTGCATTCAACTAATCAAAATTTGAGAGGACGAGTGTTTTGAACAAAGTTGTCAGTTGACAAGTAGCTACATCTCCTTGGGAAATTGGGTTCTAGGGCAGCTCTGATGGGGAGGTGGTACCCAAGCCGGGTATTGAAGGATGCGTAGGAGTTTACCAGCAGAGAAGGAGAGATGAGTGGGCCCTGAAGGCAGAGAAGCCCCAGAGGCAGCCAGCGGGGCTGGAGGCCAGAAGGCGAGGCGGGGAACCCGTGTGCGTGTGCGGGGCCCCTGCAGCCCCGCACGGCAGCCTGTCCCCTCCCTGTCCTTTCAGGGTGCGGCTTCCTGGCAGTCCTGCTCACAGCCGTGTTTCTGGAACCCGTAAAAGATGCTGGGCCGGAAGGTGACAGCGAGAAGCGGGCGACCCCTTTCTGGTCCACTTTGCTGTCGACATTTAAGCTGCTCCGAGACAAGCGCCTGCGTCTCCTGATCCTGCTGCCGATGCTCAGCGGGTTCGAGCAAGCCTTCCTGTCGGGCGACTACACGCGGGTAAGAGAGGGGCTGGCTGGCGGGCGGCTCGGGGCTCCCCGGGGCTGCACTCCGCCCTTCCGGCCTCAGGGGAGCTGCCCGTGGGTCTGGACGTGAGCTCATCTGGCCTGGGACCTTCCCGGGGACACCTCTCGCTTGAGACGTGTCTCCAGGTAAAGGACCAAAGCTGCTCGGGAGTCATCGCAGGGACTCTGTTTGCCTGCATCTCACCCGGTGTCCTTGTCTTAGAGAATAGAGAAAGCACTGAAATCTACAAATAACACTGAAATTGCTTATCACCTAGCTTTTAAAGATTTTTTATTCTACATTAAAGTCCAGTTGATTTACAGTGTTGTGTTACCCTTAGGTGTACAGCGGGGTGGTTCAGTTATACATCTGTATGTATACATTCTCTCTCAAATTCTTTCCCCATTTAGGTTATTACAGAATATTGAGCAGAGTGCCCTGTGTTACATAGTAGATCCCTGTTGGTTATCCACTTTAAATATAGCAGAGTGTACATGTTCACCCCAAACTCCCTAACTGTCCCTTCCCTCCATTCTTCCCCTGCTCGTTACCATGTTAGTTCTCTAAGCCTCTGAGTTTGTTTCTGTTTTGTAAATGAGTTCATTTGCATCATTTATCATATGATATTTGTCTTTCTCTGGCCAACTTTACATAGTATGATAATCTCTGGTCACATCCATGTTGCCACAAATGACATCATTTCATCCTTCTTATGGTTGAGTAGTATTCCATTGTACGTATGCACCACATCTTTATCCATCCATCTGTGGATGGACATCTAGGTTGCCTCCATGTCTTGGCTACTGTAGACAGTGCTGCGTGTATCCTCTGAGGCCATGTTCTTCTCTGAATATTTGCCCAGGAGTGGGATTGCAGGGTCATAAGGTAGCTCTATTTTTAGTTTCTTAAGAAGTCTCCACACTGTTCTGCACGGGAGCTGTACTAATTTATACTCCCTCTTACAGTGTAGAAGGATTCCCTTCTCTCCACACTCTCTCCAGCACTTATCGTTTCTAGACTTTTTGATGACGGCCATTCTGACTGGCGTGAGGGGTACCTCGCGGTAGTTTTGATTTGTGTTTCTCTAGTAATTAGCGATGTGGAGCATCTTTTCATGTGCCTCTTGCTCCTCTGCATGTCCTCTCTGGAGAAAAGCCTATTTGGGCCCTTACCTAGTTCTTGAATAATGAGTTACAGTCTAGAAACGGAGGTGGCTCAGCGCAGTTGATGCCCTTTCCCTGGCTGTCCACTGGCCCCCTGCACTGTCTGCCCACTCTGTGCCTTCTTCAGGGGTCCTTCTTCAGGCGTGGCTGGAGAGGAGCCCGTGTCTGGCTGGCCACTTTATCGAGGGTCTCTCCCCAAGCCCGTCTCCGGAGCCCCTGCCCAGGTGGGGTTCTGTCCTGCAGAGCCCTGTGGGATGCCGTGGAAGGGACGTCACAGACAGGGATGGCAGAGAGAAGGTTTCTACCCAGAAAGTGTGGGAGAGCAGCTGGGTGTTGGAGGGGCTGGAGACAGCCAGGGCCAAGGCTGGACCCTCCGAGCTGTGTCGAGAGGCCAGCCCCCGAGGACCAGCACTCTTCCTCCAGGGAACTTCCACTGCAGCCCCCCGACGGCTCCTTCCCAGGAGGGGCTGCGGACTGGCAGGAAAAAAGGCAGGGCACGGATCTGAGTTCCAGACAAACCGCAAACTCCCCGGGTATACGGCCCTGCATGCTCGGGCGCCCGGGGCTGCCCGTGGCCCATGCTCTGAGGACTGCCCCGTTGGAGTCCTGGAGTTTCCAAGAACAGCGGGGATGACACACAGTCCCTGGGTCTGGACGCAGCCACTCCCCTCGGACTTGTCAGGGACCGCCTCCCGTGAGCTCAGGCAGGGCCTGCACCATCCGGGAGCCAGGGGCCTCCTGATGTGTCTGTCCTGATTGTGTGAGCGTGAGAGCCGCAGCCCTTGAGCCCTGGTCCCCCGGGGCCCCTCCGCCCCCCACCTCCCGGGTCTGGGGCAGGAGGTCTTTCTGTTCTTCTCATCTCTATGGAGATTCCCTCCCTGTTCCTTCCATCTTCTTTTTTATTAAGACCTTATTTTTTAGAGCAGTTTTAGGTTCACAGTAAAACTGAGCAGAAATTAGAGATTTCCCGTACCGCCCCACCCCGACCCCACCGGGCCACGGCCTCCCCCACTGTCTACAGTCCATTTGTCAGCCTGTCACTACTGGCGCACCCACACGGACACATTCTCATCACCCCGCGTCCTGCGTCTCCCCGGGGGCTCGCTCTTGGTGTGTGTGTTCTCGGGGTTTGGACGCAGGCGTGATGACATGAATGCACCATGACGGTATAATTCAGGCCAGCTTCAGGGCCCTAAAGCCACCCGAGCCCCCCCGCTCACTCCCAGCTCTGTCCTCAGCCAGCTTCCTACAGGCCCGAGGGGCACGGCCCGCTGCAGCAAGAAGACTTCAGGCTCTGAACAATAGTGCAGCACACCTGCGCTGCAGGGACACGGGGAGAAGGTCCGTCCAGACGGTCCCGTCTCAGCTCTCCCTCAGAAGGGCCGCCAACACTGCCTCCGCCTGCGAACGGAAGGCCGGGACAAGCTTTCAGGCCAGCTCAGCAGGCCAGCAGTCACACAGCAGACAGCGTTTTAGCACAGCCTGGATTCCCTGACTAGGAAGAGGCCCCTGAGCGCGGAGGCTCCCACGCGGGGCCTCCGGGCGCGGGTGACCTCTGCTCTCTCCCGCAGTCCTACGCCACCTGTGCCCTGGGGATCCAGTTCGTGGGCTACGTGATGATCTGCTTCGGGGCCGTCGACGCCCTGTGCTCCGTGCTCTTCGGGAGGCTGGCCCGGCACACCGGCAGGATCGCGCTCTTCGTGCTGGGTAGGCGGGTGCTGGGTGTGGCCCATCCGGCTGGGGGTTGGGGTGAGGACGGGGGGGGTCGCTGGAGGCACAGAGCGGGCGGGTGGGGGTCAGGCGGGAGGCAGGGAACCTCCCAGAAGGAGGAGATCTCGGTTCACGCGCCGGATGCAGCTGGCTGTCTAAACACGCAGCCCCTTCTGCTTCCCCTGGGGGACCAGGGAGCAGCAGACGCAAGGTGACAGTGAGAAGTGAGGGTGTTCACGGAGACAGCTAGAGTCTTTTGTTTTATATTGAGGAACAGAGACGCCTAGTAACTTGCCCAAGGTCACAGAGCCCTGGGAAACCCCGGAGGGTCCCAGGCTGCTCTGTCCCCTCCATCAGGGGGCATCACAGGGTCTGCAGACTCACGAAGCCGAGACCTCAGGCCGTGAGGACAAAGCCGGGAGGAGCGAGGAGGCCCTGCCCCCAGCCCCTGCCTCCCCGTCCTGTTTGGAAAGCCCAGCTCCCAGGCTGGGTGGCCCTTTTCCCCTCCCCTCCCCATGCCCCCCACTCAGTGAGAAGCAGGGGTCTCACCAGTCTCCCTGAATGAAGAAGCCCAGTCTCTCCCACCCTGAGCCCCCACAATCTGGGGCCTCCTCTGCCCAGCAAGATGACACTTTGCTCTAAGACGCAGAGGTGTGTCACCCCAAGGCCCCCCGTCCTTGCCCCTGTGGAGGCCACAGCCGGGCAGAGTCCCGCACCTGCAGGGGTGACCCCCGGCAGCCGCCAGCCCGTAAGGGTCACGTCAAAGGCGCGGGAGAAAGCATGCAGCAGTAGTCTAGGGAGCAGGGGGTCAGAGGCGGGGTCGGAGGCTCCGCCGGCGGTTCCGACGGTCTGAGAGGACCCCCGCCCCCCTGCCCCCAGGGGCCGTGACCCAGCTGGCCTGCATTGTCGCCCTCCTGCTGTGGAAGCCGCACCCCAGCCAGCTGCCCGTGTTCTTCGTGTTCCCCGGCCTCTGGGGCATGGCCGACGCGGTCTGGCAGACACAGAACAACGGTGAGTGCCTGGCGCACGGCCGGCCCGCTCAGGGGCCCCAGCTTGGCCAGCGGCGGAAGGCGCAGGGCCCCCGAAGGGAGATGGGGAGCCGCGCGTCAAGGAGCAGGGGCCGGAGGGCGGGCCCCACTTCCTCCTGCGGACTTGGATGCGCGATGCCCAGGATAAAAGGCAACCAAGCGCGCAGCTGTCCTTGCTAACGCAACCGTCCCGTCGTGGGTCCCCCCCGGAAGAGCACTTCTGGGCAGAACGATGTCCTGCCCGTGGCGTCTGGGCAGAAGGGCTTCTGCCTGCTGAGGCCGGGGGTGGGGGGGGGGGGGGGCGGCGGGGCAAAGCTTATAGGTTACCATGGCAACATCCCTCGGTGGGCGGGGAGAACTGAACTAGGGGGTGGGAGGGGTCAGTCGCGGCTTCATCCTGGGGCCACGCCCGAGTGGCGAGTGATGTCCAGTCTGATTGTCCTCTGGGCAGCGGGGAGCCTGGGGGAGGCCGGGAAGAGGCCGGCTCCATAACAGCACCCCGCAGCCGGGGGTGGGGCTTGTAAACAGGAGACTATCCTGCTCATTGTTCCGGGGCTGGGTGTCCAGGATGAAGGCAGGCGGATCCGGGGTCTGGAGGGCCCGCCTCCTGGCTCATAAACGTCTCACTGAGTCTTCGGTGGATGCAGGGGCGGGGCGGGGGGGGGGGAGGCATTGGGCGTCCCCTTCACAAGGGCACTCTAACCCCGAGGGCTCCCCCCACAACCTCTTCGCTCCCAGAGACCACCTCCCAACACCGTCCCCTGGGGGTTTCAGCCTCTGTGTTTAGGGGGAATTGTGAGGACAGGCTGGCTGCAGCGCTGAAGGGAAGGGCCGCAGCTGGCCCGATCTGGGACCGACCTGCCTGGTGAAGGGGCGGGGTTCACTCAGCACCCGCGGAAGCAGCAGCAGGGGTTTACAGCTGAGGACGGGGGTAGGGTGAGCTGCTGCTGCAACGCAGGTGACGTGGGGATGTGCAGGGGTTTGCCGCGCAGAGGGACGTGGTGAGAAGGGGCTGAGCGGTGGAGCTGCTGGACGCAGGGAGGAAAGGAGGCCAGGACAGGCCAGGACCTGGCAGTCCCGGGGCCGGGCTGGACATCAGGACCCCCAGGGCTGGAGGCGGCCGGCAAGCCCACAGACAGCAGAGTTGGAGGCGTCCGCTGAAGGGCTTGGCTTGGGCTTGAACAGGACAGAGGACCCCGATCAGGGGGACCCAGCCCTGAAAGGGGTTGTCTTGGGCGTATGTAGCAGTAATGTTATTGTTAAGTCGCTCAATCATGTCCAACTCTTTGCGACCCCATGGACTGCAGCACACCAGGCCTCCCTGTCCCTCACCATCTCCCAGAGTTTGCCCAAGTTCATGTTCATTGAATCAGTGATGCCATCCAACCATATCATCCTCTTCTGCCCTCTTCACCTCCTGCCTTCAATCTTTCCCAGCATCAGGGTCTTTTCCAATGAGTCAGCTCTTCACATCAGATGCACAAAGTATTGGAGCTTCAGCTTCAGCTTCAACTTCAGTCCTTCCAATCAATATTCAGGGTTGATTTCCTTTAGGATGGACTGGTTGGATCTCCTTGCAGTCCAAGGGACTCTCAAGAGTCTTCTTCAAAACCACAGTTCAAAAGCATCAATTCTTCAGCGCTCAGGTTTCTTTATGGTTCAGCTCTCACATCCATACATGACTACTGGAAAAATCATAGCTTTGACTAGATGGACCTTTGTTGGCAAAGTGATGTTTCTTCTTTTTAATATGCTGTCTAGGTTTGTCATAGCTTTTCTTCCAAGAAGCAAGCATCTTCTAGTTTCATGGCTAAAGTCACCATCTGCAGTGATTTTGGAGTCCAAGAAGAGAAAATCTGATTATTAATTTTCTATGCAGAGTGAAGGGCTGTGAGGAGAGGAGAAGGGGCGTGGGGAGCAGAGGACAGCTGAGAGGCGGGGAGGGCGCCCAAGGAGGGTGTGTGGGGTCAGGGGGACTGAGGGGCACCCAGGCTGGGAGGGGAGGGGTCCCCTTTCTTTGGAAAGTGTGAGAAGGCAGTTGGCATGAAGGACACAGAGACTACCACTCTGGGGAAAGGAGTTAAGTTCAGGCCTGAGAGTCCTGGCTTCCTGGAGGAGCCACAGCCAGGGATGCCCTAATGTGACAGAGGGCATTGGCTGCGGCCGGCAGGTTAATCCTGTGAGGATTTGCTCATGATGTAACCCAGCGGTTGGCATCACCCCCATGGCACCTCACCCAGCAGCAGTGAGGCACCTGCAGAGGTCTGGGCTGAAGCAGCGAGGGACTCAGGAGGGCAGGGTCTCCCAGGACCCATCGACAGCCCTGGCTGGGGGGCAGGAGTGTCGAGGCCCCAGGAGGCGAGCCGTCTCTGCGGCCGATAGGCCACCGATGGGTGGGCCGGGGCCCCAGGGGCAGACCGGCTCAGAAGGGAGCTTCTCCCCTTGGAAACGCCACCCACCGTCCAGCCCTCGTCAGGGAAGCACCTGGGACTGGAAAGTGGGTCATGCCCAGCCACAAACAAGCCAGCAGCCGCCGTTTCCAGGGACGGGGGCCTGGCTGCGGTCCCTGCACCCAGGGACGTCACACATGGGGCCTCGGCATCCCAGGACAGCCCTCCTTAGCACCTCAGTCGTGGCCGGCCTGTGAAACAGTGGGGGAACATCCCCGAGCAAACCCGATGCCATTGGAATCAAGGGGTTTGGGTTTCACAGTCTTTCTCCTGCCTCCACAACGCAGGAGGCGCTCCTGGAGTTCTGAGCCAGGGGACAGAGTTGTGCTCGGCTCAGCGCCACAGACTGCTGTGTTTGGAACAAAGGGCAGCTGGTGGAAGCGGTGACAGATTAGCCGCAGGTGGGGCTGTTGTTCAACAGAGGAAATGCCTGAGTCAGTAGAGGAGACAAACAGCAACCATGCTCGCTTTTCTCAGCCGTCTGGACTGTAAGCCAGTGAGAGGTCCCAACAGCCCCGGCAGGACTCTTAGGCGCTTCAGCCAGCGATCATCTGGAGAGAGCGTCTCCACGTCCCCGTGGAGGGGCGAGGGACCCCCACTGTTTACACCCCAGTGCTTCTGCAGACTTGCTCTCTGAATAACTGCCTTCCCTGAGCTCAGGGAGTTTTTTGAAGTGTTTACACTTAGAAGTCAGGTCAGGGCCTGGGATGCACAGCCATGCACAGCGTACAACAATCCCCAGGTGTTCGGAAGGCTCGCGGTAAACCTGTTTGGTTTTCTCTCTCCCTGAGACATGGGAGTAATTGCTCCAAGTCCCCCTTCCTTTCCACGGACACGAGAGACTGTCAGGCTGAGCTTCTGTCAGGTTGAGCAGCTGCATGAAGTCCGGTGAAAGACTCGGGTAAAGTCCTTCTTGAATAAGAATACCAATTTAAAATGAACTATTTCTGTCTTTTTGTTCAAATTAGAAGTAAGGGTTTTTTTGAGTAAAAATCAGTTCTTGGAGGGAAACTGTTGTTCCCGTCTATGATTTGTGACCTTAACCATCTTGACCAGGAGGGCTGTGTTAACAACAGAGCTCCCTGCGGGCCGGCTCCACCTCCCTGTAGTGTGGTCCATCCATACTGTCTCTGTGTTTTCAAAAACTGCACATTTTGTGTAGCTTTTGCCACCTACCAAGACCAGTTCTCTCACTTCTGCTGTTTCAGTAGCAAGTTGGATTTCCTGAATGTGTCTGTTAAGAAAAGACATGAGTCACGTACATTCCTACTTAATGAGACGGGATGCAACTGCATACAGCGTAACCCTCCTTTGCAGTCACCACTTCTCAATGGAAAAGCAGATTGCTACGACGGGGCGGGACCATCCCAGCCCCTCCTTCCTGGGGCAGAATCCTGCCTCTCCCTGCTCTGGGTTCCCACTGGGCTCCGGGGAGCCCTCCGGCCTGTGGAGCCATTCATCTTGGCTGCTCTCTGCTTATCCACCCTGACAGTACTGTTGCCATGGCAACACTTGCACGCCAATGCCTGAATCTGAGACGACTCAGAAAGTCTGGCCTTGAAATACCCTTTTGCCTCATCAGCCACTGAAGGGGCTGTTTTCAGGCTGATAAATTCAGAAAATCTGTCCTCTCTTACATGCCCGGTTCACGAAACCTGTCGTTTCCAACCAAACAAGACTTGTCATCGTCCCGGCCTCTGAGCACGGGAGTCCGCATCCAGTCACTTTCACCTGGTGCCTTGGCCAGGTCGGACGGCGAGCAGGCTTTTCTTTTTGTTTTATAATAATCCTAGATCTACGAAAAGTTGCCAATAGAGTGCAGAATTCCCACATACTGTCCATTCTGTTTCCTTAATGTGAACATCTTACAAACCTGTGGTACATTTGTCGAAACCGAGGGATTAACACTGGGAAATAACGGAACTTCAGATTTTATTCCATTTCCCCAGCTTCCCCCCCTTTCTCTATGTGCTCCGAGACCCCAGGCAGGTGGCCACGTTACATGCAGCCACCGCGTCTGCTTTTTGGTCTGTGCCAGCCTCTCTGCTCTGCTTTGATGCCTGTGGCCCTTTTGGAGAATATGGGTCAGGGGTTGTGTAGACTGCCCCTTAATTCAGGCTCGTCTGATGTCTTCTCATCACTGGGCTGGTTTCAGGGAGGAAGACCCCGGCGTGCAGGGCCTTTCTCGTCGCGTTGAGCGGGGGGACAGCACACAGCTGGCCCACCCGTGGACCCTGCAGAGGGGGCCCCTCGCCCTCATCTACTCAGGTCCCATCTCCCAGTCTTGCTTTCCTGACCTGCGAGGTACGGGGCTGGTTCACGGCCCCTCCGGAGGTCACTCTCATCCATTCTCTTTCTAGTCCACGCGATGGTGCTTCTCTGCGAGAGGCCCGCTCACCGGACTGGTTACCGTCCACACCGTGAAACCCTTCTGATTTCCAGACAGGAAGGTCCTGGGGTGGGTACCTGGGCCTCGGGGAAGCGGCAGCGTTCTCCGCCGGAATCACAGCCGCGTTTCCGCCTCTGCCTGCAGCTCTCTTCGGGGTTCTGTTTGAGAAGAACAAGGAGGCCGCCTTCGCCAACTACCGCCTCTGGGAAGCCCTGGGCTTCGTCATCGCCTTCGGATACAGCACGTTCCTGTGCGTCAGCGTCAAACTGTACGTCCTCCTGGGCGTCCTGGGCGCCGCCATGGCCGCCTACGGGGCCGTCGAGTACCTGGAGTCCAGGAAGGCGGTCGGGCCGCTGGCCGCAGCGCGGACAAAACCCGCCGAGGAGGGGGTGGCACAGACGAAGCTGTGAACCGACAAGCCCCGCGGTGGGCGGACCTGGGGCGGCCCCAGAGCAGGCGAGCGTTACCCGGAGACTCCGCGGGGTCTGCGGTTGATTCTTTACGACCGCTTCAACGCGGTTTTACTTTTAGGTGATGTTTTTTCTATCTTATCAGATTCTTCAGTCCACCATCTCATCAGCGGAGATGCAGAGTGTAGGTGGAGGAATCAGTTCGTTTCAGATACAGAAGAGATAAACTCAGGATACCACCAGCCACCAGGGACTTGCCTAGAGTCACGGGTCAATAGCCTAGGCTTGTTTCGGGGTTGTTGTTAAGAACTCGAAAGTCGCTGAAAAGACGCAGCCCAATGCCAGCACTTTGCAAATGGGCAAACTGACGCCCTGGCAAGTCAGTGACTGCCTCCCAGAGTCAGTGAGGGACAAAGCCAGACGAGGCTCTCTGTGTCTTGAAGCTTATAGGGTATGAGTTTCTAAATAAATGCAGTTATTTTATGGACCTAACTCTTGTCCAAATACTTTACTCCACCCACCTGGATCACACAAACAAACGTCATCACATTGGCTTGTCGGAGGCCACTGATGACAACAGATGCAAGTTACTTCCAACGGGACTTGACACATGGGGCTGATAACACATGAACCCGGACGCGGGCCCACCAGTCTCCTGGCCTCTGCCTGCCTCTCCGGCAAGTACATCCATCCTGCTCCTTCCTCCTCGTCTGACGCCCGATAATGCAGGCACGGGCATTCTCTGAGCCCAGCTGTCTTTTGGAGACACCTCACCCCCGGAACCTCTCAGACAGGGCTCCCCATGTCTCCTCTTTTCTCCTTTCAGCCCAGCTTGCCTCCTCCCCCGCCTCGGTCCCTGCTCTTCTCCAGGCTTCTCTCCACGCATCCCGTGGCCGTGTGCCTGCCTGCCCTCCTCCAGCCCTGAAGCAAACCTGTCTGGCAGGCCCTGTGGCCCTCCCAAGGCTGAGTTTCCGAGGTGTGTCCTACAGCCGAGCCCAGGGCCTTCCACCTTCCAGGGGGCCGCCCGGCCCCTCTCCAAGGCACTGTGGCCTCTAGAGCTTTGCTCACGGGCCTCCTCGACCTTGAGTGCCTTCCTGCCCTCAACACAGACCCCTCGGGCTTGTCCGGGCTGTGGCCGTGGCCGCGGGACGCACACTTCCTAACGCTGGCATTTGTGTGCGCCCCCTGCTCAGTACTGTGGCTGGCAGTGCTTGGTCCTCCTGGGCCTGGGTGCTGGAGCTGGGGACACTCTGCCTGCAGAGACCCAGTGGACTCGCAGAAATGCACGAACGTGGGCAGAGGGGCTCGGCCGGGAACATCAGACCCACAGCCGCCCCTTCTCCCGACTCCAGGCTGAGAAGCCACGGGAGGGCCCTGCGTCCCCGTGAGGTCCGGAGTCGGAGGCCAAGGCACCCCGGGCTCTGGCGGAAGGCAGAGCTCCTTGCTCTGTCTGCGGCTGTTGCTGCTCGAGGGAAAATGTGCGGGAGCCCCAGCCCCTCGGGCGACGGGAGGGCTGCGGGTCCAGGGGGTGAGGGCCCGGGCCGGGCAGCCATCTGAAGAGCGGCCGCCGGGGCCGCCGAAGGCTCCCACTGGACGGCAGCTCCCGCCTGCTGGCCGGCTGCTCCTGGAAGGTGGCCTGTGGCACTCAGGCCTGTTCTTTCCTGCTCATCCTCTGAACTTGGCCTGCGCCCTTCAACCTGGGTGTATGTTCGGGTACCTTGATGCGGGCACAGAGACAGAACAGGGCTCTTGCTTCCTCCTGGGCCCCGGGCTGGGGCGGGGGGTGAGCGGGGGTCCCTGGGTTGCGCCAGTGTTGCTCTGGGAAGGCTGAATTGTAGCAGAAAGTAAGGGACTTAATCTTGAGCATAGTACTCTATTTGCAAAATGGAAATGTTCCTCCTTCATGAGGAATCCTTGAGACAAGATGTTATTCAAAGGGAAAAAGCAGAGGAGAGATAAACTAGGAGTTTGAGAATAACATATACACCCTGTTACATATAAAGTAGAACAACATATACAAACTATTACATATAAAGTAGAAGAACAACAAGGACCTACTGTATAGCACAGGGAAATATACTCAATATTTTAAAATAACCTATAAAGGAAAGAGTCTGAAAAAGAAAAAAATATATATATATAATGCTTAGAATTTTTTTGAAAAAACACTGTGGGTTATAAAACGCTATAAAGCACTGTACGGACTTCCCAGGTGGCTTAGGGGTAAAGAACCCGCCTGCCAACGCAGGAGATGCAGGAGATGCTGGTTCAGTCCCTGGGTCGGAAAGATCCCCTGGAGAATGCAATGGCAACCCACTCCAGTATTCTAGCCTGGAGAATCCCATGGACAGAGGAGCCTGGCGGGCTACTGTCCATGGCTCTCAAAGAGTGGACACAATTTGAGTGACTGAGCACACACACCAAGTACTGTACACAGTGAAATAAGAATGAACACCTCAGACTAAGATTAAATGCAATGGTTTCGTCCATCTCTAAACCCCAGTGGGGCTATTATGAGCCTCAATTAGACTGGATCCAACAATTGTAAGTCTCTTATCCACCTGCCAGGGCTCAGGAACAAAGGCAAAATTTTACTACTTGCTCAGAGTTACTCACTAGGAAAAGATTTTCAAAAATAAAATGTGCAAATGTAATGTCACAATGTATGGTTAAACATATCCTAAAAATTAAATGTGTATCTAAAATAAAGTGGTAAGTGTAGAAATGAAGTCACAAGCACATAATAATAAAGAGAAAGTCTGTGTGGCAATAATCCAGGCTCATGGGCGCAGGAGTCACCATCGTCTAAAACAAGCCCTGAGTTTACTGGCAGCCCAGGTAAGAAGAGAGAGCACAGACAACCTCATGGTCACTATTTGATGGAAGGGGGCTGCCAGTCTTCAGAAGAGAACAGTCCTCTAGGTGACACGTAAATGAGCACCCGCGTGGGTCACGGGTGAGGAACACCGGCGAGCCCGTGGACACCGCCCCTGGCCGACGGCCAGGTGTCCTGCTGGTCGTGGCGACAGTGACCACTCTGGGAGCCCGCCGGACGGGCTTCTGCGGACGGGCCGGGGGCCCCAGGAAGCCAGGAGGGCGGCCTTCAGTGAGAACGGCCCGTCACGTCACACCCCACCCTCCAGGAGCCTGGAAACTCCTACTCGAGTCGAAGCGTTGGGCCTCGGGAGACCCTCACCCTCACCCTGACCCCAGCCAGGTTTATGTAGTCCGTGAGTGAGGCGCTAGTTTACTAGTTTACTAGTTTACCAGTTTACTAGTTTACTAGTCAGAGAGGATGACAAAATAAATCACATGGAACGAGAGGGTTAAAAAGGACTCGGGGTTTGGCAGCCTCTTCTAGTTTCACACCCAAATCAGAAACGGAAATTTTTTTTTCCCCCTCCTGAGCCCCCTTCCAGGCCCAGGTCACGCTTCTCCACGTCTCTGAGCTCCCCCCCACCAGCCTCCTCCAAACAGGCCCTCAGAACCCCCCTCCCCAGTCACACAATCCTTTCCAGGCCTCCCCCTGCCCCATAATCTGAGTTCATCTCCCATCTCCCTGCTCCTTTAATCGCCTCCCTCCCAGTTCCTGGGCCCAGGCTTCCTGGTTTTCTTTTTCAAATACCAGACTAAAAGTCTGACACATTCATCTACCTGCAAAGTCTGTCTCCATGGCTTCGTCTCAGCTCACGGGCAGGTCTCTGTCCATCCATCTGCGGGGAGGCGACGTTTGCGGACGGAACAGACAGGACACGTTCACGGAAGGTGCTGCGTCCACCACCTCCAGACGCCTGGCCAAGCGTCGGGGGGACCCCACTGTTGGGGGAGAGCCTTGTGGGCTGCAGGGCAGCCCCTCATCCCGGGGACACGGTGGGCCCTCCACAGGGCTGTCACCACTGCCGCGCTGAGTCCGTGACCAGTTACGAGGCTTCCTCATCCCGTCCTTACAGCTGGGGGGGGGGAGCACTGGGTTTATCTCTCCTGACCTCTGACCCAGGGGCTCAGCCTGGAGTGGAGCCTGGGCATCCGCATTTTGGAAAGCTCCCCAGTGTTGGACCGTGTGGCTGGGTTTTAAAGTCATGTCATGTCTCTGCTCTTGCAGCGGCTCGCTCACTTAGCTGGCTAACAGCATATGAAGTACATTTCTGAAAAGAATTCTGGGAGTAAGCACCACTGCTTGTCGTTGTCATTGCAGCTCATGACAAGTGACATCGTGGAATCCCAGTGCCCCCTGGACGCCATGAAGGAACACGACAATAGTAGCAGCTCCACTGACGTTTAGCCAAACAGCCGAGTGAGGGGCCCATCACCGTCGGCACCGCTCGGCCAAGAGCTCCCGGGGGAGACGCCTCGGCCTTCGCTGTCCTCGCGTTTCCTGGTGGCGGCTCAGCCAGGCCCTCCGCGGGTCCACTGACCCTTTCCCTGCCCCGGACCCGCCGCACCCCTCAGCCTCCAGCACCCCCTCCAGGGGCCTGGCCTCCCCTGCAGGCCTCTGCCCCCCAACGCCTGCAGACAGCGCCTGTGACCGCCCAGGACTCTGGGCCCAGCTCCCGGCAGTCACTCACCCGCCCCTGGACAGGCCTCTGTCTCCAGCATCATCTCCCATAGGGAGCACCCCCCCACCCGCCACGCACCCGCCGGCTGCCCTGGCCTAACCCACACCCACCACCGCCTCTGTCAGGCACCGGCCCCGTTGGCCTCGCTTCTGGGAAGTCTTCCAGCCCCGCGCTGTCTGTGGCCTCTGGTGGCTCCTGACCCAATGACCATCCTTCAAGAGTCAGACTCACCCGCTGCCTCCTCTACTCATGACCGGCCAGTGCTGACCATTTTTTTTTTTTTCAACACCTTAGTCGGGCCTGCTGGACCCTCCGTGAGTCAGTCCTGACTCATCCTTGCCCCCACCCCTTCTCTCCCCAAATTACAATATAAGTTCCCCCAGTATGACATAAACTTATAAATATATTGCATATAAATATCATAATCTCCACACCTCAGCAGTGATCGCTGGCTTTATCAAAATTTCTTTCCTCCCCCTGTGCTCAAAATTCACCTCAGATGCCTTTTTTCAGGCGCACACTTTGAAAACTGCCTTGCTCCTCCCAGGCAGAGACCCTTCCCCAGAGGGTTCAGCGCTTCCTCCCACGCCTCCGGTTTCACCAGTCTGTCTGTCTGTCCCTTCTCTGGTGGGACGGTGGGGATGGGGGCAGATCCCTCAGCGGGAGGAGCCTGGGTTTGCGGCAGCGGTGGGCAGCCCGCCTGTTCCCCTCTCTCCCGCGGGGGCTCAGCACCCCGGGCCCGGGGAGGCGGGCAGGAGGGAGGCGCCTGTCTGTCCCCTCTGTCCGTCCAGGCCGGGGAGCAGCGCGCCAGCATCACCTGGACCGCGGAGGCCGGGCGGCTGCACGGCGCCCCCTGGCGGGCAGGGAGGGCACCGACCCGCACCCGAGCTCCCCGAGGGATGCTCCCGCCGCAGGTGACACCAGGCCCACCTCCCTCTGGCTCCAGGATCCGCTTGTTATTTCTGTCAGAACATCCGTCCGACTTTCGTGCAGGGCTCCTTCACCGCTCCTCCCTCATTTCCTTACGAAAAATAAAACAAAAGAGCCACAAGCAGGCTTCCCTCGTGGCTCAGACAGTAAAGAATCTGCCTGCAGTGGAGGCCCAGGTCCTAGCTGACACTCGAGTGAGCGGCCGGAGGAAAGTGAAGATCTGAGGTCTCAACACTGGCATTTTCCAAGCTTTAAACGTCAGGGTGAGGGCGAGGAGCTGGGGGACGTGACCAGGGAGGCTGGCTGAGCGGGGCTGCAGGGTCCAGACAGAGACCGGGTGAGGTGGGATGAGGACAGGCCGGTTGCTGACTTGGCGGTGATGAGGCTGCTGCTGTCCGTGATCGCAGAGACTGGCGGGACTTTGGAGATGAAGACGGGAGCCCAGTGGCTCAAAGAGGAGTGTAGACGGTGGGGTCTCCAGCTCCGCCCAGAAGTTTTCTCCAGAGAGAAGAGGCCACAGCTCCAGCGTGGCCTCGGGTACAAGGGTCATTATGTCACCAAAATTGGTGACAGCTGCTCATGGGTCATAAGTCAGAAAACAGGCAAGGTTGGTGAAAGGGAAAGTTTGCTTTATTCTGGTTGCTGGAACCCAGGGGGGCGTGTGACTCCTCTCCAAAGGCCAGCTCCCACCGCTAACCCCCCCGACCGTCTTGCCGCTGAGGGTCAGTGGGCAAGAGCTTCTAAGGCGGAGTTTCAGGGGTGTATAGATGGAGGGAAGGGGCTACATGCAGCTCTGGCGTCACTGGTGGTCTGACCAGCATCTTGACTATTTTAAGAGCAATTAATCTTCAGTTCAGGGCTTCCCTAACGGCTCAGTGGTAAAGAATCTCCCTGCCAAGCATAAGACGTGGGTTCGATCCCTGGGTTGGGAAGATCCCCTGGAGAAGGAAATAACAGCCCCACTCCAGTATTCTTGCCTGGGGAAATCCATGGACAGAGGAGCCTGGCAGGCAGAGTCGGACACAAGTTATCGACTAAACAACAACGACTAAACTACATTATTTAGTCTTGTTAGACTGCTTTTCTTTGCTTCTGCATTTTCTCACTTCTCTGATTAATCTTATTCTTGGCTAAAGTTTTTCCACAGACAAAAGGCCCTGGAGGGCTTGGGGGTGGGGAGGACCATAAGGTTGAAATGATTCTAGATCAAATTCCTCCTGAGAAATTGAGAAAAGCAAGACTAGACAGCAAGGTTAGTGACTCGTCCTGGATCACACAGCTGGCTAACTGAAGAAATGATACTAGAACCTGGTTTCATAACTTATGGTTGAGGATGTTTTTCTACTAAAAGGCACAAGAGTGATAAATAACTCCCAATGCTCCTCAACTGAGATAGATGCTAAGTTTTTAGAACTTTTTATTGAACTGCAACATAAAGACAGAAAAGGTACAATTATATGTGTACAGTTTGGTGAATTTTCACAAACTGAACACACTGATGTAACCAGCACCCAGACCAAGAAACAGACCACCACCAGCGTGGACCCCCGGGGGACTCACTGTTGTCACTTCCTCCAAGGGTGACAGCTCCCAAAACCATAGGCTGATTTTATGTGCTTACTTACACGCGTCTCTCTCAAGTTTTTCTTACAAAAGTATCTTGTTCATGTAAGTTCTTCAACAGTACTTAAGCGATGATGGTAATTAATAACAGTCCATTCTCAATAAATACTTACCATCCTTCCAATGAACCAGGCACTATGCAAGTTTCGATTTTCCATGCATATTAACTGGCAAAGTGTCAGTGGTGTGGTTACTGGTTGGGACGTTCTTTGGCGTCCAGGAAAGACTTCCACATTCCCATAATCATGCTGCTTTCCCTGGCTGCCTCCCTCAGGCTTGGTAGATGGGGTTGTTTTTCTATTGACCACTTGGGGCAAGGGTCTTGGTGATGGAACTTGGTGTAACAAAATAGTGAACATTCTATTGTGGATTCAGAGTTTCCTTGGACTTCGTGAAAATTCTAGATTTTAAACATCATAATGAGTTGGGGCTGGGAAAAGAAGAAGCATTAGGCGCTTCCTCCTGATGCTCTCAGAGGGGAGCGTGTTTAGTAAGACTGTCCGGTCTCAGAGAACAGACCTGTGAGCTTGAGGGTGAGGTTAGCAGATGCTGTAAACAGTGGATGCCTGTGAGGTCCACATAACTGATGACAGAAAGCCTCAAAGGCTTTGGTGTGGAGCCGGGCAGAAGGCTCCATGATCCAGGCAGATCAGCCCTGCCCTGGAGCGTGGACGCCCCTTGGAGGCTGTTTTGCGTGTGGGCAGTGACCAGCAGGCACTCACTGGAAGCCTCTCTATGCGTGAGGAGGCCCAGGTTCCCCTGGTGAACTCAAGCCGTGGAGAAAACTGAGCCCATTGAGAAATGATCAAAAGGAGGCTGAACGTCGAAAAGACAGTTGGGAGAAACGCGTTTTCTCATTTTGGAAAAGGACATCATTGTCATCAGATAAGTGCCCCCTGCATTTTCCTTGCTGTTCATGGGCCCTTAGCAACCGCCTCTCATCGGGACCATCACCTCCTTTCCCAGCCCCGGCACCCAGCGGGGCACCCAGCTTGGAACTCTGGAAGCTCAAGCGACCATCTCAAGCTGAATGGAACATCTACAGCTGTTGATCAGACTCAGACAATTCAGGTCCAGACGCCTCCACTCCAGCCTGGAGGCCTCCCCCGGCGTGCGCGTCCCTGACATCCTCCCAGACCTGCCGTTTGTCTGCTGTGCCTGAAGACAGTCAGCGGCGGAAGGACTTGATTACTCTTGGTTTTTAGAAAATTTACTAGGTGGGTGGCCGGAGGACAGCAATGAATAATTAACAGGTTAATACGACAAACCGAAAAAGAAAGTTGCCTTCTAGGCTCCATACAAGGAATGATTTTATTCTTGATTTGCTAACTAGAAAATCTGCAGTGATTCCCTTTTGTTTGACACCACTCAGCCGGCATCTTTGGCTGCTGGGCTGTGCGGCTTTTATATAGTTACGTGAAGCAGTTTATTGGTCCCGAGTGGTTATAACCGTGCCTGTAATGAGGTAGGTGATGGGGAAACATTACACATTAATCAGTGAGCGATAGCGCGCTGGAACCTGAAGGGGCTGAGTACAAAGTTTCTGTGTGAGGCCCCGGCTTCGAGACGGCTCTCTTGGGTTGGGTTGAGGCCTATAGTCCACAGGCCTGGCCCACAGGCCCCAGAAGACGGGGTGAGATTCTGGGGTAGCCTTCCTGGAGGGTGCATCCACCCGGCGTCTGCTGTGGCTTCAGTGGATAAAAAATGTTCACTTTGGAAATGCAGATGTTTTATGTAGAAATAATATTTATTGTGGTCCCACTAAAGTAAAGCCCAGGAGATCCCCAGGGGCTCACCAGAGGAGCCCACCACCTCTTCTCCGAGGCCTCAGGAGTGTCGTCAATGGGACCACTCAGCCTCGGCCTGTGTGGTCTCCTGAAGGGAGGGAAGCCCAGGGCCCACACCCTGACCGGCCCCCAGGGTTTGTGAGGAGAGCAGGCCGCATCACTGGTGACCCGCACACCTGCATCCGGTCCTGCCCTTCTCAGCTGGTCTCTGCAGCTGCCGAGGGAAGACCCCAAACCCACCGTTGGATCAGGGCCTGACAACGCAGCGTTCCGTTCCCGCTTGGTGCCCTGCGTTTACACCCAGCCGGCTCAGGGACCATCGCAGCCACGCCTGGACATCGCACTCACACTTGGACACCGCACCCCCGCCTGGACATCGCACCCACGCCTGGACATCGCAGCCACGCCTGGACATCGCAGCCACGCCTGGACACCGCACCCCCGCCTGGACACCGCAGCCACGCCTGGACATCGCACCCACGCCTGGACATCGCAGCCACGCCTGGGGGGAGGCCCCTAAGGCGCTGGGTCCAGGGCCACTAGGATCGGTGAGCAGACGTCCTCTCCTGTGGGCATAGCAGGCAGGTTCGATACTGTCTGAGCCACCAGCGAAGCCTGGGACCATGGCAGAGTTTTCATTTCCAGCCTGGCCCCTTCCACCAGCGTTTATGAACCGCGAACACGTGCTCGGGAGGCTGGGTGCAAGAGGTGTTTGGAAGTGGCCTTTGCCTTCAGGAAACTGAAGGATTTAATGATAAAATAGACTTCCTTACAATTAACACCAAAAATGGCACATGGATTCTGTTTGAGAATAATGAAATTGTTCTGGGTTTAAACAATGCCAACTTTTTCCTGAAAAGAACATGTATGTATGTAGTACATAGGAACTCTTTTTACAAAGTTATTATTGAAGTTTAGTTGATTTACAATATTAGTTTCAAGTGTAACAAGGAACTCTTAAGTTGGCTGACTTAAAATATAGGACAAATCATGGACTTGCCTGGTGATGCAGTGGTTAAGCCTTCACCTTCCAACACAGAGGTGGGGGTTCAGTCCCTGGTTGGGGAGTTAAAATCCTACATGCCTCATGGCCAGAGTATGGCCAGAAAACCAAAATGTAAAAGAGAAGCAATATTGTAACAAATTCGATAAAGACTTTAAAAAATAGAGCAAGTAATACATAGGTAATATTTTTCATGTGAGAGGCACTCTGTGTTTCTATAAACTATAAACCACGACTGAAATCTATAGATTATGCATCAGGAAAGGGGGATAAACAGGATGGTGACGTCTCTAAGACAAACGGTTGAGGTTGATTCATCCCCATAAGCTGGCTTCACCATCTAGAAAAATTATGCTGGAACCTCCCGCTACTGCTGGCTCCCATTCAATAAAAATGGAAAATTTTTTAAAGTTTAAACAATTAACTTCTCAATTTGCAAATCGCTGTGTTAAGCCGTGTGAAATATCATCTGTGGGTACAAATTCTACATTCACAACAAGATGGCATTTTAAAATATACTTACACTGTGACTGAAGGTAATGCTATTAATAATAAGAAAAAAAAAGGAAATCACATTTTCACAAGAGACGCATAAAAATAAAGGCTTTGTAAAGGAAATCTCCAGTACTTCCCAAAAAAGGCGGGGAAAATATTTTTGGATTTAACTTTTCAAATTGAAATATCAAGGCCTTTCTGTAGAAACATACAGTTTCATGACTTGTATCTTGTGCACATACACGCTATAAACAGGCTCGTAGGCCACATCCGCTGACCGACGTTTCTTATGGAACCAGCCCCCACTTAGGTGGACTCTGTGCTGCGTCTGAATCAGGGTCACCTGAGAAGGTCCTTCTCCCGGCCCCCACACCTTTCCTCTCTCAGTTCATTGGCGAATGAAGGGCAAGGTGTTAATTAGATGGTTTAATACTTCAGTGGGATCCTGTTCCCGTGGAAGATGCCCCAGGGCAATTTGTCTTTTAAGCAGTGGAAGTGCCAAAAAATAAAGTGTGAATTAAAAAAATAAAAGAACTAACTCCCAGTTCTTCTCTGAGGGTCTAGTTTGGAAGGAAATGTGAGAACTGGCAGTCTGACAGGCCCTGGGGGCCAGCCCCACCCAGGAATGCATGTGCAGTGATTGGTCTTTCGGGAGAAGCAGTGGGCCCACAGGGGCATCCCAGGAGCCGGGATTCCAGTGATGACAGAAGTGCTGTCTGACTGATTCCCTTCCCCAGAACCCGTGTGCTCTGAGGTATCATCAAGGTCTGGGAAAGAGAAACTTCCTTCATGGCCAGGACTGTGTGTGACCGGGGCTGAAAGTGAAAGTCGCTCAGTCGTGCCTGACTCTTTGCGACCCCATGGACTATACAGTCCGTGGAATTCTCCAGGACAGAATACTGGAGTGGGCAGCCTTTCCCTTCTCCAGGGGCTCTTACCAACCCAGGGATAGAACCCAGGTCTCCCGCATTGGAGGTGGATTCTTTACCAGCTGAGCCACCAGGGAAGCCCAAGAATCCTGGAGTGGGTAGCCTGTCCCTTCTCCAGGGGATCTTCCTGACCCAGGAATCAGGCCGGGTTCTCCTGCATTGCGGGCAGATTCTTTACCAGCTGAGCTATGACGTCATGAGACTAATTATGCTCATGACCTCCTCTGTGTCTGGAATTGTCTTGCTCCTGGACCAGCTCCTGCTCTGATGAAGTCAGCGTGTTACCTCCCACGGAAGACATGGAATGCGGCATGTCTGAAACATCGGTCTTGGGTAGCCCGTTCCAAGGTTCCCTAGGCTTTGACGCACTCCACTTCACACAGCTGAGTTCGAGGCTGGTCCTGGCCCTGTGTGCTGGATCGTCCGTCTGGATGAGGGCTCTCATCTCAGGAACCATGCAGAGTGTTCATTCACCGCAGCAGCGTCGGGCACACACAGGATGCTGGCCCTGGCTGCTGCAGGGTCTGCAGAGCTCACAGCTCCCCAGAGCTGAGGGGGCTCCTGCCCGCCGCCTCCTCCAGGGACAGAGACCCGCCCCTGGCCTCCATCCTCGGGGAGGGGGACCCCTCTCCTTGGGGGTGCTGGCTTGGGAGCATTCCAGGAGGTACCAGTTTCCAAGGGACTCTCTACGACCCACGTCCCTCCTCCCACAGAAGGGCTTCAGAGTTTGTCTCCAGCCTGTTTTTCTTTTTTAAATTAGAGTCTAGTTGACGTACAGTGTTGCATTCATTTCAGGTGTACAGAGAAGTGACTCAGTTATATACGCACATATATATATCTCCATCCTTTTTTAGATTCTTTTCCCATACAGGTCATTGCAGAATATTGAGTAGAGTCCCCTGAGCTGAACAGAAAGTCCTTATCAGTTGTTTCTTTTATATATATGTCTCTGTTTTCTACATCTGTGACTACTTCTGTTTTGTAAATAAGTCCCTTTGCACCATCTTATTTAGATTCCACATATAAATGACATTATATGGTATTTGTCTTCCTTTTTCTGGATTATTTCACCGAGTGTGCCAGTCTCTGGGCCTGCCTATGTTACTGCAAAAAGCATGATTCAGTCCTTTCGCATGGATACGCTCTCCTGTGTATACGTCCCACATCTCTGTCCTTTGATGGACGTCTAGGTTGCTTTCATGCCTTGGCTATTATGGTATTGCAAGGAATTTTGGGGGTGCATGTACCTTTTCAAGTTGTGGTTTTCTCTGGAGCTCTGCCCAGGAGTGGCATTGCGAGATCATATGGTCACCCTGTATTTAGTGTTTTAAGGAACCTCAGTACTGTTCTCCACAGTGGTTACAACAGTTTGCATTCCCACCAACACAGTCCTTTTCTCCAAACACTCCCTCTCCACCTTTTATTGTTTGTAGATTCTTTGATGATGGTCCAACCTATTTTTAATCCCTACACATAACCTCTACACATATTTTTCTTAATTGAACTGTTTGCTGTCATCAGTACCTGTGAGAACAAGGCAGGATAAACACATTTCAAGTAGCTCCAGAAGGACTTTTATTCAGGAGAAAAAGCTCAAATATGCATTTGGTTTCTCAGTGAAATTTTAATAAGAAAGTGGATACTTGATTGAAACGAGGTCCAAGGGCAGTGTGTGTACCGCCCAGCAGCCTGCCAGGATTTGGCCTCCTTAGACTTCGTTCCCCCCCCGACCACCCACCCCAGGATGAGCCATGGCCTCCTGGGCTCCGCGGTGGGAGCAGACCCAGGCCAGCGGAGCTGCCTGGGAGCAGCGTTTCCCGTTTCTGTTCTCCTCCGGCTTCTCTGACCGCCACCTGCACAGGCTGGGGAAGGCTGGCTCCAGCCTCTGAGCCCTGATTCCAGGTGAAGCGGGCTCTGGTAGAGCACACCTTCTTCTCTCGAGCCTCCGAGAGGTTTACTCCCAAGGTGGGAGAAGGCGGAGGCGGCCAGAACCTGGACACCAGTCCAGCTGGTTCGTCCGACTCGGCATTTCTTACACTGCTTTTGTGAAATGCTACCATTAGCACGTCACACACACCTGAAGAGGGGATCCTGTTCAATCATGGCAACTTTCTTGGAGACAGAGATAAGCATTTTTAACTTTGTTTAATCAGCTTCCATCATTATTTGAGCCAGCCTCACCCAGCCCTTATTTCCACCCTCACGCCTGCCATGCACACACACAAATGTACACACTCACAAATGTACACACACACACACGGCTTGAAATACGTGTTAATACCACTGAACACAGTTTGAAAACATCACGGTCAATTGCAAAGACAGAATTCTGTACCAGCCACGACAGATCTATAAATTCTATAATTTATAAATATATATTTATATTTATAAATTTTTTTAAATTTTATAAATTTTATAAATTTATAACTTTATAATTATAATTATAAATTTAAATTTTATATAATTTTATGAAATATCTATAAAAAATCTATAAATACGTTCCAGGTCAAAGCAGTAATGACGCTGAAGGGGCACTCATTTTGTTGATTCTGCTTTGTTCATAACTCTTTCGGACCCTTGTGTGGAAGCCCTTCCTAGCCCACTGGCAGCCTTGATAGCAGAGGCGACCCACACCCTACAGGTGGCTTCAGTTCAGAAACAAGGTCGCTTGGCAACAAGTATCTCCCTTCCTCCTCAACAACTTCTCGCAGCTTCAAATATGGAGAAGGTGGGTGAGCAAGTCGAGTCTCCCCGCCCCCTCCCTTTCATCCTTCCTTCCTTCCCTCCCTCCCTTTCTTCCATTCTTCTTTTTTCCCTTCTTTTGTTGATGAAAATTCAATTAACCATCAAGTTAGGAAGAAGAAAAAAGGGAATTTTATTGGAGCCAAATTGAGGATTATAACCCAGGAAGTAGAGGCTCAGAATGCTCGGAGAACCGTCCCAACCGCTAGAAGTCAAAGGCACAGTCATGTATATTTGAGACAAGAAATTGTACATCAAGATAACACACTGCTACATTACATAAAGTTCACCAAGGATCCATAGTCCAAGTAAACACATACAGAGTAAACAGCAAGTCTCCATGACCCTCGACAGAGCTGGGAAAACACTCTACTTTTATGAAGTTTTATTGCTAATGTCAGAAGAAAGAAAAAACTTGACCTTTATGGTTGCCCAGGCCCTCCTGTCTTTGAGGAGCTCTGGTTAACATGTAATGAGATGCACATGGCCCTAACACACACATACATACAGAATTTTATGTTTAATTTTTTTCTTGTCCTGCCTTAAAGTAATAAATTTCATTTTATCACTTTCTTCCTTCTTTCCTTCTTCCCTTCCTTCCTTCCTTTCTTGTCCAGACTGGACACCCTGAAAATACAGCGTGTGTCACATTTACTCCTGCTCCATCAATTGGAATCTTCCGAACACCACAGAATTTCCATCAAATAAATTATTTATGTCACTTTACGTGGTTAATTATGCATGAATGATACAAATATGGTCAAAGAAACAGTCAAAGTGGCCTGAACTTGGAATTTTTGATGAGCACAGAGGACTTTGGAATACTGACATTTTCTCCCAGAGGCTATGACTATTTTCACCTTTTTTCTAGGTCATACCAAAGCCTCAAGCTTTATCGTCAGTTTTGGTTTTTCTCACAAATGTTCCTGTTTTCTTTCTTTGAAAGCTCAGAAAAATGTTGAATCTGCACTTTCTGTTTCTCTTGTAAAATGTGAGGTGCAATCCTCAGACAACCATTGCGATCACAGAATGAGTTTTTAAAAACTCCAATGTTCTTCCTCAACTCTTTCTTGCAAATGAGCTGATATTTGAACAAACTGGGGCCTCTGAAACACCTCCAGGCCCTGGGACCATGAGGTGGGCCCTAGGAGATAGTCACAGGGGCCCGGCCCGAGTTCCTGAAACTTCTCAGGCCAACCAGACCCTGGCTAATCTCGTAACACCACGGTTCCCAGCTTTTTACACATGCTCGGATTCACTTAACTGTAGAAACGTGGCCATTTTTGCTCTGAACAGTGCTCACGTTGTAGCCAACAGGGTCCACTGAGGCTCAGTGGAAGTGTGGCGGGGTCCCTGCCGGCACGTTTAGCTCATTCTTATAGAAGGAGGTGCGCTGTTGAGCTCTGAGGAGAAGAGCGTGGGGACACGTGGGTCTGGGTCTCTAGGCAGCAGTGATGGGCATGTTTGTGCAGAGGCAAGAGTCCGTGAGACCGGATAACGTCTGGGAGGGTACAGACCACAGGTGACCTCCGGACTTGGACTCCTAGATGAAATCTCCACCAGGTCGCCATCTGTCCACCCAACCTCTTTTCTAACAATATATTTTATTTTTTTTAGTTGAAGTATAGTTGCTTTACTTCCTTCTTTGAAGTTGGGGCTTCCCTCATAGCTCAGTTGGTAAAGAATCCGCCTGCCATGCAGGAGACCCCAGGTCAATTTCTGGGTTGGGAAGGTCCACTGGAGAAGGGATAGGCCTCCCACTCCAGTATTCTTGGGCTTCCCTGGGGGCTCAGCTGGTGAAGAATCTGCCTGCAATGCAGGAGACCCCGGTTTGATCCCTGGGTTGGGAAGATCCCCTGGAGAAGGGAAAGGCCACCCACTCCAGTGTTCTGGCCTGGAGAATTCCATGGACTGTACAGTCAGAGACGACTGAGTGACTTTCACTTCACTTCATAGTTGCTTTGCAATGTTGAGTTAGTTTCTGCCACACGGCAAAGTGACTCAGTTAGGTGTGTTATGCGAGTCACTTCAGTCGTGTCCGACTCTTTGCAAGTCCATGGACTGTAGCCCGCCAGGCTCCTCTGTCCCTGGGATTCTCCAGGCCAGAGTGCTGGAGGGGGCGCCACTTATGTATGTTTGTTAATCGCAAACTCCCTCTCCATCCCTTCCATTATTCTCTTCCTCTAACACTTTTCTGATCATCCATTTCTAGAAAAGAAAACCGTATCTGATGGCGGAAGATGAGCCTCCAGGGGCCAGTCTGAAGCCCCTGGTGTTCCGGGTGGACGAGACCACCCCCGAGGTGGTGCAGAGTGTCCTCCTGGAGCGCGGCTGGAGCAAGTTTGACCAGCACGATCGGAACGTGGAGGACTGGAACCTCTACTGGAGGACCTCCTCCTTCCGGATGGCCGAGCACGCCAACGTCAAGCCCTGGCAGTGCCTGAACCACCACCCGGGCACCACCAGGCTCACCAGGAAGGACCTCCTGGCCAAACACCTGCAGCACATGGGGCGTCTGTACGGCACCCCACTGTACGCGTTCCTCCCCCCCACGTTTGTCATGCCCAGCGACTACAGCAAGTTCGTGGCCGAGTACTTCAAGGAGAAGCAGGCGTTGGATGCCAAGCTCAGCTACTGGATTTGCAAGCCTGCAGAGCTCTCTCGAGGGCGAGGAATCATCATTTTCAGTGACATTAAAAACCTGATCTTTGCTGACACATGCATCATACAGAAATACATCTGCAACCCTCTACTTGTCGGGAGATACAAGTGTGACCTCCGCGTCTACGTGTGTGTCACTGACTTCAAGCCGTTGACCATCTACATCTATCAGGAAGGGCTGGTGCGCTTTGCCACAGAGAAGTTTGACCTCGGTGATCTGGAGAACAGCTACGCCCACTTGACCAACAGCAGCATCAACAGGTCCGGGGCCTCGTATGAGAAGATCAAAGAGGTGGTGGGCAGCGGCTGCAAGTGGACCCTCAGCCGCTTCTTCTCCTACCTGCGGAGCTGGGACGTGGACGACCTGCTCCTCTGGCAGAAAATCAACCGCGTGGTGATCCTCACTGTGCTGGCCATCGCGCCTTCCGTGCCCTTCGCGGCCAACTGCTTTGAGCTCTTCGGATTTGACATCCTCATCGATGACAACTTGAAGCCGTGGCTGTTGGAGGTCAACTACAGCCCGGGCCTGTCCCTCGACTGCTCGGCAGACGTGTCCGTGAAGAGGAGGCTCATCCATGACACCGTCGAGCTGATTCACTTGCACAGTCTCAGAAACGAGAGTAAGGAGAGCTGTGGGGCTGCAAATGCAAGTCCCGGCGTCTCCCTTGCTGAGAAAGACAGAGGTCGGGGCAGCGACCTTCCTTACGAGTCCTTCTCACAACTCAGGAGCAGAAGAGCGTTCAGTAAGGATGAAACTCCAGTGAAGAAAGCGGTCACGACGTGCCCTGAAAACCGGCACACCTGCCAGCCCCGAGAAGCACTGAGCAGGCAGAAGGAGGTACACCCATCGACGCGGGAGCCTCCCAAAGCCAAGCCGAAGGCCGGGGCCAGGCACCCGGCCCTCAAGACGCTCATCCCCTGCGTGTCGCTCATCCAGCCCCACGGCCGGGAGAAGGGCCTCTCCCCACACGTCCAGCCGGACAGCAGCTGGGTGCCCGGCCCCCAGGCAGGCAACTTTGTTCTCATTTTTCCTTTCAACGAAGCAACTTTTGGAGCATCTAGGAATGGACTCAATGTCAGGAGGATAATTCAAGAGCTCCAGAAACTAACGCATAAGCAATGTTCTCAAGTGGCAGAAAAGAAAATAACATGACTTCTTGAAAACCAGGAATTCCTCTGCCAGGGAAGGCAGGTGGTTCTGTCCCCACCTCAGTTACTTCCCTGGGATGAGAGCTGTCGATTTGTACATAAATATAAAAACTCACAGTAGAGCATGCTCGGGTGTGGTTCTGTTCCGTCACATCACCCGTCTCTTTGCTCAAATCTCTAAGAACCACACGACCCTTACCTGTACTTAGAAATGCCTTATTACAGTTATACTGTGTGTTTTTAACATGAAAAAGATTATATTTAAAAACATTCTTAGGTGAAAACAGTATAAGAAAGGCCAACGGTTAGCTTTTTCTTTTTTAATAGACCATATTTTGTTCACCATTAATCTTTTGTTCACAATTAACCTTGTTAACGATCAAACATTTGTCTAAAATGAGTTACTGAAAGCTTCCCCACAAACAGTCAAATGACTATGGTCTTTATGGATCCTCAGTCCTAAATCAGACACTGTACCAAATAGCTTCCCACCGGGGACATCCATCAGCCATATTTGGAAAGTGTCCCCTCTCTGCTGGCTTTATCACTATTAGATTACCCTCCAGCCCTGCAAAGTCCAAAACTTCCAAATTAGGCAAGTTACCATTCCTGCCAGATAGGAGAGACATAAAGCTCCAGTATTTATTGTAAACGCCTTGCTGAGAAGCCAGACAGATCTTGTGCTGTATGATTCCATTTACATGAAATGCCCAGAGTTGGTAAATCCACAGAAATAGAAAGTAGGTTGGTGGTTTCCAGGAGTTGGTGTGGGTGGGGAATGACAGTTAAATGGCAGGGTTTCCTTTTGGGACAAAAATTTCTGGAAGTAGAGTGGTGATGGTTGCACAACATGTATAAATGTTTAGGACCAGATAAATGTGCTAAATGTCACTAACTGTAAATTTCATCTTGTGCTTGTTTTACCACAATAAAAAACAGTTAAAGCAGGAAAAAAAAAAAAAAGACAAGATTAAATTATTGAGAATTGGAATGCATAGCACGTGATGCAAGTATAAATAGCCAAATGCAAGGAAGTAAGGACTTGGGACTATCCTGGCAGGCCAGCAATTAAGACTCCACACTACCAGTGCAGGGGACACAGATTCGATATCTGGTCAGGAAACTAAGATTCCACATGCCTCGCAGCTGGGCTTAAATAAAAAGGAAGTGAGTAGCATCCATTTCAAGATAATGATTACTTCCTGTTTTGGGTGCACATGGAGGGGCTTCTGAAATGACCAATAACATTTTATTACTTGACCTGGATGGTTCAGAGGAAAAAAAAGGGGAAATTTTACAGCAGGTTTAGTCCCGACACTGCAATGCATCTCTTATTCGTTGCCTGTTTTCAGGCATCTATACCTTATTGCTCCCCTCCTTGTTCCAGGAAAGGCTGGAAGGAGTCAAGAAGATAAGTGCATCAAGGTGGTTTTGAGCTTACCTGTCAGTCAGGCTTCCCAGGTGGTGCTAGTGGTAAAGAACGCCCCCCCCCCACCCCACCAGCCAATGCAGGAGATATGAGAGACAAGGGTTCAATCCCTGAGTCAAGAAGATACCCTGGAGAAGGGAATGGCTACCCACTCCAGTATTCTTGCCTAGAGAATCCCATGGACAGAGGAGCCTGGCGGGCTGCAGTCCATAGGGTCACAGAGTCAGACACGACTGAAGTGACTTAGCATTCCTCAGCCAGGCTCCTACATTACATCTGGCAAATAAAGACAGGAGCCTTTTCCACAGATGCCCAGGTCATCTGATGAGACCAAACCATGCAACACCCATCACTCAAGAACCAGAGATAAGATCTCAGTCTCCCTCAGTGTTTGAAATGCTGGCTTCTTTATTACAAGCGAGGTTTTAACGATTCTTTAGACGTGAACGTGAATCTTACACAGGTGAGCAGAGCATGTGTTATTAAGGAAAGATGCTCTTGTTTGTGCATTTGGAGTTTTTCGGGCTAGAATAGCCTTGGGCCATCCAAAAATCCCAAACCTGGGCTGTACCTGTCTTATAGTAAAGGGTAGGCCAATTAAACTGAAATAATAACAGACTAAGAATTTCAAAAGAGATAGGAAACGTTTTTGCTAATTTCCTAGAATTAGCATCAGGAGTACCGATGTGGGGTGGGGTGGGGGGTGGGGTATGTGGAGGAAAGAGCCCAGACAGCATCTTGCTGAAGTGGAACAGCAAAGCCCCAAGTTGGGAAACCGAGGAGTTCTCTAGAAATACTTGGGCCTCTACTCCCCAAGGAGGGGAGGAGGCGAGTATTTCCCTGTTCCTCCACGAGGGACATCTGCAAACCTTGAGCAGAGCGTGTACATTGGGCAGGGGAGCCCCTGAGAGGTGGAAAGGAGGCAGCCCACCAAGGACCCAGGAAACCCGGGGCGGGATGTCGGGGGTTCTTTTTGGCCTCATCCCCTCAAAACGACACTCCAAAGGAGCAGGCAGCCCAGAGAGGGAAGTGGACGCGGACCGAGGAGGCCCAGGCCTGCTCTCCAACCCGGGGACTGGTGACTGAGCAATTGCAAAAACTGTCAGTTAGAGAGTCTGGGAAACGGCCTGGGATCTTTGGTTCTGAGAGACCTCCAGGGCCTGGAAGTGTCTTACAGCTGAAAGGGAAGGTTCTTCTTTCGTTTCAAAACTGGATTGACTTGGGCTTAGAGGGAACCAGCAGAGAGGGAACAGGAAATCAGGATCAGAATCTTCTAGAAGGAATGAGGAACGAAGGGGTTTGTTCCCGTGACACAGAGGTCACTCTGGGCTGCGTGGGAGGCCCACCTGCCGGACTTCCCTGAGCAGAGTGGACAGATCCCGCATCACCTCTGCAGGCACGCTCCCGCCGCCTCTGGACCACAGGTGGGGAGGCCGTGGGGGCCCAGGGATCAGGGCCCCAGGCCCGGGGCATGGACAATTGACCACTGCTGTCCCTGTGGCCACGCGGCGCCCTCTGCCAGCCTGTCTCCTCATGCCTTGCCTCTTCCTTGTTCCCAGCCCACCGTCCACCTGCAGGCTGGCTGCTGACACACTGGCCGTGGAGGCGGGGAAGGATGCTGGGCTGGGCTTCTCAGCTCCCCGCGGGGAGGACCAGTCCGGGAGGTGTTAGCAGAGCCACCCCGCCCCGCGCCCCCCTCCTGAGATAGGAGAAGCTGATGTCCCGCCGGAACAGGAAACAGTTGAAGTGCCCGTCATCAGCCCTCCACCCTTCCCTGGAATCCATCGGGGGACGGCAGCAGGACAGTGTACTGGGCCGTGTAAGTGACGCAGACTTAGCTGGGCTCAGGGCAGGCACCTGTGGGTTCTCATCAGTGCGGGGAGAGGCCTCGGGCAGAGGGGCGGGGCTCCGTGTTCCCGGCAGGGCTCCGCCCTCCGCGGACGTGGAGGGCGGACCCAGGAGTCCTTCCAGGCCCAGGGCGGCCGCGCTGGGCTCGGAAGGACAGCAGAGGTGACCCGGGTGAAGATGCGGCAGGTCCCGAGGGAGGGGACTGTCCCTGGGTGGCGTGCGGGGTGCTCAGGGTGGGCTGCGGTGAGCGAGGAGGGAGGAGCCAGGAGAAGCAGCTGGTCCAGGGTCTCGGGAAGCCCAGGGCCTCGCTCTGAACAAGCACCTTTTCCTTGAGGGACACGTGGAGCCTCTGGGGGCTCCACACGGAAGACGGGATTTGGGGAAGCCTGCATTCCTGAGGCAGCCCCCTCCCTGGTTACCCGTGGAGGGGGCGGGTCTGCTGCTGACCCTTGTCCCCACCCTCACCACACTCCTCGACGTGCAGGCCACACGTTCAGGCAGGATGAGCAGGAGACTAGTGGGCTGCCCTTGCCAGGACCACAGAGGACCGCCTGGTCGGGGAAGCCCAGCTCCTCCTTCAAGCCCCACCTCTGGAGCCCGTGGCTGGCTCCTCCTGTTTTCCCCACATGCCCATCTTCCCTGTCCTCTGAGGCTGTCGAGGCCCTTCCAACGAACTCAGCATGCTGCAGACTGCTGCAGGTACATGGAGCTACGCATGCATGCATGCTAAGCCGCTTCAGTCACGTCCGACCCTTTGCGACGCTATGACCCACCGGACTCCTCTGTGCATGGAATTCTCTAGGCAAGAATACTGGAGTGGGTAGTCATTTCCTTCTCCAGGGGATCTTCCTGACCCAGGAATGGAACCCGAGTCTCCTGCCTCAACAGGCAGACATTGAGCCACTAGGGAAGCCCAGATTTAAAAGTATGTTCTAGATTTTGGGAATCAGAATGAAATGTTTTTATAAGCTTGTTCTGATATGCAGCATACCAGAACACACAGCACACATGGGCCTTCCGGGTGACCTGTCTTATTCTGACCCACGACCTCACGTGCGTGGCTGTTGAGGAGCATTCTGCAGGCTAGAGTTCATGCAGACTGCCCATCAGGCAGATTATCTGCTGTTTGAACACAGTTTACCCACAAAATTGTCTGCTACTTTCTTCCCCTGATCTCCCCAAACAGTTAGAAGCCCTTTAACTTGGTAGAGAGGTTTTTTTGCTTTGTTTGCTTTAATGAAAATTTCCAGGATAAGCCAACTCAAAATAGTCAAAGCAATGAGCGAGTCCATTTCTGGCTTTTCCCTGGTGGTGGTCAGAAGGTAAAGAATCTGCCTGAGTGCAGGAGACCTGGGTTCAATCCCTGGGTTGGGATGATCCCCTGGGAATGGCAGCTCACGTCAGTATTCTTGCTTGGAGAATCCCATGGACAGAGGAGCCTGGGGGGCCCTGTCCATGGGGTCACAAAGAGTAGGACACGACTGAACAACTTACACTTTCACCTTTCACTTCTTTCTATTTTTGGCTTTTCAGCAGTGGGTTGGTTTTGTCTGTTACATCTGACAAATGACCTCACTCTGTGGTAGCTGCCTCCTGGGCAGAAAAGGCCCCATCCAGTGTGATTGCAATAGAATGCTTCGATTTTCAAGTCAAGCCAAGACCACACATTACTCTTGAGTTACTTCAAAAAGCCTCACCCAACCACGGAGGCGACCGAGCTGTGTGCACCATAGACTTTAGGACTGAAATGATCACACTCACTAACAGATGATACTTCACTTCTGTCACATGAAGACATGAGCACATACAAACATCTTGTCATAAGATTTTTCAGGAAATTATTCCTTTGTTGTATTTGGGGGTTATTTTAGTATAAAAATCAGTTAAATGCCAGTTTGTGTCTTATTTTCTAGGCTGCTTACAAAACAATAAAAGAGGCAACTGTCATTGCCTTGACTGCGAGATTTAACAATGCAGAGTTTCAGGCGGTGGCTTACCACCCGCACAGCTATGGGCATGAGGCCAGGTCACTTGGACCCTGGGTCAGGCTCCCTGTGGGTGCTCCTGTAGTGGCGTGAACTGTATTCTTATCTGGCCCAGCAAGGTCGTGGGCACTGGTGCCCTGAGGATAATGGATGGGATGGTCAGGCTAAGCTGGTATAATTCAGGAGAGGGCCAGGGGCCAGCTGCAGGCAGAGGTAGAGGCACCCGGGGCCCAGGGAAGGCTGCCCGTCACGTGTAGAGCTGGTTCTTGTGATGGGCAGAGAGGACGGGGTCTGGCCGGGGCCCTGGTGTCATTGTCTGGGAGCTTCCTGTTCTCTGGCTGGTCTAGTGTTGATGCAGCCGCCTTTCCTAACCAGGAGCCCTGGGGACCAGGCTGTCTCTTCCTTTATAATGTCTGGATGACTTGGGTAGTCCTCAAGTTTTACATGATTTTTCATCACATAGGGCCACATATATTAGTCGTTTCTTTTTTTAGCAAATAATGTAGTTGGAAGGTTACACATAAGTTGGATGGTCACAAGTAATGTTGGAAGTTCACAGGTAATGTTGGAAGGTCACGGGTAATGTTGGAAGGGCACAGGTAAGGTTGGAAGGTCACAGTAATGTTGGAAATTCACAGGTATTGTTGGAAGGGCACAGATAAGGTTGGAAGGTCAAGGTGATATTGGAAGGTCACAGGTAAGGCTAGTTTTGAGGGAGAAGCTACTTCCTGTCCAGGATGATGTTTCCAGCCTCATCCCTGACCTTGACCCTCCCAGACGCGTCCTTGGTCTCCTGGTGGCCGTCATGGTACACGGTCTTGGTGGTGCCATCGGGGTACTCCCTCCTCTTGAACTGGGCCGTGTGGATCTCCCGCTGACCGTTGCTGAGCACGATGGTCTTGTCACCGTTCCTGGTGGAGAGAACAACCTTGTCAGTGGCCAGCACATCCCATGGGGAACCCGTGGGGCCCAAGGGATGTGACCATCCAGGTCTGCACATCTGAACCCCAGATCTTGGTAGATGAGGGTACAGGTCCCGCCAGGGCAGGAGCAGTGAAGACACCTGCAGAGTCAGGGTATAGACAGGAGCTGAGCGGGGCTCAGGGCGGCCCCGGGGAGAGCTCAGGAGAGAGGCCGGGCTCGTGGGCCTGTTTGGGCAGAGTCGCTCGCGGGGCGCCCGAAGGCAGTTCTGAGGAAGGAAGGAGAGGCTACAGGGCTCCACCCAGGGGGCAGGGACCTGAGGTGGAATCACCCGGGGAGCAGAAACCTGAGGTGGAGTCACCCGGGGAGCGGGGACCTGAGGTGGAGTCACCTGGGGAGCGGGGACCTGAGGTAGAGTCACACGGGGAGCAGAAACCTGAGGTAGAGTCACACGGGGAGCAGGAGCCTGAGGTAGAATCACCTGGGGAGCGGGGACCTGAGGTAGAATCACCTGGGGAGCGGGGACCTGAGGTGGAATCACTCGGGGAGCGGGGACCTGAGGTAGAATCACTTGGGGGGAGCGGGGAACCTGGGGTAGAATCACCTGGGGAGCAGGAACCTGAGGTAGAATCACTTGGGGGGAGCGGGGACCTGAGGTGGAGTCACCCGGGGAGCGGGGACCTGAGGTGGAATCACCCAGGGAGCAGGAGCCTGAGGTAGAATCACCCGGGGAGCAGAAACCTGAGGTAGAATCACCCGGGGAGCAGGAGCCTGAGGTAGGATCACCTGGGGAGCGGGGACCTGAGGTGGAATCACCCAGGGAGCGGGGACCTGAGGTGGAGTCACCCAGGGAGCAGGAGCCTGAGGTAGAATCACCCGGGGAGCAGAAACCTGAGGTAGAATCACCCGGGGAGCAGAAACCTGAGGTAGAATCACTTGGGGGGAGCGGGGACCTGAGGTAGAGTCACCCGGGGAGCGGGGACCTGAGGTGGAATCACTTGGGAGCCACAGGAGCCTGGTGTAGTCACTCGAGCACAGTGACTCTGGCAGTGATGGCGACACTTGTGCCTCTGTGACAGGAGAGGGGACCCACGGAGGCAGCAGCCCACCAAAGCCAGGGCCCCTGCACTGTGGGGAGGGGGGAGCTCGAGGGTCTGAGAGTCGGCACAGGGGAGGGGGTGCAGGGCCTCCCTGCTCGTCCCCCGTCAGGACGGCGCTTCCCCGTCCATCTTAGTTGTTGAGCTGCTGCAGGCTCGGGCTGCTACACAACACGGTCTCAGTGGGCACACACCAGACGCCGGAGACTATTTTTATGGCTGCAATTCAGTCATGACCAATGTCAGTGAAGGAAACACTTAAAAACGAGTGTTTGTGGAGTGGGAGGTGGGAGGGAGCGTCAAGAGGCAGGGGACTTGGTATATACATGGCTGATTCACGCTGATGTCTGGCAGAAACCTACACAGTCTTGTAAAGCAACTATCCTCCAATTAAAAGTAATATTTTTAAAAAATGAGTTTTTACATCCATGTTCGCTATGAAATCCATCAGATCAAGGTCATAAGACCAAACCTCTAGGGTCAAAGACGTTTTCTATTATATTTATACAAATACTGAAACTTTTACAAAAATTAAATTAATCCAGAGACTTGACAACTGCACAAACCACAAATTGCGGAGACTTCAGATTGACACCGCCTCTCCCGGTACCAACCTCTCCACACTCACAATGGTCCCGTCTGGGAATACAGTCTCCTCGCGTCCATCATTCAGACGCCACACCGTCCCATCTGGAAACACGATTTCCTTTGAGCCGTCAGGGCAGACTTTTTCTGAAGAATATAGGTTAAGTCAACAGATCTTCATAACTAGAACACTTGTTGCATTATTTAGCTGTACAAACATATTTTACAGTGATCCGCTCCAAGAGGACTAGTATTCAAGACGTTCTTGTATCCTACTCTCTCATATTTTATTTATATTTGCATATCTTGCTCCAGGCAGGCCCATCCCCCTGGTCTCATTAAAATACATAATTTATATTCTCCCAACTTCACTCAAATTATCTCCCTAATTAAAATTTTTCTTTCCTTCCATATGCTCTCTGGCTCCCTAAATCCTGCCTTTCAAGACCCAAGGTCATCACTCCCCCCACAGCATGTGGGCCTTTGAAGGCCTTGGACCCTCAGTAGGGTAGAGTTCACTGTCACTGTTTCCTGTTGACTTGAGGGGTCAGGCCAGATGGTGAATGTTCGAGGGGAGAGAGAAGATGTGGAAAAGCATCGGACTGGAATTCCAGAAGAAGAATGAAAGAATGTGGAGGAACACAGATATGATCAAAGATAATGACTGAATTTCCCAGACTGGATGCAAAAATGTGGCTCTACAGATCTAAGAGGCCCAGCTTATTCCAAGCAGAATAAATGAAAAGAAATCCGAGGGGCATGCTATGGCTTGACCTGTCCCCCACCGCAGAGTTCCTGTATTGATGTCCTGGCCCCAGCACCTCAGAGCATGGCCTTATTAGGACATGAAATTAGTCAAGATGACGTCATGCTGGAGCAGGATGAGCCCTGACCCAACAGGACTGGTCATAGGAATGGAAGTCGTCATGGTCAGAGGGGCACTGATCTTCATATATGCAGCTTATCCCCAAGGGGAACGGAAACTATAAACAATGGATGTGTATGTTTGCATGTATACATACACGCACCCAGAGAATGATACAACAGATGTGGCAACAGGTTAAAACTTGGTGAATCTGGGTAAAGAGCATATAGGAAACTTACATTAAAATAAATATGTATTTTTTAATTTAGGGCAAACAAAAAATACAGGAGCTGGGTAACAGTTAAAGAGTTTGCTCTAATTGATAAATACAGAATGCAGTGCCCAAAAGAGCTCACATTCCTCTCAAGCTCACACAGAATCAGGACATTTAAATAGGAGTCGTACGGAAGAAAGGAGTCATACATAGGAGTCATACTCCTATAAAGAAAATTAAATCGGCAAAGCTAAAATAGAGGGAAAAGTCTCAGACTGAGATTCATGTCCAGGATCACACACACCCGATAGAAATATTTTGTCCTATCTTACTACCCTCAATGGAACACGAGGTTCTCTGCCCCCAGTCAATACCCATAACCAGCTGTCCTTGACACACCCTTCTGGGGTGATTAGTCGCATTTCATAGAGAGAAAAAGAGTGGCCACCTAAATGTGAGAGAACTAGACAGGGGAACACACTGGGGTGGTTTGCATGATGGTCAGTGAGCCTATATTGAGGGTGGTTTTGGTTCTGTAGGTTACAAACTCAGAGAGATGAGTTTCCTGTCTTAGTGAGGGAAGGACGCCTTGGTTTGGTATCATTTCAGCATCTTTGTTTTGAAAAGCCGAGGGCAGTACTAACCCACCTCCAATTATGTGTAAGGAACAACAGGATTTGAAACACTTGACAAATAGGAAATAACTTTTTTGGTTGGAAAATATAAAGACAAAGTAATGAACCTCTTGAATTGAACAGGTAAGCTGTCACTGGTTCATTCATCAGGGACCCTGGTCCTTCAATGCGGACGTTGGTGGGTGTTCACAAATTGGGCCTATGGTCCCGATGACCACAGAGAACATGTTATAATTCCACCCTCTCTCAGGACAGCTGTGAAACCATGTACAGTGGTCAGGAAGGATATTAAATGATGGCACATGGGAAGTGTCCAACCCAGAGGGGGATCTATTTTTAAATCGGTCCCAGATCAGGAAGTGACACTGTGCAAAGAAGCCGAGATGGTGACCACAAGTCTGACCCTCCTTCTATGACGGCTCGGGAGACAGACAGCCCCATAATGGGGTGGAGGCTGACCGGCTGCAATTAAGCCATCCCAGGGACAATCTTTTGGAAATCTACAAAGCTCAGCACAGGACCAGGACTTTGTTAGTTTCAACAGCAAGAGCAGCAACTCAAGAAGATGGAAATGCCCATCTCACACAGAGCCTCAGTAGCTATAGGCGGCAAGAAAGACCTTGGGGATGCAATCTGTACACTCTTTTAAAAATCCACTCCAGAGGCAACATTCTCAAAGTTCTGGCTGTAATGCTGATGGCGGTTGTTTAATCACTCAGTCACATCCCGTTCTGTGACCCCGTGGACTGCAGCATGCCAGGCTTCCCTGTCCTTTACCATCTCCCGGAGCTTGTGGATGGTGGAGATGATGCTAAATGGGAGGATTGTCCACTAGCTCGTACCATTTAGAGAGCCAGGTCCTCTGAGGATATTCAAATCATTAATATGCAAAATATAGGGATTCAAAATAATGAACGATAAAATTAGATCACAGGTGAAGCAAATTCACAAGGCCAGATTTCTCAGGTTTTAACCCGAGCTTTGCATTCCAGAGTCCCTGTAAACTTGGGAAAAGAATTTGACGTTTTAAGAGGATGAAGGTGCAAAGTTAAGCGTCAGGCCCTGTGGCTGGTGACTTTGCCCCTGATGCTTGACAGGACCAGGCGGGAAAGCTGACTGCAAGCCCACTGACCGAGGTCCAGAGGCGTCTCTCCAGGGGCCAGGCTGGAGAGGCGGGCTCACAGTCATCTGATAAGAATAAGGAAAGGGGGCAGTTTTCATTGTTATCATTGTTGTTCAGTCGCTCAGTCATGTCTGACTCTTTGTGACCCCATGGAATGCAGCACGCCAGGCTTCCCTGTCCATCATCGTCTCCCTCCCAGAGCTTCCTCAAACTCATGTCCACTGAGTCTGTGATGCCACTACGCCACCAGAGTTTGACCTCAGGCCAAACTACAGGGAGGGAACACAGCCCCACCCAATAGCAGAAAATTGAATAAAAGTTTACTGAGCATGGTCTTACTCACCAGAGCAAGACCCAATTTACCCCACAGCCAGTCCCTCCCATCAGGAAGCTTCCACAAGCTCTGAGGCTTATCCATCAGAAGGGAGACAGAATGAAAACCACGATCACAGAAAACTAACCAAACTGACCACATGGACCACAGCCTTGCCTAAATCAATGAAACTGTGAGCCATGCCGTGTAGAACCACCCAAGATGGACAGGTCATGGAGGAGAGTTCTGACAAAACGTGGCCCACTGGAGAAGGGGATGGCAAACCACTTCAGCATTCTTGCCTTGAGAACCCCAGGAACAGTCTGAAAAGGGCTTGTATTAAGTGAGTTAATTGCCGAGTCATCTGGCCGACGTCTGCATGGAGAATTTGCTCTAAAAGCGCCCACAGCTGGTAGAATTAACCTTTCCCCAGACAGCGCCCTGGGCATCTCCTGCCCACGGCCAGCACCTCTCCCCAGAGGTGCACTGGTATCACTTACCTGTCTGCTTGTTGGGAACGCGCCCGACTTCCAGAGGCCGGCGATGTGCCATGCGTGCTGTCCGAGCCCCAGCAGAGTGTGTCTGCAAGCACCAGAAACCCCTGTGTTGGGATGCTGTCCAGGGGTCACTCTGAGCTTGGGTTTAATCTGTGAATCGAGTGGAGCGCTTCCTGCAGGCGGAGGCCTGAGCTGTGCGTGGGAAGGGAAGTAGGGCTTTGGAAGAGGAGCTGGACACCAAAGCCCCCAAAATGAAGGCAACTGGGATGCCTCGTTAGTACGGGAGGTCAGTGGGCCAAGAGGTAGCCCTCAGCCCTTCACCCAGACGGGCTCCAGAACCTGGAACCTGCCCAAGCTAGGCAGCCTTGGGGAGATCTGTAGCCATCTAGATCCCCCCTATTTCGTGATGAGCTCAGTGAGTGTGGGCTGTGATCCCTGCCACCGAGAACCTCACCGCCCAGCTCCGGGTAACACACAAGCTCCTCTATGGTCATCCGTCTGCACATCTCTGCCTTTTTAACAGTTCCTGTGATTGTGAGCTTCTGAGTTATGGTGACTCCTTTGGCTTCCGATCAAGTGTAGAAGGACCAGGTGGGAAAGTGCAGGAGAGGAGGGGGAGAGGCTTGTTGTTCGGGGGGTCCCTGGACTAAGCTGGGTGTGCCTGAACCACGCAGCAGGGAGGGCAGGTTAAAGAAAGGAAGGCTACAGATACAAAAGGCTGTTTAATGGATGGGTTTGTTTTCAAAGTGAGAACTTGGGAGGAAGAAACCTCAGTCTACTCCGAGCTCTGAGGGTCTGGCCCGGTCAGCTGGTGCCAGACATCCTGAGCATCTCTGCTCGTCAGGAAAAGAGGCTGAGAGAATGGGCCCGTGGAGAGAGCTGTTTAAGTAAAGCTGAATTATTCGGAGAACTGTGCTACCAAGGCTAGAGGGACTGCGGCGCTTTCTTGTTTTGAAGTGAGTCTTCTCACATGGATCGTCTGTCCCGAAGTGAGCAGAAGCAGAGAGAAGGCTTATTTGTCCAGCATCACAGTAATTATGAAGTTCAACCAAGTTTCAGAGGCCAGGTCTCCCTGGAGACCGGAGGGAGGCATGGAAGAGAGCCATGTTCGCCCAGCAGGGGCCCTGGGGTCATCCTCCCCCTCCCCCCCCACCCCCGTGACTTCCCCGTGACCACACAGCAAGCCGATCCAGCGGCTCGTCTTCACCATCTACACCGAGCATCTACACCCATCCTTGGTCTCTGCGTCTCCACCTGCTCCTGAGTCTGGCTAAGAAACAACTATCTATTACCCCAACGTCAGGGAAACTCAGAGTTCAAAGTGTGAAGGGTTGGGTAGGTTACGAGATCAATACCACATAGCTGTGACAAAATGAGAGGCCACCTTCCAAACAGGTTCTTCCAGACTCTCCTGTTTGCCTTGGTTTGCAAGTAAAAGGGAACGTGTAGGTTAACTCAGGCCAATGAGAGCTCACGTGGCAGGAAAATAGTTTAGCACTCCAACGTTCACCCTCAGAAAGGGTCAGAGGCTTTAGCTGGAGTGAAATCACAGAGCCATCAGCTGACCCAATTAAAACCAATAAAACATGAGGGAAACAGCAGAGATGAGCTCTGCAGTCCTTCAGGACTCCCAGGGCCCTGAGCACTACCTCTTAATCCCTAAGCCTGGTTAAAATAAAAAAGTCAAGTTGAGTATTTAAAGAAGGCTTAAGAAATGTGTAGAACACAGTTTGGTGATGTTTTAGTGCTAAAAGACAGTTATCAGTCTATTACAACCCTACTCTCATCTCCAGGCCTTACTAAAAGGATGATTTGTAAATTCCCAAAGTTTCCTTAGTTAGAACCAAGTTAAATCCCAAATTATCTGGACAATTGCCTTTCTGGAGAAGTTCCTGTAAATTCTGAGATTGTGCTGAATCTCTTCCCCCAAATATGATAACTTAACACAACCCAGACATCAGTTTGTCCCATGAGCCTCGGTCAACACTGACCCCTGCTCCCCCCAAACACATCACGTGCCTCTACCAGTTATAACCAGAGACTGAGTGCTAGATATGCACCAAGCAATACCGGCCTGGTGTGAATTTAGTCTGTTTAATAACCTGTAGTGGATTTTCCCAGACTGGGCACAGCTGATAATTTGGGCCAGATTGTCCTTTGTTGTGTGTGTGTTAGAATGCAAGGGGGCATCCTACACCTGCTGTAGGACATTGACCGTGCCCATGGCCTCCACCCTCTGGATGCCAAACCCCCCCTCCCCCCATCACTCCAGTCATGACAGCCAAGAGGGTCCCCCAGCCTTGCAAATGTTCCCGGGTGCCAGTTGAGAACTACTGATCTGTTAAACAGGTGTGCCCTGATTTTCAGATGCAGAAACTGAGGGCTCAGAAGATCAGTTCATTTCCCATGTTCATACTCGTGGTCATGGAGAAATCTCAGGTCACTGTCCCAGAACCTTGTGGCTCCAAGGCCCAGGCTTCCTGCTCCACCCAGCACCCAGCATCCAAAACCCAGAACCAGAAGACCAGCACTGAGCACTTAGGGCCAACACCCAGAGACCAGCACCCAGTGCCCAGCACCCAGCACCTAGCACCCAGCACCCAGCGACCAGCACCTAGCACCTAGCACCCAGCACCCAGCACCCAGCAGGCAGCACCAGCTTTGGGAAGACTGCCTCCTTCTCCTACCAGACTGTGCAAAAGCCATCCAACTGAAGAAAAGAGAAGCCATCCCTTCCATTTGACCTCCGGCTCACACTAGGACTGAGTTCTCTGCCTAAATCTGTTGCAGTACTGACATTAACTCTATAATTAAGGCACTTTCGCTAAGTGTTTACTACTGAGTTTACAAACACAGGTTAGTAAACACAGGCGCTGTTTGCTACACAGGTTATGCCCTGTGTCACTAGCTATTCATCACCATCCATCAAGTGACGCTCATGTTACAGAGGCTTAGAGGGCTGACCAGTGCCTGAATGATGGAGTGAGAGCTCACGGCCGGAAGGGGGCTGGCAGCTACTCCCTCTGTGGTGTGGAATCCCGAGTTTCCCATTGACTTGAGCATCTCACCGGCCCAAGAGCGCCCAGTAGGCAGAAGAGCCCCCCCAGTGAAAGCCTGGCACCTGCCCACTTTCTAGCTTCCTCATTGAGCCCCCGAGGAAGAGGGTGACGATGAGCAGAAACTTTCCTAATGACCGGGTGGGGTTTGGTTTTTTTTAAGGCTGTGCACACCAGTCTGGTGTCTGGTGGGCTCTCCTACATGTCCCGGTTAGAACACCGTGGGGCGGCGGCCTTCTTGTCAGCACGCACATCCTTCTCGGTGCCTTTTGAGAAAGTGCCCATTTTACAGGTGTCGCTGAGTGCTTGTCCCCCCTTGATGGAAACACAAGGGTTCTGAGATGGAAAATTACTTAAAGTCTCACTACTGTGGTTTCATGATCTTTCCTTCTGTTCAGAACTGTTATAAGCCTACTGCCTGCGTGGCATCATAGACACCAACTGTAACATTTCCATGAATAAGTCTCACTAAATTGATCAGCGCCAAATCCCCACCCTGAATTTGGTTATGAGTAAAAAATGATATGATTTGCCTTTCAAATATCTGGTTTCCTTAAGGCCATGTTATGTAAATGTGCCTAGATTATCAAATTATTAAGTATCAGTCTAGATAAAATCCCCAGGAGGAGGGCATGGCAATCCACTCCAGTATTCTTGCCTGGAGAATTCCATGGACAGAGGAGCTTGGTGGGCTACAGTTTGTAGGGTAGCAAAGACTCAGACACGACTGATCAACTGAACACGCATGTGCACGCATGCACGCGTGCACACACGCACACACACACACACACACTAGCTATTTCATAGTCATTGAATTTGTTAAATTTGGAAATCCTAGGCCATGTAAATACAATAATTACTGTCTAAACATATTCCGTTTCACATTTTTCTTTTGTTTCTACCCCATCTTGTTGATGCATACACTACTCTGTCTGGAATGTTTATTGATTTCAGTTGACCATTGGCAAATATTATATTGCTTCATATCCATCATGCTGAACTAGAAATTTAGAAAAGAATATCTATGTCTTCCCCTTGAAAATATTGTCATGATAAAAATGAACAGAAAGGAGAAAACTGACAAATAATATCAGAATTTTGGGAGTTAATATTTGTGTATATTTTCCAATTAGTAAAATGTGTTGTGGCTAATTTATGGCCTTATTACTCCTACCATAGCTCAGAAATACAGCAGCAATTCAACTGAGAAAATACAGAGGAAATGAAAGCTAACATTGGCTTCTGAAAATACCCGGAGCAAAATCCATCAAACGAATTACGGTGGATGCTCTGCTGGCCAACACAGTAGCCTTCCGCTTTGAGGTCGGAGCCAAGGCTGCACCGTCACCCAGGCCCCAAACCGGCCAATGAGGAAGGGAGGTTATGTTCTGTTCAGTCCTGCTGGTGCTCAGGCCTAGACCCTCAATCATGTCCAACTCTTTGCGACCCCAAGGACTGCAGCCCTCCAGCCTCCTCTGTCCACAGGATTCTCCAGGCAATAATACTGGAGTACATAGCTACTCCCTTCTCCAGGGGATCTTCCTGACCCTAAAGAGCATGGGTCCATCTTCACCTAGGCCAGAGGCAATTCAACAAGCAAGAATGAGCCAGACTCCGACCTTGCCACAGGCCGACGACCAGCTCAAAATGCCGTCAGTTGAATGCGGACCTGGGGAGTCATCTGGGCATCAGTGAATATTCGTCAGAGCCCACGGGACATCTGGGGCTGCAGTGGCGGCCATACTGTTCCACCCGCTTCCTGAGAGCCCTGCCCCCCACACCCCACACCCCCGCCCACTGCATGGACGTGACCTTCAGGAACTGAGACTCTTCCCAAGGGTCGAAATGTGGAGCAAGGAGACACTCCAGGCAATACAAGACAAATTATGTTTAAATCTGTTTTCCTCTGGGAAGCATGTGGCTTTGCTTACTGGAAACAGACTGTCAGCCCAGGAGCTTGGCCTGGGAAGATGGGCAGCCGTACCACCGCCTACCTTGTCCTTGGGGTGCTGGACTCCCCCCTCCTCCTCCTGTTTTATCTCGGTGTCCTCATGCTGAGACGCATTTGGGGGCGACTCTGGTTCTACAGGAGGATCCTGTGCAAAGAGCATCAAAGTGTCTGAGGTCTCCATGGAAACCGTGGTTAGGACCCCTGCCACCACACCTCACTGGGCCAGCCCCGCACCCGATCCAGGGCTGTGTTCTGGGCTTTTATGAAGGCACATGTCCCCAGCATCCCTGTTCATCTGATCCAGGCCAGGATGACTGAGTGACTGACGGCAGGTAATGAAGCACTTCCTGATGGAGACGTCGGCCCCCACCCAGAGCTGGCGGGGTTCCTTCTCAGGAGTTGAGGTGAACCCGTGAGTAAGGGTCCAAAACCAAGTAAAAGCCAGAGAAAAATGTCACCTCTTAGCGCCTTACTTATGACGTCAGAAAGGGCAGAACAGAATGTGGGCTGTTCTTGGGAGGAGGGAAGGGAAGTTATCTCTCACAGCTCCCTACTTCCACACCATGTTGCTGTTGTTGGGCTCCCCAGGCGGCTCGGATGGTGAAGAATCTGCCTGCAATGCAGGAGACCCCTGGGTCAGGAAGCTCCCCTGGAGGAGGAGATGGCAACCCACTTCGGTATTCTTGCCTGGAGAATTCCATGGAGAGGAGCCTGGCGGGCTACAGTCCAGAGGGTCACAAAGAGTCAGACATGACATAGTGACTAAACAACAACTTTTACACCATAAATACGTTCAAGCCCAAATTTCCTTCCATGGAGAAAATTATAAATTCTTAAAGAGATGGGAATAACAGACCACCTGACCTGCCTCCTGAGAAATCTGTATGCAGGTCAAGAAGTAACAATTAGAACTGGACATGGAACAACAGACTGGTTCCAAATCGGGAAAGGAGTACATCAAGGCTGTATACTGTCACTCTGCTTATTGAAGTTATATGCAGAGTACATAATGTGAAATGTCAGGCTAGATGAAGCACAAACTGGAATCAAGATTGCCGGGAGAAATATCATTAGCCTCAGATATGCAGATGACGCCACCCTTATGGCAGAAAACAAAGAACTAAAGAGCCTCTTGATGAAAGTGAAAGAGAAGAATGAAAAAGTTTGCTTAAAACTCCACATTCAAAAAACTAAGATCATGGCATCCAGTCCCATCACTTGATGGCAAATAGATGGAAAAACAATGGAAACAGTGACAGACTTTATTTATTTTTGGCTCCAAAATCACTGCAGATGATGATTGCAGCCATGAAATTAAAAGACGCTTGCTCCTTGGAAGAAAAGCTATGACCAACCTAGACAGCACATTAAAAAGCAGAGACATTACTTTGCCAGCAAAGGTCCATCTAGTCAAGGATATGGTTTTTCCAGTGGATGTGAGAATTGGACTATAAAGAAAGTTGAGCGCCGAAGAATTGATGCTTTTGAACTGTGGTGTTGGAGAAGACTCTTGAGAGTCCCTTGGACTGCAAGGAGATCCAATCTGTCAATCCTAAAGGAAATCAGGCCTGAATATTCATTGGAAGGACTGATGTTGAAGCTGAAACTCCAATACTTTGGCCGCCTGATTCGAAGAACCAACTCATTGGAAAAGATCCTGATACTGGAAAAGATTGAAGGTGGGAGGAGAAGGGGATGACAGAGGATGAGATGGTTGGATGGCATCACCGACACAATGGACATGAGTTTGAGTAAGCTCCGGGAGTTAGTGATGGACAAGGAAGCCTGGCGTGCTTCGGTCCACGGGGTCGCAAAGAGTCAGACATGACTGAGCGACTGAACTGAACTGAATAATACTACTTATTCTTGTTTTAAATACAGCATATAATAAGCAGATTGCTAGCTAGCAGTTGGAGGTAATTACGCTATATTTGCCTTTGATTTTACTATTAATAGTTTTGGTTAAAAATTATAAGTAAAATTATTATAATATAAAACTTAATTTGAGAACTCAAGTGATGGAAAATTATCGCTCTTATTTTGACAACATGCTAAATGCATCCAAGTGAAAGCTAGAAAAAATGTTTCGACATATCGGTAAGGCTGCAGCCCTTCGGCAGGTTAGGAGGGGCATTTGGAATCATCATCATTTTCTGTTCTCCCCATGAAGACAGAGGGGGTGTCCCTCCCAGTGCTGGGGGCTGCACCCCCTCACCCCACCCACCTGTGGCTCCTCGGAGATGGCTGGGGAGGAACACGTGGGCTCATCTGTCGGGATCCGGGCAGGGGGCCTGCCTGCATCACTCCCGGAGGGCGAGGAGCGTGTGTCTGTGGAGCAAGCGCGTGAGGTTGAGTGAACAGTGAACACACGTCTCAAAACCACATTATCTTCATCTGGTTCCCAAGTCCCACGTAAACTGACTGTGAACACGTTCTCTTTCCTTCATGAGATCAACATGCAAACAGAGGGTCCATTATGCAGACACAGCGTCAATTGATCATGCAGGAAACATGAACTGTTTAAAGAATATGTGTGCTAAGTCGCTTAAGCCGTGTCCGACTCTGCGACCCTATGGACTGCTGCCCGCCAGACTCTTCTGTCCGTGGGATCCTCCAGACAAGAACACTGGAGTGGGTTTTACCATTTCCTCCTCCAGGGGATCTTCTGGACCCGGGGATCGACACCGTGCCTCTAACCTCTCCTGCACTGGCAGGCAGGCTCTTTACCACTGGCGCCACCTGGGAAGCCCATTTAAAGAATACATTCACCCTTTTTCGCATAGTAAGATGGCTCGGGTGATGGAATCCAAAGGCCTGTTGTCTGCCTTGGAGCTGCGAGTGAGCCAGCCGGCAGATGGGTGCGAGGAGAGAAAAACCTGACCCCACGGTGGCAGGTCTGCTGGGCAGAGGGCGCCGGGGGTGAGCGCCCCCTCGGTCCCAGGAGTCGGGGAGCGTGTCTCCAAGGAGGCACCGCTCCTCAGGGGAAACAGGACTGGAGGTTGAGGCTGGGGTGGGGTGGGGGCTGTCCTACTCGGCAAGTCAGCAGCAGGAAGCACCAGCAGGTAAACTGAGGCTGGGGGAGCAGGGTCGGGCCTGGCCCACAGGGTCCTCGGGGGGTGCGAGGGGCCGCCGGCATCGACCTTCTGGGGGATGAATAGCTAGCCTGGGCTGTAGGGAGACCGCCGGGGGGACCCAGAGGACCGGCGCGGGGCAGGGGCCCGCGTCCACCTGGGCCGAGGGCGGGCTCTGAGATGGCAAGGCTGGGGGTCCTGCCAGGAGGACTGGCGGGGGACAGGCAGCTAAGTGCGAGGGTCAGGTCTCCAGAAGCCAGGCAATCCTGATTGTCCCGCTGAGTTCTCGGTGCCCGAGGCCCCGCAGCTCCTGCTCCGCGCAAAGGCCCCACCCTCAGGGCTCTGGCCGGCGCGGAGGTGGGCTTTAGGGTGGCAGGCAGGTCGAAGGTGACTTGGGAAGGGCTCCCCGACACGTCCAGAGCTCGGGGCTCTCTGGTCCTGCTGCTGGGACCCGGAGCCAGGGTCACCCAGCTCAGCTATGCTGAGAGCCCCGAGCTCAGAAACGGGGCGGGGACGGTCCCATCTGGGTGGCGGGACCGCCCGCCCCCAGGACCAGCTCTGCGTGTGCGGGGAGAGCGGGGTGTGCGGGAAAGACTGGCAGAAGGGGGCCCGGCGAGGGAACCAGAGAAGAGGGTCAGAGCAGGGTGGACGACCTGCTGAGAAACACAGGCGCTCGCCCCGGGAAGATCTTCAGGATAATAAAACGCTAACAGGATAATAAAACCGACGTCTGGGAGCCAACAGCAACGCCGAGGAAAAACCCGCTCCAGGAGGCTCACCCGGGTCGTCCTTGGCTCGGTGGTCCTGGGGGGCGACCGCAAGAGCAGCTGGCGCTGGGGACCTCCTGCCGCTCCATTTCTGCAGACTTTGGGGTGATTGTTGGAGCACCTAGGAGCAAGGACGGGCACAGAGCCCACAGGCCCGCTCAGCTGCAGCCCTCAGGGCCGCAAAGACACGCCGCAGAAAGCCCTTCCACGGTCAGCGTTTTCAAAGCGTCCGAGGACTCTGCCAGCAGCCCTGAGCCCAGCACTGCAAGAAGGACCTTTTTTTTTTTTGGTCATATTATTTTTGTTGTTGTTGTCGTTATTGACGTAGAGTTGATTTACAGTGCTATGTTAGTTTCAGGTGTAAAGTGACTCAGTTAAACATCTGTATTCTTTTTCAGCCTCTTTTCCCTTATAGGTTATTACAAGATATGGAGCAGAGCTCCCTACGCTATACAGCCGGTCCTTGTTCCTTATCCGTTTTATCTGCAATAGTGTGTGCATGTTAATGCTAATTTATCCCTCTGCATACCCTTTCCTCTTTGGTAAATATAAGTTTGTGTTCTATGTCTGTGGGTCTATTTCTGTTTCGAGTGTAAGTTCATTTATATCATATCTTAGATCCTACATGTAAGTGATATCATCATGTGTATTTGTCTTTCTCCCCTGATTTTACTTAGTAGAATGCTCTCTGGTTATATCCACGTTGCTGCAAACGGCCTTATTTCATTTGTCTTGTGGCTGAGTGACGCTCCACTGTATGTATGTGCCACGTCGCCTTTGTCCTTCCTCTGCTGATGGGCGTCTAGGTTACGTCCGTGTCTTGGCTGTAGTAAACAGTGCTGCTATGAACACTGGGGTGTGTGTACCTTTTCAAATTATGATTTTCTGCGGATGTGTGCCCAGGAGTGGGAGTGCTGAGTCATATGACAGTTCTATTTTTAGGGGCTATTTTTTTTTTAATGTATTCTATGTATAGACACAGGTGTATAGAATAGTTTTTTGGACTCTAGGAGAGGGCGAGGGTGGGATGATTTGGGAGAATGCCATTGAAACATGTCTATTATCATACGTGAAGAAGATCACCAGTCCAGGTTCGATGCTCGAGACAGGGTGCTTAGGGCCGGTGCACTGGGATGATGACCCAGAGGGATGGGATGGGAGGGAGGAGGGAGGGGGGTTCAGGATGGGGGACACATGTACACCCGTGGCTGATTCATGTCAGTGTATGGCAAAACCACTACAACAGTGTAACGTAATTAGCCTCCAATTAAAATGAATAAATTTATTTTAAAAATAGTTGATTTGGGTAAGTTATCTTAGTTCTCATATGCCTGTAAATAACTGCTTAAAAAAATAAAATAAAATGTATTCTATTGAGGTATATAGCTGGTTTGTCATATTTCTCAATGTCTGCCATAGAGTCAGTTCAGTTCAGTTCAGTCGCTCAGTCGTGTCCGACTCTTTGGAACCCCATGGACTGCAGCACGCCAGGACTCCCTGTCCATCACCAACTCCCAGAGTTCACCCAAACTCACCGCCATCGAGTCAGTTATTCACGGGGCCGTGTTTAGGTGTAGGAAAATACAGAGCACAACGGAGAAAATGATAATCAGCTCCATTCGTTTACTTTTTTAGCATTAAAGTCAAATAATATTCATTAGTATATGAAAATATAATTATTCTTAATAAATTTAAACTATTTAGAATGATAAATTGAGGATTCTTTTTAGACATAGTGGAATTCCATCTAAACCTAGACTTTCAGCATAAGCAGTACAAATTCTCACTACTCCCCAGTGCTACCTTGGCATCCTCAGACAGGGCTGGCCTTTCTTCAGAGGCTTGTTCCCTCCCAGGAGGCTTTGCACGTTTGTCGTGAAGATTTCTGAAAAGAGCTTTATTGCCATCTTCACACGGTACCGGTTTCCCTGAGTCAGTTTTCTCTGTCTCTCTGCTTATTGGCTGAAAAGGAACGTGGCAGTACTTTTGCATTAATGACAATAATTATCCAAAAATATCAGCAAAAACCTCATGCTAGGCTGTTCTAGCCCTGTTTTGCACATGCTGCAAAGCAGAATTCTTGGTGTATCTAGTCTCCCACGTGCTAGCCCGTGTTCACACGGAATCGAAGAAAGTTAGCATTGATTGTCTAGAAGAGATTTGCTATCACAGCATAACAAATTGCTCAAAACTGAATTTTAAAACATGCAGCAGAAATTTTTTCTATCCTTTGCATTATTCGAAAATTGATAGCTTTGTGGTGTGAGCATACCAATTCTTCACTTACACATGCATTGATTAAGGAATTACGTTGCACGCTCCTAATTAATTCATTTCAATGCAGAACATAAGACAACGCTTCGTCCCAAAGCAAACCAGCAACTCCACACAGCGCTGGAGCTTCGGACACTCCCCACCCCAATGACCCGAAAAAGACAGCTTTCCCACTTTTAATAAACACCTGGATTAGGAGAGCCCAGACCCTCCTTCAAGGAATAAAATATTTTCTGCTCAGTCGAGGCATTGGGCAGGAGGGCAGGACACCAGGCCATCCCCAGGAGTCCGGGGGCTTTTCAGCCCGAGTCACCCATTACCCGATGCTGGCCTCCAGGTGTGAAGACACCTCAGAGCTGAAGTAGCAAATATGCTGCTGGTTAAGACAGACTAAAGAGGAGCTGCCCTTAGCCAGGAAAATGCAGCGAGATAAAATAACACCCCGCAGGAGGCCCCCAGACAGCAGCATGAACTGTGCGTGGAGAGAGTCCAGGGCACGAGCCACAAGGGGACGCGATGGCTGCAGGTACACACGACGATGAGCCAGACAGCGTCGTGGCTGTGGTCACCTGGGCCCCGACCCGAGGCTGGATCGGTAGAAATACAGCCCAGACCCAGGTGTACGGCCCTCCCGCCCGTGGCCAGCTCCCTGCCAGGCCCTCTGCCCTCACGGCCCCAGGGAGACTGCGGCAAGAGAGGGGAACCCTGCTTTATCAGGAGGGAATCCCTCAAAGAGGCAGGGTCCCCCCGGGACGCTGTGGGGACACGTGGGCCTGGGTGCCCAGCCTTCGCGTCCTTTCACAGATGACAAACCCAAGAGTCAGCGGGTGGAAGTTACCTTCCCTGACGGCAGTCCTAGGAGCGCTGCACTGTGACTTTGGCCAGCGTGTTTCGGTGTTATCCCTGTATCAGCTGGCAGAGGGGACGTTTTCCCGACAGTAGGCTCTGACACCTAAGACAATTTATCACACAGAAAATTCAGGAAGCGAGGTCACGTCTCCTGATGTACAGTAACTGGGAGAGAAACGCACATTTAACTCATTCAACAGTAACTACAGTGTCCTAGGGAAAAAACAGGGATGCCAAGTGGGGGACCAGGGTGGGATTCTCCCCTCAACGTGTGGAAGGTTCTCCAGGAACACACACCACATCCCAAACATGGGGATGTCATGGCTCACTGTTTGAAAATATCCCAAGATCCCCAAGGCAACAAAACCAACACCTAATTTGTTTCCTTGCGCTGTGTGTCTTCAGCTGAGAAAGAATTCAAGAAGGAAAAAAGTGCCCCCGTTTCTAGCATCACTCACAGTTTATCTAAGATCGGAATTGGGAGAGCCATAGCCTCCCAGATCTGAAGCATGTGGCCCAATCCCTCAGGCGGGAGGAGGTATTCTAAGTTACTCACCATTCAGCTCAGAGGAGGGCTGGGCGGGGAAGGGGCGAGGGTGTGGGGGATGGGGGGAGGCTGGTCCAGTGTGCTCGTGAGTGGTCACTGACCTTGAGGTCGCTGACCTTCTGATCTTCTGTCCCTGAAGTCGTGTCTGCACACAGATGCACCTGTGTGCACCTAAGGTGTGCAATTCCCATGTGTGTCTGTTCCCTTCAGATCGGGTGTGTACTTTGGAGGGCAGGCCCGGTCCCTCTAAGTAACCCCAGGACCCTGCGACGGGGACTGTCCACAGACCTAAGGCGTGTTTGGAAGCCCGCCAAGTACAAGAGCTCAACACGAGAGAGAGATGAGAGAGGGAGGGCCAGCCGTCATATCAGAGATACCCCCAGGGCTTCCCTGGGGGCTCAGCTGGTAAAGAATTCGCCTGCAAACTGGGAGACCCTGGATCCATCTCTGGGTTGGGAAGATCTCCTGAGAAGGGAGTGTCTCCCCACTCCAGTATTCTGGCCTGGAGAATTCCATGGACTATATAGTCCCTGGGGTCACAGAGAGTTGGACACAACTGAGCAACTTCATTTTTCAGTTTCAAGTCCTTGAACTACAGACTCAGAAGCACACGGTGCGTGCAGACAAGAAGTGTTGGCGCTTCCCTTAATCTGCTAGAGGAAACCCCCAGTTACTTTTCGAGGGTGTTTACATGGTTTCTTGCTGACTCCTGCACGTACAACTCGAATGGTCCAGTTCTTTAGATGCACTTGCCAACACAGCAACAAGTCCTGGCCACCCCACCATCTCTGCGGCCTACGCTCAACCATGCCACCCACACGTGGAAGCCGGGCGCTGCGTGCAGGGAAGCAGGGTGGTCGCTTTCCCACCTCTCCATTAAGTAGTCCCACGGCATGGACAGAGCGGCCCTGGGGCCCATGGGCTGCTTCTGGAATCAGCGAGCTGGTCCGAATCTAGACTCTGGGCTCCCCAGCCACTTGACTATCCCTAGGGTAGGACAGACCCACCTCAGGGGTCATGGCAGGGGTCAATAGGGGCAGAAAGCACAGACTGCCCCCGTAAACCTGGGCAGCATCCCACGTGCTGTTGCTTGGTGTTAGGAGATGTCTTTGCAGACAGACGTGCGGGGCCCCCGTGAATGGCCTGGCCCCTCCCAACTGAACTGGTTGCTCATGGGGTGTGGATTTGGCCAGAGGAAGCAAGCCCCCTGTCTCCTGCATGGGAAGTGCCACGGCCGCCCAGCGCCAAGCACGCAGCTCTGGGGGAGACGCTCTGGGCAGCAAACAGAGGCCCCGGTACCCGAGTGTCTGAGCATCTTCTCACGTGCACCGAGCCCGCCTCACTCCGCTTGGCCTCCAGGCGCTGCCTCTCCGAGGCCCTCAGCCCGGCCCGCAGCTCCAGGTTCTGCTTCACCAGTACGTCCATCTGGGCCCGGAGCTCACGGTGGGTGGCTGCCCAGCGGGCCTCCTGCCTCCTGAACTCCTCTCGGAGCCCCGAGACCTCCTGCTGCAGCCGCTGCGCCGGGAAAGAACAAGGACCGCTGTCAGGAGCCCGCGGCCGCTGGGCGCGATGCACCCCCATTTATACACCCAGGCCTGCATCGCTCCAGGACTGCACCCCCAGGCCTGTACCACCTGGACCTTCATCCCCTGGACCTTCTATTCTCCCTACAGGTCTACACTCCCTAGACCTTCAACCTCAGATCTGCACCCCTCTGAGACTGCATTCTCCAGGCCTGCACCCGTCCAAGGCTGCACCCCCGGGCCTGTGCCCCGCTCACCAGCATATCCTCAGCCCTGCCGTCCTCTGGGGAGCGCCCGGCCGCTGTGTCAGGGTGAGGCTCAGCCCCACCATTCTCTGGGCAGCCCAGTTCCGTCTCTGCCAGCTTGTCGGCCCCCAGGTGAGCCCTCAGCATTCTGAGGAGGGAGCAGAAGGTCGGTGGGCAGGGAGGGGGTGCAGGCTGCCCCCCACTGCAGCATGGGATCCCCCTTCAGGACAGTCCAGCTCGGCCTGTGTGATGCCTACAAAGCTGACTCATGGACAGGCCATGGCGGTGTCCGCCAAGCTCCCACGGAGGACTGAGTGGCCACACGCAGGCTCTCCTTGGTGGTGGAGAGCAGACACTTGAACTCACAGACCATCGGGCCGTGCAGATGGGACTGTGGCTGGCCCCGCGACCGCGGGTGTGCTCAGGAGCGTCTCCGTGGGAAACTGAGGGCCCCTGCTCTGCACTCAGCATGAGGGCCACTGCCCAAAAGCTGGAACGGACCCTCCTTCCGCCGGGCTGAAGGGGCAGCTTTTCCAACACCCCCAGCGGGCCGAGTCTGGGCCACTGGGGACAAGGGATGTCACCCTAGAGCGGGGTGCTGGCCCTGCCCCCGGACACCCCAGGCAGGGGACGGGTGGACGCATTTCCTGCCTTCAGGCTGCGGGCTTTCGGCCATGGAGACTCCTGTGGCTCCCGGACAGGCTGTGCGCAGACACCGGGAGGAACCAGGCCTCCGGGACGGCGCGTCCACCACCGCCGCACCTCACGGCGGCAGAAAACAGAGCGATACCCGAGAAACCAAATTCCCCAAACACAGGGCATCCTCTGAAACCACCCTCAGCTGATGGTCTTTCCGCTCCGTTTTAAGTAAACCCAGCCCTTTATCAAAATGAGGATTAAGCCTGACTCAGAGTAACAGGCGAGTGTGGCCTTGAGTACAGAATGCAGCAGGGCAAAGGCTAACAGGGACTTTTGTCAAGCGAACACACCGGTCACAGCAAACATGTTCTTCCAACAACACAAGAGACGACTCTACTCGTGGACATTACCAGGCAGTCAAAACCCAAATCAGATTGATTATATTCTTTGCAGCTGAAGATGGAGAAGCTCTACACAGTCAGCAAAAACAAGACAGGGAGCTGACTGTGGCTCAGATCACGAGCTCCTTATTGCCAAATTCAGACTTAAATTGAAGAAAGTAGGGAAAACCACTAGGCCATTCAGGTATGACCTAAATCAAATCCCTTATGATTATACACTGGATGTGACAAATAGATTCAAGGGATTAGATCTGATAGACAGAGTGCCTGAAGAACTATGGATGAAGATTTGTAACATTGTAGGGGAGGTGGTGATCAAAACCATCCCCAAAGAAAAAGAAATGCAAGAAGGCAAAGTGGTTGTCTGAGGAGGCCTTAGAAACAGCTGAGGAAAGAAAGAGAAGTGAAAGGCAAAGTGAGAAGGGAAAGATAAACCCAACTGAATGCAGAGTTCCAAAGAACAAGGAGAGATAAGAAAGCCTTTTCAAGTGAATAATGTGAAGAAATAGAGGAAAACAACAGAATGGGAAAGATTCGAGATCTCTTCAAGAGAATTGGATATTTCAAGGGAACATTTCAGGCAAGGATGGGCACAAAAAATGACAGAAACCACAAGGACCTAACAGAAGCAGAAGATATTAAGAAGAGATGGCAAGAATACACAGAAGAACTTTACGTAAAAGGCCATAATGACCTGGATAATCATAAAGACCATGATGGCGTGGTCACTCACCTAAAGGTAAACATCCTGGAATGTGAAGTCAAGTGGGCCTTAGGAAGCATTACTACAAACAAAGCTAGTAGAGGTGATAGAATTCCAGCTGAGCTATTTCAAAACCTAAAAGATGATGCTGTTAAAGTGCTGCACTCAATATGCCAACAAATTTGGAAAACTCAGCAGTGACCACAGGACTGGAAAAGATCAGTTTTCATTCCAGTCCTAAAGAAGAGCAATCTCAAAGAATGTTCAAACTACCACATAATTGTGCTCATTTAACATGCTAGCAAGGAAATGTTCAAAATCCTTTAAGCAAGGCTTCAACAGTACATGAACCTAGAACTTCCAGATGTTCAAGCTGGTTTTAGAAAAGGCAGAGGAACCAGAGATCAAATTGCCAACATATGTTGGATCATGGAGAAAAGAGAATCCCAGAAAAGCATCTACTTCTGCTTCACTAACCATTCTAAAACCTTTGACTGTGTGAATATCAGCAAACTGTAGAAAATTCTTAAAAAGATGGAAATACCAGACCACCTTACCTATCTCCTGAGAAATCTGTGTGCAGGTCAAGAAGCAATAGTTAGAACCTGATATGGAACAACTTACATGATTCAAAATTGGGAAAGGAGTACGTCAAGGCGGTGTATTGTCACCCTGCTTATTTAACTTATATGCAGAGCACATCATGAGAAACACTGGGCTGAAGGAAGCGCAAGCTGGGATCAAGATTGCCAGGAGGAACATCAGTAACCTCAGATAGGTAGATGATACCACACTTATGGCAGAAAGTGAAGAGGAACTAAAGAGCCTCTTGATGAGGATGAAAGAGGAGAATGAAAAGCTAGCTTAAAACTCAACATTCAAAAAACTAAGATCATGGTATCTGGTCCCATCACTTCATGGCAAATAGAAGGTGAAACAATGGAAACAGTGACAGACTTTTATTTTTTTGGACTCCAAAATCACTGCTGATTGTGACTGAAGCCATGAAATTAAAAGATGCTTATTCCTTGAAAGAAAAGCTATGACCAACATAGACTGTATGTTAAAAAACAGAGACATTACTTTGCCAACAAACTATGGTTTTTCCAGTAGTCATGTATGGATGTGAGAATTATACCATAAAGAAAGCTGAGCACCAAAAAAATGATGCTTTGAACTGTGGTGTTGGAGAAGACTCTTGAGAATCCCTCGGACTGCAAGGAGATCAAATCAGACTATCCTAAAGGAAATCAACCCTGAATATTCATTGGAAGGACTGATGATGAAGCTGAAACTCCAATATTTTGGCCACCTGATTCGAAGAGCCAACTTACTGGAAAAGACCCTGATGCTGGGAAAGATTGAGGGCAGGAGGAAAGGGGGGCAACAGAGGATGAGATGGTTGGATGGCATCACTGACTCAATGCACATGAGTTTGAGCAAGCTCCAGGAGATACTGAAGGACAGGGAAGCCTAGTGTGCTGCAATCCATGAGGTCACAAAGAGTGTACATGACTTAGCGACGGAACAACAGCAACAGAGGACATCAGTGATTGTCCCAGGGTCAAGCGCTTGGGGGAGGGCGCAGGCTTACAAGGACAACTGAAACTATGACATCTACACCTGTGTGCAAACAGAAACGCATTTATTCATAAACTTCAAACTATACTAAACATGAAATGAACAATTTAACCACAGTGGCAGCAAAGTAAGAAGTTAAAAGCATTTGTTTTGTGAAGAAAGATAATCAAAAGCACCAACAGCAAAGACTAATGAACTGATCATTCCATCATCCCAGCCCCAGCTGGGTTTTACTAAAGTCTCACTCAGAAGCTGGCTTGTGTGTGTCATCCTTGTGACTCTAAAAAGGTGCTCCTTTCCTGACTCTCTAACAGGATGAATACCAGCTCCTAAGGCAGTCTTGGGGAGACCCCACCCTCGGCCGACCCAACAAGTCTTGCCGCCTCACCTAGTCCAGGGTGGTCATCGGGTGGGGTCCTGGCCCCCCACAGCCACCCTGACCCCGCCACTCCTTCTCAGAGAACAGCGATTGATTCTAAACCGCCTCCCCGCCTTAAAGGGGCACACACGTACCACACTTCCCAACACTCTGGCGAGCTTTATGATTTCATAAAGTTAGAAGACAGTTAAATATTTACAAACGTGTGGTTTGGGTGTAGTCAGTTCAAAGTCAGCGGAATACATTACCCACAGAGGGAACTGAAGGTGGTGGGACTCCACCTCCCAACTGACCACCCACGATGTGTTTAATATCAAGCTTTCCATGCATAACACAGAGCAAGTCCTCATTTCTCTTAGCCCGTGTCCTCGAGGACGTAAAGCTGTCCTTTGACCCATCATTTGCTAGAAGGGTAGCAGGATCCCTGCAGACACAGAGGGAGTGTGGCTATGTAAGTCCGCAGTTGGGGAAATAAATCAGATGAAGCCCCTGGAGGTGGGGGAGGGGGCCGACCCCGAGCCTGCAGACCCTGGACGGGAGGAGAGCAGGGCTTCCAGGTGAAGCCACAGGATTAGAGGACCCGGACACGGGCCCTGGGCACCACGTGTCAGGGAAGCTGTGCTCTCAACCGTGCCGGCTGTTGCTGGGAGTTCTAGGAAAGTGCTGGAAGAAAAAGGCATTTCTAGGCTCTCACTTAGCTGTATGAAGGCATGATCCTGTGGTTCAGTAGAAAGACTATTTGTGACTAATGCTGCCCACTGAGAAAACAGTTTGAAAGTACATTCCTAATACTGTCTAATTAGAGAACCCTCTTAACAAGAACAGTTTGACCAGATTGTAATATTCTTCAAATACACCGGGGAGAATGTCTAGTTAACCATGGCCAAGGTGTTTGAATTTGGAGTATGACTTTAAATGTGCTCCTGGCTCTGGGACCCCATGAACGTGCCAGTTGAGGAGCCCGGTCGGTGCGGAGTGGGGTCCTCTGTGAATACCAGCTCCTCTTCTCTCAGTCACGGGACTTCGGCACATGGGACAGACCCCGTCTCTCCATGTCCCCTGTCTGCCTCTTCTGAGCGTCAGGTAAGAGGGTCCCTTTTCCCCTCGGTCCCCCAGCCTGCAAAATTTAGACGTGAATGTGGTTTCAGTTTTTGTTCAATGTCGATAAATGAAGAGGACTACCTGGTAAACTCTGATTCTCTTTCAAAGTTTCCCGCACCCCCGAGCCCTGTGGGAAGCTGCCACCCACGGGGGGCTGCCCGAGCAGGGTCACAGCTGGGGAGCAGCCAGCTCGTCGTAACCACAAGCCTGAGAGACAGGAAAGGGCGGGCCTGTCCCTGAAACTCACGCTTTTGCTGGCCTGAGTGCAGGTTCCCAGAGCTGCGTGGAGCCGGACAGGAAGGTTCGTCCCGGGTCACTGACGGAGCAGCGGGGCGGCACTTCCGCCGGGTCGCGGCTCAGTCCCAGGGGTGTGCGTCGGGCCGGGGCAGGGCCGGGGGCCCTGCGGGGTCCCACGGTAGGAGAATCCACTCCCAGTGCCTCCTCAGCGAGCCCCCCCAAAGTGTGTTTCTTCCCCCAGTTCCTGGCCTAAAAGATGTATAAAGAAAACCAAAGAAATGCACGATCTTCTGTGTCAACTCTACACCTATTTACTAAAAACAAAAAAATTTAAAATCAAACACATGCAAAGCCCTCCTATATCATGGACACAAGTTCCATCTCTTAGAACCTTCTGTAAAGTCATAGCTAGTGGCATAGACAAAGGCTTGGCTGTAGGATATCCCTCACCGTGTCTACGATGCTGATGTTCCAAATATTTCAAAGCACAATGACATGAGAAGCTTTTTAAGATTACAGATTAAATGGAGAAAAAATATCCACTTTGTAAACATCTACTTCTGCTTCACTGACGACACTAAATCCTTTGCCTGTGTGGATCACAACAAATTTCGGAAAATTCTTAAAGTGATAGGAATACCAGACCACCTTGCCTGCCTCCTAAGAAATGTGTATACAGGTCAAGAAGCAACAGTTAGAACCAGACATGGAACAATGGACTGGTTCCAAATTGGGAAAGGAGTACATCAAATCTGTATATTGTCACCCTGATTATTTAACTTATATGCAGAGTACATTATATGAAATGCTGGACTGGATGAAGCACAAGCTGGAATCAAGGTTGCTGGGAGAGATATCAATAACCTCAGATACACAGATGACACCACCCTTATGGCAGAAAGCCTCCTGATGAAGATGAAAGAGGAGAGTGAAAAAGCTGGCTTGAAACTCAACATTCGAAAAACAAAGATCATGGCATCCGGTCCCATCACTTCACAGCAAATAGATGGGGAAATGATGTAAACAGTGACAGACTTTATTTTCTTGGGCTCCAAAATCACCGCAGATATGAAATTAAAAGATGCTTGCTCCTTGGAAGAAAAGCTATGACAAACTTAGCATATTAAAAAACAGAGATATTTCTTTGCCAACAAAGGTCCATCTAGTGAAAGCTATGGTTTTTCCAGTAGTCATATGGATGTGAGAGTTGGACCATAAAGAAGGCTGAGTGCTAAAGAATTGATGCTTTCAAACTGTGGTGTTGGAAAAGACTCTTGAGAGTCCCTTGGACTGCAAGGAGATCAAACCAGTCCATCGTAAAGGAAATCAGTCCTGAATATTCATTGGAAGGACTGATGATGAAGCTGAAACTCCAATATCTGGCTACCTAATGCAAAGAGTCAGTCATTTGAAAAGACCCTGATGCTGGGAAAGATTGAAGGCAGGAGGAGAAGGAGATGGCAGAGGATGAGATGGTTGGATGGCATCACCGACTCAGTGGACCTGAGTCTGAGCCTGCTCCAGGAGATAGTGAAGGACAGGGAGGCCTGGCGTGCTGCAGTCCACAGGGTCACAAAGAGTCAGACACGACTGAGCCGCTGAGCGTGCAACAGCAACAAGCGGTGTGAAGCAGCGCCTCATAGAAAGAACTGGAAGGAAATTCACCAAAATTTTAGCAAATAGTGTCTCTAAGTAGTGGGATTAGAAACAATTTTTTTTATTTTACTTATAGCTTCCTATATGTTCTATGACTGAATAGATCACTTCAATAATAAGGAACTAGCTGTAAATTCTAAAGTTTTTAACCTGTGAGGTTACACTTGAGAGGGACGCATTTTCTTTGGAAGCGTCAGCCCGAGGCTGAGGACGCAGTGTTCACTCGTGTGACGAGCAGCCTCGCAGCGCGGTTAGTTATGTGGACACGGGCATCACACCCTCTTGAGAGACGCACAGACAGAGATAAAGACGTGGGGAAGGGCGAGAACATGTGTGATCAGTGTCAAGATTGAGCTCATGAGAACGAGAATTTAAAGCCCACTAGACCACTTTCCAATCCTTCTCATAAGCACAGAAATTGCGTTGGCCATTTTCGGGTCTGGGGGAAGAAGAGGCGAGAGAAGCAGACAGTACTGACCGGAGGGCGCGGTGGGGGCAGTCACACCACCCAGCCGGCAGCCCTCCCCACGCGCAGAGTCACGTCCGCTGATGGGCGAGAATGGCCCGGCGGCAAGCCAGGCTGCGCACAGCAGGGACTGCGTGACCCTGTCTCTGTGTAAAGGCCCGCGTGTGACGGGCGGGTATGTAACAGCGACTTCCCTTTTCACTGCGCTTCCTTGTGTTTCCTGTTTGTTATCGCTGAGATGATGAGACGAGATCTCATTATGAGATCTCATCATGAGATGATGAGACTGGCGATGGGATGAGATCTGAGACTCCTCTGTAAAAAAGCAAACCTGTGTCTAGGAAAATGAGCGTCGATTTCTCCTAATCCTCTGAGCTGTGTGTTATCAGAGTGATGGTGGGAAAGTCGAGGGAGTGGGTTGTGACAGTAGAAGGCGGGGGTGGTGGGGATGAGGCGGCTGCACTGACCCCCTCCCCGCCCCCTGCCCCCCAGACTCCGCCGGGAGGGCGAGGAGAGGGGCGCAAACTCAGGAGCACAGAATCACCGCCCCTGGTCCAGGCGTGGGGAGGAGCGGAAGCCAGGGGCCACGGCATCCTAGCAACAGTTATCCAGGTTGCCTTCAAAGCAAATCTGAAAAGATCTGATGTAGCAGTCGTCTTCCCCCGAAAGCTAGCTGAGCTCCTCTCGGATCAGTGTAGAGATCTGTGATGCACACACAGACACACACGTGTGCATACTCTGTCCATATCTAGCAGTTCATCACCACATGAGGGCTTTTTAAAACAATGATTTTATTGAAATATAGTTGATTTACAATGCTGTGCTAAAATCCGCCGTACAGAAAGTGACCCAGTTATACAGATATGCATTCTTTTTCATAGTCTTTCCCATTGTGGTTTATTATAGACTGTTGGAAACAGTTCCCTTGCTCTACAGAAGAACCTGGTTGTTAATCCATCTTGTATGTAATAGTTTGCATCTGTTCACCCCGAACTCCCAGGCTATCCTTCCCCCAGCCTCCTCAGCCCCTTAGCAACCACAGACCTGTTCTCTGCCTGGTTCATCTGAGCCACACTTTAGATTCCATGCGTAAGGGACAGCATGTGGTACTTGTCCCGTCTGACTCACTTCGCTTGGTGCGGCCATCTCTGGGTTCATGTATGCTGCATAAACAGCATGCTGCAGTCCGTGGGGTCGCAAAGTCTCGGACACTGACTGACTGAACTGAAGATCACGCTGCAGCCCAAACGTGGTTAAGGCAGGAGAAGACTTGCCACCTTACAAAACGTCAGTAGCTGCCACCCTGCTCACACGTCATCCAGATTCCGAGCTCCCATGTGGATCCTCACTCTGGAAGGAGAAAGTTGCTCACTCCTGACCCCTCGGGGAAGCCCCTTCTGGCGAGTTTCCCCAGGTGTGAGGGCTCCTCCGGCAAGTGCAGGCCTGCAGAGGCAATGCCCCTTCTCCCTGCCTTTCCTCCATGTGGCACGGCTTACAGGGACCTTCGTTTCACTCACAGCAAGGAAATTTTGACAGTGGCATGGGGTCCCTGCCAAAACTTGGGTCCTGCAGGGACCCTCGCCAAAGCTGCCCTCTGGGAGCCTGTCCCCCATGGACCAAATCTGCTCACAGGCACGGGCACCACAGAGGGTGTCTGGGATTTCACACACTGGGACAGAAGGAAAGGTCTCAAGGAAAGCACAGAGTCCTGAAAAGCAAATTTATCACATTCTGCATATTTGACTGTTTCTTTACTAAAGGCAAAGGAGAAAAGGAAAGATATACCCATCTGAATGCAGAGTTCCCAAGAATAGCAAAGAGAGATAAGAAAGCCTTCCTCAGTGATCAATGCAAAGAAATAGAGGAAAATGGATGGGAAAAAAGAATGGGAAAGACTAGCAATCTCTTCAAGAAAATTAGAGATAGCAAGGGAACATTTCATGCAAAGATGGGCACAATAAAGGACAGAAATGGTACGGACCTAACAGAAGCACAAGACATTAAGAATAGGTGTCAAGAATACACAGAAGAACTGTACGAAAAACATCTTCATGACCCAGATAATCACAGTGGTGTGATCACTCACCAAGAACCAGGCATCCTGGAATGTGAAGTCAGGTGGGCCTTAGGAAGAATCACTACTAACAAAGCTAGGGGAGGTGATGGAATCCCAGCTGAGCTATTTCAAATCCTGGAAGATGATGCTGTGAAAGTGCTGCACTCAATATGCCAGCAAATTTGGAAAACTCAGCTGTGGCCACGGGACTGGAAAAGGTCAGTTTTCATTCCAATCCCAAAGAAAGGCAATGCCAAAGAATGTTCAAACTACTGCACAATTACACTCATCTCACATGCTAGCAAGGTAATGCTCAAAAGTCTCCAAGCCAGGCTTCAACAGTATGTAGACCATGAACTTCCAGACGTTCAAGCTGGATTTAGAAAAGGTAGAGGAACCAGGGATCAAATTGCCAACATCCGTTGGATCACAGATAAAACAAGAGAGTTCCAGAAAAACATCTATTTCTGTTTTATTGCTTACACCAAAGCCTTTGACTGTGCAGATCACAACAAACTTCTTAAAGGACAATACCGTCTTCCAGAAGTAAGGAGAACACACAAGTATTCTGAGAAAAAGAAGCAGAATTTTTTTAAGTCTATAACTTTGATTTTTTATATGTAAAAGGAAACATATAATTATTTATATATTATATAAATATATATTAAAATATATAAGTATTTTCCTTTTATATTTAAAGGGAAAATACATAAGTATTAATGTTTATGTTACCTATTGAGCTAGAATATTTATAATTTAGAAAGTTTTTGGTATACTGTGAATCTTCTGTTAAGGGATAGTAGCTTTTAAGGTCTCTCCAAGTTTTCAAGGCGTTGAAATGATTTAATCAATTTCTTTCCTGCATTTGTGTGACTTCTGTCCCTGAGCAGTTGAGTAAGTGCCAGCTTTCCTGGGCGTCACCATGAGCCACAGCATCCCTGGAGACGAGCTGGTGGTCTCCAGCCAGCCCTCAGCTGGAACAAACGCATCCTCTCATATCCCTGGAGGCGTCACAAGAGGTACCAGGCAGGATGTTTCTGCAATTGCAAAAGCTTAGACAACTCTCCAAATGCATCTTCTTAGGAAATAAGAGGCAGGCGAACCTGCATGATGCAGAGATGGGAGAATGTGTGGGCTGGTGGTCCAGTTGAAAAGGAAAACCTGATAAAATTAAAGCAAGAAGGAACACAAGTCAAATTGCCTGAGAAGTCATGCAAATCAAAGGCCGTGGCGGGCTTGCTGGGACCTGGACTTTCCACGCACACAGGTGTGAGGCGTGGAAGCCGTGGGCAGAGTGGCCGGGACGCAGGCTCTGGGGCAGGCGGGGCTGGGAGGACCCAGCTCCTGCCGCTCACCGCCCTGCAACCTGGAGCGAGCGACCTCCCCTCTCCGAGCCGCCACGCCGTCGTCCACGGCGCAGAGCTTAGACCTGTGCCTCCTGCACCTCATGCCACTCAGTTCATCGCAGTAACACAGGTGAGCACGGGACGGTGCCTGAAACACGGCAGACATACGGCAGCTAGTAATCCTCACGTTGGAAAACCTCCTGAAGCTTCCAGCTTAGGTCTCAGAAACGAAGGCGTCGAAGCACATGGAACTGAAGTCAGGTGTGGAATTGTACCACGACGTTGGGAGAGAAGAGTTTTGCTGAAAGTCTAAGCATCGGATAGAGGTTAATGACGACTGCAGCACACGCGTCTGGCACCCGTGAAGCCCCAGATGATGGCACACAGTGCCGTGCCTGTAAGAGTGTCTCAGACACCGGGACCCTGCACGCCGACGTCCTCATATGCACCCCACAGGGCTGCTGAGTGGAGAAGCCAGATAGAACTAAACCCTATTTGACTCCAAAGCACAAACCAGGCTGAACAGGGACTTCTTAGCGGTACAGCGGTAAGAACTGCCGTTGCAGGGGGCACAGGTTCAAGCCCTGGTCAGAGAACTAAGATCCTGCATGTCATGAAGTCAAAAAAGAAAAAAAAATTCAGGCCGAAGAGAAAGAGGGAGAATCAGGGCCAAGACCCAGTGAATTAGGGTCAGGATGGGTCGGAATGACAGGTTCATCAGTATTTGGTTTTTGACTTTGCTTATGCCTTAGGCACTATTTCATCACCAGCACACAGAGCGCATCCCTGGGCTCGTGGACCAGACATGCTGGTGGAGCCTGTGCGTCCAGACCCATCATCGGTTTTACTCTGCTTTCCAAGCCCGTTGAGGGGGGCTTTCCGACCCCCAGGGGTGCGGGTCCCCACGTGGGGAGTGTGGGAGGGTAGGGTAGGATCTTCTTCTCAACAGAAGGCCAGCTCTGATGAAATGAAAGGACAAGTGAAAGTGGGCAACTGTCAAACGACCGGGTCATCCACGTCCTCTTCTTGGGGATCACAGCACCGGGTCTGACTGTCGGAAAACAGTGCAAACTCGAGAACAATCTGTTCCCTTCATTATCTTAACTTTATAAAGTCTTCCTGAACTTCCCAAGCCCCTCTGGGGCCACACACAGACCCTCAGGATAAAGCACTCGATTTAACACAGGACAACGGGAAGTGAAACACAATTTCCCCTTTTTCAGGGCAAAACAAAACTGCAAGGGTTTTTTCCCCTCTGCTCCTGATCCTCTTTCCCCAAACAAATTTTACTTTGTCTCTGACTTCATCCGGATGCTGTCAGTGTGTTCCCTGTGGGAACCAGCACAGCCTCGGGCTCCATCCCTGCCTTCCACTCCCGAAGCCTCGGCTCCCTGGACAGACGGACGGACGGATGGCGGGGACGCGCGACATGCTGCCACCGAACTGCTCGGCGCACAGCCAGGCGGCGGAGGTGGCCACGGCCTCGCTGCTGCTGCTGGAGTGCGGGCTGGGCACGCTGGGCAACGCCGTGGCGCTCTGGACCTTCTTCTTCCGTCTGAAGGTGTGGAAGCCCTACGCCGTCTACCTGCTCAACCTGGTGCTGGCGGACCTCCTGCTGGCCGCCTGCCTGCCCTTCCATGCCGCCTTCTACCTGAGTCACAAGCACTGGGACCCGGGGCACGCGCCCTGCCAAGCGCTGCTCTTCCTGCGGGCCCTGTGCCGCGGGGCGGGCCTGGCCTTCCTCACCGCCGTCACCCTGGACCGCTACCTGCGGGTGGTCCACTCCAGGCTCAGGGTCAACGCGCTGTCGCTGCGGGCGGCCTGGGGCATCTCGGGCCTGGTCTGGCTGCTCATGGCCGGGCTCACGCACCAGAGCGCCTTCCTCTCAGAGGCGGAGTGCCCCAGCTCTGAGCCCCGGGAAGAGTCCTCCTTCCGCCGCCTCTGGCAGGAGGCGCTCTTCTTCGTCCAGTTCATCCTGCCCTTCGGCCTCATCCTGTTCTGCAGCGCGGGCATCCTCAGGACCCTGCGGAAGCGGCTGCGGGAGCCGGACAAGCAGCCCAAGCTGCGGCGGGCGCGGGCGCTGGTGGGCGCGGTGGGCGTGCTGTTCGCACTGTGCTTTCTGCCCTGCTTCGTGGCCCGCGTCCTGCTGGCCGCCTCCCGGGGGGCGCGCAGCTGCGGGCTCCTGACCGCCGCGGTGCATGCGGCTGACGTGACCGGCAGCCTCACCTACATGCAGGGCGTGCTGAATCCCGTGGTCTACTGCTTCTCCAGCCCGGCCTTCCGGCACTCCTATCGCAAGCTCTTCTACACCCTCACCCTGCGGGCCCGCAGGCTGCACGCAGAGGCCCCGGGCTGGGACCTCAGAGACTCGGACTCCTGAGGACCGCCCGCCCTTCCCTGTCTCCAGGACGACTCCCCCCCCCCACCACCCCCCGGGCCAAGCAAGCAGGATCAGGATTCGGCACTATACACTTCACACCGCGCCAGCAAGCGTCCTGCCCACGCTGTTCACTGCGATTTCCTCCAGCGACAGAGCCTCACGGAGCCACTGCTCAAAACCGAGCCAGCGGAGCCTCCTTGACACAATCACGGGGCACGCTGAACTGCTCGATTATGGCCCCATGCTCGTCGCTGAGAAAAGATGCTCTGTGTCCGGTGATGGAGGGGGAGGAGGAGGAAGGTGGCATGCCTCGTGTGGTTCTGACGGTTCGGCGTTGGCAAATCACTTTAACTTCCTATGCTGGTTTGTAAATGCAAAGAGGTCTCTGCTCCTTTGCACCTACTGTGCAGACTGTGGTCACCGACGTGGGGAAGTGGGGCTTCGGGTCTGAAACCAGGTTCCGCCGGCTGTAAGCATCCCGTGCTCAGCTCTGCTTGATAAACTTGAGCTCCACTTGCGTAAATTATAGGTCACACCCAAGACAGCACGGTCAGTGCCTACCTTTATTATTAGGCGTGCTTTCTCACTAAACTTCTCAGAAGTGCTTGTAGAACTCTTTAAGGTTTGAATGGCTACGTGCTTCTGAAACTCCGTCTGCTTCCCCTGCTCTAAAACAACCGCTGTGCTCTGAGCCTCCCGGGAGGAGCACTCGGTGTGAGAGCGTGCTTTCCACCCAATGCCCACGATGCAGAAGTCCTGAGCAAGGCTGCTGGGGACCGGCTGGGTGCAAGGCCATGGCAGAGAAGGTGGGCAGAGCCCCTGGACACTAACAGCGGCTGCCTCTTCTCCTTTGACTCTTAGATGATGTCCCAGATTTGCAACCCATGCTGCTGACAGAGGACTTAGAACATCACCTTCATATCTGCCTCATCTCCCATCCTCTGTTCAAGGCAGTGGTGCCACCCCAGAGAGACTCTAAGATGCTTAGAAGGGGCCTGGGGTCTGCCCGTAGCTCTGGATCCCGGGGTCCGCTTGGAGCACCAGGTCCCGGGATCTGCCTGTAGCTCTGGATCCCGGGGTCCGCTTGGAGCACCGGGTCCCGGGATCTGCCTGTAGCTCTGGATCCCAGGGTCTGCCTGTAGCACTGGATCCCAGGGTCCACTCGGAGCACCAGGTCCCGGGATCTGCCTGTAGCTCTGGATCCCGGGGTCCGCTTGGAGCACCGGGTCCTGGGATCTGCCTGTAGCTCTGGATCCCGGGGTCCACTCGGAGCACCAGGTCCTGGGATCTGCCTGTAGCTCTGGATCCCGGGGTCCGCTTGGAGCACCGGGTCCCGGGATCTGCCTGTAGCACTGGGTCCCATGCAGCCCACACTGGGGCCTTGCATGACCTTCACCTGTACCACCCCCAGGGAGAGACTTCTGCTTTTCCCAGGTGCTCTATGAAGGTACTGAAGGTTAAAACTGCTGGAATTAGGCAACGGGAAATGGCAAAGCTACCTCCCCTCCAGGATCTGTGTGCCTCCCACGTAGGCTCCTTGCCAGAACCAGACCTGAAATGTGGGCATGGCCTTCCCACTGTGCCCCTGAAGGAGGCAGGCTGCCAGTACTAACCCAGGGAATGTGGGTCCCCCAGCAACACTGCGCTCTCTTTTCGGAGTTCAGTTCCTCCTGAGTGAACAGAATTTCAAAGGACTTAGAAGGGAAATAGGACCCGATGAGTTGTGATGCCGCTGAATAAAATTCTCTGATGTGGCCATTCTAAACTGTGTTTCTTCCGTCTCAAAGAAAAGAATTGTCTCCATTTTTCTTCCTTTGATCTTACTGCACATACAATGCTAAATGCTGCTTTAAAGAAACAGGGGAGCCTGGCGTGCTGCAGTTCCTGGGGTCGCAGAGTCAGACACAAATGAGCGACTGAACTGAACTTAGAGAAACTAACATTCAATATAAGCCTTTCCCATATTATGATAAGTTCCCCATAAGCCTTATTGATAACCCAGTGATCTACTCAGGAGGTGTTTCTTAACCATCTTCGTACTGATGACATCTCTGCCCCTACGCAGGTAAATCCACACCCTGAAAACACACAGCCGTCCAGACGTCAGGTACACTTGGGGTGGGGGTGGGCAAAGCCAGCCCGCCTGACCGTCTGGACAGGCTTGCTGGCCCACCCTGGGCACTGACTGCTTCCCACAAGCCGTCTTGCCAGGCTCCCTCCACAGCGCTGTGGCCAGCGGCTCTGCCCACACTCGGGGGGCCAAATGGGGAGGTCTCGTCACAGAACTGCTGCCTCTCAGGGTCCTGATGACCGTCTCCTGGACTTGCTGGGGGATCAGTCTGGGAACTTTTGAAACCTGGATGCCTCAGCTCACCCTGGGGGTTCTGACTCAGTTAGTCTGGGAGGCATGGGTGAGACTGAAGTCCCCTCATGAATTCCGTTGGGCTTCCCAGATGGTTCCAGGGTAAAGAATCTGCCTGCCAATGCAGAAGATGTAAGAGAGTTGGGTTCGAACCCTGGGTCAGGAAGATCCCCTGGAGAAGGCAATGGCAACCCACTCCAATATTCTTTCTGGAGAATCCCATGGACAGAGGAGCCTGGTGGGCTATAGCCCATAAGGTCATAAAGAGTCAGACGCGGCTGAGCAACAGCGTCAGTTCTGACGCCGTGCAGCCAGGCTGAGAGTCCGGGGGTCAGCGTCCATGCCCGGGGCCCCTGTGTCAGCATGCTTCTCCATCGCTTCCTTGCCTTGTGACCTGGGACAGTTCATCCAGCTGCTCTTAACTCTCCTCTCCTGTCAAATGGGGGCAGGAGAAACAGGCCACACGGGGTGACCGTGTGGCTGAAACAATCCACGAAACTGTGGGCATGGAACCCGGCTCATGACACAGCGTACAGCAGGTGCTACCTGGCCGCTTCCACACAACCCGCTCAACCAGCGGTCTCTGTGTACGTCCCCACAAGCCTGTGGTCCCTCTGGGGACTCAGCCTTTCACCCACACGCCCTCAGCACGGCCTCCTGAGCCGGCTGTCCGGCAGCTCTGCTACATCAAAGCTTTATTGCTATTCTTTCCTTCCAGCGATTCCTTTCTGCATGTTTTCTAAAGATCCTGTGAAACGGGACGAACTTTTGTGTGTGTGGAAGGTTCAGAATCCACCAGGCATCTCTGAGGATGTTTTGGCCGCCTGGTCCTGCCTCTCCCGTCGGACGCCAGCTCTGCACGTGGACTGGCCTCTTCTTTAAAGACACGGAGCACGGAGGTTGTCTTCTCCAGATGATCTTCTCCGAGTAAGGAAATGACTCAGAATGAAAGTGTGAGCAGACAGCACACGACGGCCATCGGAACCGCAATCATCCTGCTGCCAGAGGCAGGTTTTGGTTTCTCTTCTCCCGTGACTCACTTCCTGCAACGCGGTGGGTCTCCAGCCTCGCTGCGCACCTTGCAAATCTCAGCCCTGCCTCAGCTCTGACCCAGATTTCCGTACGAGAGATGTATTTCTTTCTCTGCTCAGATCACGCCGCTGCTCTTTGAAAATCCCGGCCACCTTCTCCTTCCCCTTTCCAGAGTCTAGCACCCCCTGCGCCGGCCTGGGTCACACGTCCTGCAGGTGCAGGTTCGGGCCTGGGACGCTCCAGACTCTATCCTGGGGGTCCCTCCCTGCCCACCGCCCCCTGCCTGCCACCTGGCTCACCCTGGCCCAGAGGCCTCCCTGGACCTCCCGTCTGCGCTCCCCACACTGGAGGCTCCTTGCACGAGGCTTGGCACACAGTAGAGGCTTAATAAATCTGCGGAATAAATACATACACAAACCAACCTGATCTAAAGTTAAAAATTCACTTTATTCACTGTTTAATAGGGATCTTTTTTAAATGGGTAGAGGCCGTCCCAGCAGAGCAACGCTGGGCCCTGTGGCTCCAGCTCTAGTTGAGGATTCCCCACACCGTATCCACACTGCCGGCCCCATCTCACATGCCTGCCATGCGCGAGGGTTCCAAATTGCTCCACCTCCTTCCCAGACCTTGTCATTTTCTGGTTTTGCTTGTTCGCTTCTTCGTGTTTATAGTAGCCATCCCAAGAGATGTGAGGTGGAGAAATGTTTCTTTGAAAATCAGGAAACACTTGATGACTTCAGAGACGGAGAAGAAGGCGAGAACTGGGCCCGCAGCGGGTTCGTTCTGCGGCCACCCTGCTCTGTGCTCCACCGAGATCTCAGACAGCTTCCATGCCTAAGCCTCTTTTTCACTGGAACCGTTGGCCAGAAGACACGTGTCCTGAGGGTGGTCGGAGAAGCCACTCCTGGAAGCAGAGCCTAGAGGCCCCCATGCGCAGCCTCGGGCACGGGACCCCCGGGAGCCTGAGTCAGAGTGGGACGGGCTGCCGTCCCCGGGAGCGCTCCGGCCTCAGCTGGAGGCTCAGCCCTGCTGCCCTTCTGTCGGGGAAACTCGAACCCATCACCTGGTGGGGCCCACATCTCCATCCAGAAAGGCTGATGACCGTTCACTGGAAGGACGGCTGGGAGGGCGGCCAGCCCCCCAGGACCACGTCCTGACCCGTGCACATGGGACGCCTGGGGTCTTCAGTGCAGCCCTGCCGAGCAGCCGTCTGCCGACTGCGGTCAGAAAACGGGAGACCGGGCAGCAGGGAGGCGCCGGCCCTTTTCACACCCTCCCCCGCCCCCGCCTGGTTCCCAGGCTGACACCCCGAGTTCACCCGCCCCGCCGCCTCCCCAGGCACGCCCCGCCCCAGGCTGGGCCATCCGGGACTTGATGGGAGCTTCCCTCCGTCAGTCCAGCCCCTGGACAAGCGGCACAGATGGTTTCCACGCTCACATTCGAACGGGACAGGTTGCTTAACGCGCCAGTCTTTGTCCTGTGACTCACTTTACCTCTTCAGCCTGTAGAGGAGAGCAGAGTGGAGACCATGCTCCAGGGCACTCCTCGTCCCGCGTGAGGCTCAGAGGGCGGAGGACAGAGATGTGAGTGTGCTGCACAGGGCGTGGGAGACGGAGGGGGAGAGGGTGCCAGGCCCGACCCCGGAGGCCCTGCACAGCCCTGCACGGCCTCCTGGCGTGCTCCCAGCCGCCTGGCCCGTACCCGGCCTCCTGGCGTGCTCCCAGCCGCCTGGCCCGTACCCGGCCTCCTGGCGTGCCCCCGGCCGCCTGGCCCGTACCCGGCCTCCTGGCGTGCCCCCGGCCGCCTGGCCCGTACCCGGCCTCCTGGCGTGCTCCCGGCCACCTGGCCCGTACCCGGCCTCCTGGCATGCTCCCAGCCACCTGGCCCGTACCTGGCCTCCTGGCGTGCCCCCGGCCGCCTGGCCCGTACCCGGCCTCCTGGCTGTCCGCTGCACCATCACAGCGCCCGCCTGACCACCGAGAGGTGCAGGAGGGGCCTCCCCAGGCTGCCGCTGTGTCTGGATGGTTAAATCCTCGTCCACCTCAGAATTCTAACAGCTGCCCGAAGGCTGCATTCTGCTCACAGAAGGCTTCTGTTGAACTCACAAGTAATTTTTAATTTGCCTTATACTATATGTAGTTCAGGAGACCCAAGACTCTTCATTTTTAAAAGTCTAGGTTTTGAAAACTGGCAGAGCTGCCAGCCCTGGGCACAGACCCCCCCCGCCCGCAGGCCTTGGTGGGTGGGGGTGGAGCCCCGCCCTGGAGTGGACGTCCCTGCCAGTCCGTCCCGGCCGCTAGGTGGCCCCCTTGGTCCCTGCGAGCAGCTATGCCTTCGTGGACTCCGGTCTGCACCTCCCTGCCGCTGCGTGTGTCTCAGTCCTGTCCGACACCGTAGATGGCAGCCCCCCAGACCCCTCTGTCCCTGGGACTCTCCAGGCAAGAACACTGGAGTGGGTTGCCATTTCCTTCTCCAGGGGATCTTCCCGACCCAGGGATCAAACCCAGGTCTGCCGCATTGCAGGCAGATTCTTTGCCAACTGAGCTCTGAGCAGTAGGCTCACTGACCTACCCATCACCCTAAAGCACGGACCACCTGGGAAGCCCCACCTACACCTCACTGAGTTTCAAACGCATTTTTCAGTTTCCCTTCTTCGGTCACCATGATGGTTACTTGTCTGTGTCTACACGGCCAGACCTTGGTGCCCAGGGACTCACCAGACCCTAACCCAGGCACTGTGTGGAGGCTTTTCTGGACGGGTCAGCGTCTGCATCGGCTGCCTGTGAGGAGAGGAGCTACCTCACCCTTCCTGACAGGGTGGGCCTTGTCCGATCAGGAGGGGGCCTTAGAGGCAGATCCCTGGGTTTCCCGGGGAGAAGGAGGCGTCCTGCGCTCAGACCTGAAGGCAGAAACCCGCCGGAGCTTGCAGCCCGCGGGCGTAGGAGTCAGGCCCTTTAAACGAATCCCTGCACCTGTGTGCACACCTGCGTGCTCCTCGGAGAGGAGAGCTCTCCTCCCCTCTTGCTCTCCCCTTCCTGTTCCCACAGCAGTGATTTCAGCTCGGCTGTCAGGGCAGGTCGTCTGAAGTTCTGCTCTTAGCGCTTTATTTCCGTTTCCACCGCCCCCGTCTCCTGGTGCACCTCTCCTCCACGCTCTCAGCGTCAGCTTCACCTGGGCCTCCGTTCCCCCCATCCACAGTGCCCTCCTGTCCTCTGAGGTCCTCGCTTCTCCCCGACACACGCCACCCCCTCGCCGGCTTTGCTCTGCCATCTTCCCGTGCCTGCATTAGGGACGATCAGGAGTCCCCAGAGCGCGTGCATCTGGTTTCCGTTCGACGCGAAACTGAACATTTCTTGGTTAGATTCAGCTCCTATCAGATCAGGCTGTGTGTTCACATGGGGGTTCAGCGCATAGGACAGATTTGTTTTCCAGTTCAGTTCAGTTCAGTCGCTCAGTCGTGTCCGACTCTTTGTGACCCCATGGACTGCAGCACGCCAGGCCTCCCTGTCCATCACCAGCCCCTGGAGTTTACTCAAACTCATGTCCATTGAGTCAGTGATGCCATCCAGCCATCTCATCCTCTGTCGTCCCCTTCTTCTCCCACCGTCAATCCCTCCCAGCATCAGGGTCTTTTCCAGTGAGTCAGCTCTTCGCATCAGGTGGACAGAGTACTGGAGCTTCAGCTTCAGCATCAGTCCTTCCAATGAACACCCAGGACTGATCTCCTTCAGGATGGGCTGCTTGGAGCTCCTTGCAGTCAAAGGGACTCAAGCCCAGGGGGCTTGTCTCCCACCTCTGGACAAAAGCCCAAACCGCTCTAGCAGCTGTGTGCTCATACGACCAGTTCTTCCCTCAGTGAGAAAACAGGGGCCAGGTCTCAGCACACCCGACCCCGGTCCAACACCGGCCTGAAACTCAGCCCCCAGGTCTCAGCTGCAGCTCTTGGTTAGTCTCGTTACTGTTGTTTTTGAGTCACTCAGTTGAGTTAGACTCTTCCTGACCCCATGGACTGCAGCACACAAGCCTCCTCTGTATTCCACTTTCTCCCAGAATTTGCTCAGATCCGTGTCCGCTGAGTTAATGATGCCATCCAACTTCCTCATCCTTTGCTGCCCCCTTCTCCTTCTGCCCTCACTCTTTCCCAGCATCGGGGTCTTTTCTAACGAGCCAGCTCTTTGTGTCAGGTGGCCAGAGTTTTGGAGTTTCAGCTTCAGCATCAGTCCTTCCAATGGCTATTCAGGGTTGATTTCTTTTAGGATTGTGTGAGTTGATCTCCTTGCACTACAAGTTAAAACTCAACAAATATATTTAATTATAACACTTATTTTCAAATTTAAAATACAGGCAAAAAAAACCACAAAACACCTCTTTTTAAGCCTGAACAGAAACCTGGGGTGTGAACACACTCACCATATACTAGAGAAAATACATGCATTTTACAGAAATAATTCCTCCAAGCAGCCTCGAGCTCAGCTCAGGGGGAGCTGCAGGCACACCGTTCTGGTTTCTACCTTGAATTTCAGTGTCGAGTGGGAGAAACTCTAGAACTCTCTCATGACTCACTTACCTCATTTTTACTAGAACTCTGATGCTATCACACTTTTATTTACTAAGAACCCCCCCCCAATCCTGCTGCATCATAACAAGCCTGCAAGCAATTAGAGCTTTAATTTACTCTAAAATATTTAGTTTGATTCCAAACACCAGCATCATAAAATCTGAAGCGCTGTCTGCCTAGGAAAAACGCACTGGCTGTGACTCCTGCCAACACGAAGGCAGACACTGTTAAGATAAAGGAAGAAAACAGCAAAAATGAGGCATCAAAATTCCCTGGAAACTGTGGACTCAGCCATGGCGTTACTTGAAAGTTAAATTCCCAACCTGACATTTAAGGGGAGTGTGTGGGGAGAGCTGGTGAAGAGAGCCGGTTCATCAACAGAGAGGCAGACGAAGGGACCCTGCCGTCCTCCGTGGGCGAGAGACAGGAGGGGGCATCCTGCAGATTTTGATGGGGGAGGAAGGTCTCCCAGCATCCTTGCCGACTCACACCAGACCGCGGGAGGGAAGGGCCTTCCTGGGCACTGGCAACGGGGGCCGCTCCCCTCCGGGCCCTGCTCTAGTAACCATGGTAACCGTCACCGGCCTGTGGAAACCTCGGTACCCGAGTTCCTGGCAAGCATCTGGCAGCGTCCCTGCTTCAGCTGTAAACCATCAGCAGACCCCTTCTCCACCCAGGGCTGGCACACAGGGTGTGAACGCCACCAGGGGAGAGCGCAGGAAGCCCAGCTCTGACTTAACAGGAGGCTCATCACGATTCCCATGCAGAGGGCTCTGCGTCTGCTCCTCCCGGCCCCTGAGCCCGCTGCCACACTCAGCTTGGGTCCCATGGGACAAATGAGGGGTGCTGAGACCCGCACCTTCCTGCCAAGACAAATTGGAACAGCAATGCTGGCATTTCCACTTCAGTTTAGTCACGTCCGACTCTGCAGCCCCAAGGACCGCAGCACGCCAGGCTTCCCTGTCCATCACCAACTCCGGGAGTCCACCCAAACCCATGTCCATCGAGTCGATGATGCCATCCAACCATCTCATCCTCTGTCGTCCCTTTCTCCTCCCGCCTTCAGTCTTTCCCAGCATCAGGGTCTTTTCAAATGAATCAGTTCTTCACATCAGGTGGCCACAGTATTGGAGTTTCAGCTTCAGCATCAGTCCTTCCAATGAACACCCAGGACTGATCTCCTTTAGGATGGACTGCAAAGAGTCTTCTCCAACACCACTGTTCAAAAGCATCAATTCTTCAGCACTCAACTTTCTTTATAGTCCAACTCTCACATCCATACATGACCACTGGAAAAACCATAGCCTTGAAAAGCTGGCCTTTTCGGTGGGACCATAGTGTTCATGGAGAGAAGTGTGAGACCCAAGTGCCGACCGCACACCAGGCTTCCTGGGCGCGGGGTGCAGACTTGGAAACACGGCCAAGGACCACTCCCTGGGAAGGCCAGGCTGCCGGCCGCCACTGACAGCATCTCCAGGGCGCCCGCGCGTCCCCCACTGACCTCGCGGGCAGATGGGGCGGGGTTGCCCTCTGAGATGCTGGGGCCTCTCTCCTGGACGTCCCGTAAACGCAGACTGTGACCAGCAGGTGGCAGCCGCGTCCCGTCCGGAGGTCCGCCCCCACGTCGCCTGCGAAGTCAGGCCCCTTGAAATTGTGGTGTGCGATCGGTCATTGTGTCCAACTGAGTCAGTCCCTAGGCAGCAGTCCGGGGTCCCCAAGGAGGAGACAGAGATCTGGGGCCCTCGGGGAGGGGAGAGGGGTCCAGAATTCTCAAGGACGAAGAAGGGACATTTTTTTTTTTCTACATTCCTTAGTCTTCATCACATAAAACATTCTTTTCTTTATGCCCGGAGCTGATGATTACACAAAACAACTTAGCTTAAACTCTGTTCTAAGTATCATATAACAATGTACCCTGCTCCAGGACATGTTTCTCCTTAAGAGAACCTTTCATCTACTCCTGTGATCTTAAGACGTATGTTGTGGGAGTGGGTCTGATAAAAGTATGTAAGGCCTCGCTGAAGGCAGGAGGAGACGGGGATGAGATGGTTGGATGGCATCAACGACTCAATGGACATGAGTTTAAGCAAGCTCCGGGAGTTGGTGATGGACAGGGAGGCCTGGCGTGCTGCAGTCCTTGGGGTCGTAAAGAGTCAGACACGACTGAGCGACTGAACTGAAGACTACCGAGGGGGCACTCTCCTTCCCCCTTCTGATGTGTCAGAACCTTTCTCTGTCCCTTTTCACACTTAACTCCGCTACACAAAGGCTTTTGAGTGACCAAGCCTGGTCCTGAAGCTAAATCTTCTTCAGAGATCACGAATCTGACACCGCTCACCGTAAACTATCACAGCTCTTGGGGACCCCATAGACGGCAGCCCTCCAGGCTCCTCTGTCCCTGGGATTCTCCAGGCAAGAATACTGAGTGGGTTGCCATTTCCTCCTCCAGGGGATCTTCCTGCTCCAGGGATAGAAACTGCATCTCCTGCATTGCAGGCAGATCCTTTTCCATCTGAGCCACCAGGGAAGCCCCCAGATGTGGTGCTCAGATGATTTAGAGTGACTGGCTCCGGATGCTGTGCTGGTCATCACAGCAAGTGTGGGAGGAGGCCGTGGGTAGGCAGAGGGCCCCGGGCCGACCCGCCTCTCAGAGGCTGAGCTGAGACTGTTACCAAGCTTGCACTGTGCTCTTTTTACTGCAGCTGAGCATTTCTTTAACACATACAATCTTTGCCCTTGTTTTTTAAAGCAAATGGTACTTCTTTCCATTGACATCCATTTCCCCAGTGCCTCCTCTCCCCTCCCACAGAGTAATGGTCCATCGTGACACAATTACATAAGTGTGTTCACTGTTATTACATGTGTGTGGACACATGGCTACTCATGGGACACATTTCTCCAGCCTTCCTTTCCCCTGTTGGAAGCACAGGACCACATCGAGGCCAGTAGGTTGGGAGAAGTGATTTCTATGACTTTCACGCTGTGTCATTAAATAAAAGGCTACCTGTTTCCCCCTCTCCTTTTTTCTGTTAGCTGGAATAAAAATGTGATGGAGGGAGCTATAGCAGCCGCCTTGCATCACGAGGACAGACTGACATTGAGGACAACAGTGCCCTGCTGGTGGTCTGGAAGGTCCACCTGGACTCTAATATAAGAAAGAAATAAACGAAGGATTAGAGGGCTTCCCTGGGGGCTCAGTGGTAGAGAATCTTCCTGCCAATGCAGGAGACGTGGGTTCGATCCCTGATCTGGGAAGATTGCACATGCCGCAGAGCAACTCAACCCTTCTGCCACAACTGCTGAGCCTCTGCTTTGGAGCCTGCGCTCCATAAGAAGTGAAGCCACTGCAGTGAGAAGCCCCTACTCACCACAACTAGAGAAAATCCCACACAGCAATGAAGACCCAGCTACAAACACAACTATTTAAAAGACAAAAGGGAATAGAAAAGACACAGCTCTTACTGCTAGCTAGCTCTATGATGGATTTACCTAAAAACATCAGGGAAATGACTGTATTAGCAAATGCAACTCTAGGAAGAATGTGAGAAAGCAATCTGGCAATTTTCGGTGAGTTGCAAAATCATAACAGGAAAATACAAGCCCCAGCTGCCCGGTCTGAGCGCTGGTTCTGTAGCCTCCCCGCGTGGAAAGTCCCTGAGCTCGAGGCTCCCTCGGGGCAGCAGGCACCACGCGGGAGGAGGTGCTGCGATTCCGGTAGGCCGACCGTACACGTGAAGCCCTGACTCTCCCTGCACTTGTGAGGGAGGCTGCAGGCTGCTGATCAGACAGCAGGGGCCTCTGCAGCCTCCAGCCAGCGATCCCCTGCTGTTGCAAAGAGGTGGGCAAATGGGGCCCCGCCTCCCCTGGCCCCGTCAGAGATGCTTCTGCGGCCACAGCCACCGCCCACCACCCGGAGGTCCCCGGGAGAAGAGGGTGCCCTCTGCATTGAGCCCAGAAGTGGCCCAGGTTTGGGGGAATCCCCCCTGTGGAGCTGGAGGGTGGGGCTGGGGAAGCAGGACCACCCCTTCCCCCAGGGCAGGATGGAGGGGGCAGGTGACCAGTGGAGGCTTCCGAAGGAGGCCCGTCTGCAGGGGGTGCCTCAGCGCAGGCCAGCGGGCAGGGGTGTCCAGCCAGGACCACAGCACCGTCGTTGTCCGCATCTAGCGGGGAGCACAGCTGAAAACTGAAGCCCGCAGTGGGAATGACTGCCCAGGATGCACCTTACCAGGGAGGAGGGACCACCCAGAAATGAGTGCTCACATTTGAAATCAACTCGGGTGTGAAGAGCCGCTCTGCCTCCAGAAACCTAGTCGTTATGGGCTAGTTGGACTTGTGACCTCCAGATTAACACACTGGGGTCCTGACCCCTCTTCCTTAGAATGTGACTATGAGCTAAGTCACTCAGTCATGTCCGACTCTCTGTGACCCCGTGGACTGTAGCCCACCAGGCTCCTCTGTCCGTGGGATTCCCAGGCAAGAATACTGGCGTGGGTTGCCATGCCCTTCTCCAGGGGATCTTCCTGACCCAGGGATGGAACCTGCATCTCTTATGTCTCCTGCATTGGCAGGCGAGTTCTTTACCACTAATGCCACCTGGGAAGCCCAGATTTGGAGAGAGGAGCTTCACGAGCTGATTAAGTTAAAAACAATACCGTTCGGGTGGCCCTAATGTGACTTATGTGGCCTTATGTGACTGGTGTCCCTATAAGAAGAGGAGATTAGGACACACACACTGCCCCCCAGAAGCACGGCCAGCGAGGACACAGGAGTGAGACGGCCGTCTGCAAGCCAGCGAGAGGCCTGGGGAAGAGCCAGCTCCGCAGCACCAGAGCCTCAGACACGAGAAGTCAGCTTCTGCTGGCCAAGCGGCCTGGTCTGGGGCACTTTGCTTCAGCAGGCCTCCCAACGAGACACACCAGTAGACTGTGCCCATGCACACACGCTGTATCTTTTAGACCAGACTGTCCTGATACCCCCCAGAATGCCCAGAACCGGCACACTGGAGGAAATCTTGCAAAGATTTTAAAACATTATACTTTCCTGGCCTCATTTAAGAGCTAGCCTCTCGTCATCAGAAGAAAATCAGGGTACAATTTGGAAGATAACGCTTCAGTGCCTGAATTTTCACCTTTGCTGACATATCATATATACATATACATACATATATATATATATGTAAATCTCAATTATCCAGAAGTAATTGCTCAAGACCATCTCATTTACTTTGTAGCGAAAACCAAGAAAAATTATCTTCTGGTCAGTGTATATTAAAAACACATACATATGCCTATGCAAGAAATTATGCATGTGCATGTGATTAATTTATTACCAACAGCCTGGCAGGCACGAACCCACTGTGCCTCCAAGTACAGGCAGCTGATCCCCAAACACGGTGGAACAGTGTTTGCAGAGATTCAGGGGAGAGGCGAAAAGACCTGACTGTGAGCGAAGACAGGAGAAACAGGAGAAAAGACCCAGGTGCCACAAAGTCCAGTCTGGGGTCATGTAATGCAGAGCAGAGACATGGGAGTCCCAGGTGGACCGGGAGTATCCGCCTCTGAGCACCAAATGGTTGTTGATACACCTGTTCTGATGCCCAAGGCAGCAAGAAAAAGGATCCCATTTGTTTAATGAAACAAAGTACATAGCAAGTTTGCAAAATGTCTTTATTCTTTATGGCTGAAATCTGAGAAGAGTTATTGCGTAAAGAGGCAGGCTTCACCCCTCGGGGGCCAGGTGCAGAGGGGCTGTGAGAAGCTTCTGTGCGGGTTTAGAAACACACTTCCCCAGATCTCATCAGGGCTCTGGTCAGACTGAAAGAAGCATCTGAGTGACACCTCCTCTGCTTTGATTTCTAGAGTCACATGCTAACAGATTTGAAAGACATGGGACTGCTGAACACCTGGGTCTCCCGTCAGAACCCTGAGACTGGAAGACGATTCCTACTTCACCCACAGAACAGTTTTATTTTGCAAAGTGAAATCCATGTTTTAAAAATACAGACTTTGGATCTTAAGAAATCCCATTGAATGGCATATAGAGACACAGCTGAGGCTTGCAAGAACAGGAGGAAGTTTCAAATAACATGCTGGTCAGCATTAACCATGTCAGTATCTTTGCAGTTCATGTCAGGACCTTTCTAATACACATTTGTAGGGGGTGGGGCAGGGAGGTTGTTTATTTTTGGCCATGCAGCTTGGGGAATCTTGGTTCCCCTATCAGGGATCAAACCAAGGTTCTCAGCAGTGAAAACAGTGCTAACCACTGGACCACCACAGATCCCCGCATTTGTGTTTCCATAAGATGTGTTGATACTTTCCCACTTTGTTGGCGGTGGTGGTGTTCAGTCACTCAGTAGTGTCCGACTCTTTGCAACCCCATGGACTGCAGCACGCCAGGCCTTCCTTTCCATCACCAACTCCCGGAGCTTGCTCAAACTCATGCCCATCAAGTCGGTGATGCCATCCCACCATCTCATCCTCTGTCATCCCCTTCTCCTCCTGCCTTCAGTCTTTCCCAGCATCATGGTCTTTTCCAATGAGTCGGCTCTTTCCATCAGGTGGCCAAAATATTAAAACACTTTCAAAATTTGAGTCCTATGAACTTTCTATGAAGTCAGAGAGAGTTGTTAAAATCTGATTTTGCAGTTAACTTCAGACTTCAGGTAACACTTTATAGCAGCAGAAACCTACATGACCCTAGTTCTCTGCCAGCTAATTTGAAGCTCGTCACGACCAGACTCCACACGTCTCTCTCTAACACCGCAATGGAAAGGAACAAAACCCCTTTCATTATTGTCTCAGTAGTTTCCTGGTTGTTTTTTTTTTTTAAGTATTCTAAACAATTTAATTTTTTAAAACTAATTTTTAAAAAAATTTAAACAACTAACTCAAACTGGAGTTTGCCTGGTAGCTCAGTTGGTAAAGAATCCGCCTGCAATGCAGGAGACCCCAGTTCGATTCCTGGGTCGGGAAGATCCCCTGGAGAAGGGAAAGGCTACCCACTCCAGTATTCTGGCCTGGAGAATTCCATGGACTGCATAGTCCATGGGGTCACAAAGAGTCGGACACAACTGAGCAACTTGCACTCTTGCCTGTCCTAGGAGCCCCAATTTTATTATGTTTTGTTAAACAAGTGTTTATTAAGCACCTTCGTCTGATTTTTAGAAGATGGCCATCGTGGAGAGAGATACAGCACACTGTACCTCCTGGCGTCCGTGACGACCGCAGCTGCCTGACCCCTGGGCCGGCGTCACCAGCACTTACGCAGCCACCTCTCTGGTCTCGGAGCTTGTTTTTCCTTCTGCCCTTTTACAATCTCATGCAAGTTGAGTGCATCACAAGGAAATGAGAAAAAGCTCAAGCCAGCCCGTTTTGCTGCTCTGATGACCAACAGTATCCATGGGGATGGAAAAATGTTTAATCTTTTGCCTAAATGAGTTATGTGAGGGCTTTTGATGGTTGTTCCTGTTTCCTTTTGTTTTTAAGTCGTGGGATATTTTGCAATGACCAGAAATTGCGGTTGAAGGCTTCCTTGCGAACATTCCTGAAAGTGTTCCCGCTTGTAAGCAGTTCCCTTTCATCCAGCGCTTCCCAAAGCCTGCTTTGTGGAATGCCAGCCATCAGGGACAGGGGTGCAGGGCATCCCCGGTCAGGTGAGCTGGGGGTGCTCCCTGTGGGAACCCCCCGGCACCCGGGGCACCCGCGGCCCTGATCCTGCAGGAAAGACCCCGCTCGCTTTTGCTTCATTTCCACGGGCCCCGTGCGTTTCCATCCTGTCTGCGCCGAGCCTGGGGGGCGTCACATGGTGAAGGAGGATGGGTTGTCGTTGTCCGCGGTCTCGCTGTTCTGCCGGGAGGTGAAGGTGTCCGAGTGCAGCCGGGAGCAGGAGAAGCCCGGCGCCTTCTGCTTCCGCCTCACGCACCACAGGTCCTTCATGATCTTCAGAAAGTAGCTCCGAAACTTCTGGCCGATGAAGGCGTAGAGCACGGGGTTGAGGCAGCAGTGCAGGAAGGCCAGCACCTCGGTGACGTTCCTGGCGTAGCCCAGCAGCTTCTCGCCGCTGCATGAGCGGTCTGTCCGGCCCAGGTTGACGGCGGTCACCAGGAGCACCATGTTGTGCGGGATCTGGCAGGCCAGAAACACGAGGACCACCGCGATGATGACGCGGATGGCCCTGTGCCTTTTCGAGTTCTGCGCCTGGACTAAGGTCTTGACAATGAACGCGTAGCAGAAGATCATGAACACCAGCGGGACGAAGAAGCCGAAGAGGAGCTGCAGCCCCAGCATCAGCAGCTTCCAGCGGATGGGCTCGGACACGGCGTGGTACCGGGGCTCGCACACGTCGCCGCCCTGAAGCTTGTACTTCTGGTTGAACGTGAAGGTCGAGCTGGAGATGAGGACGGACACCACCCACACCGCCAAGCAGATCAGCTTGTGGTGCGCCAAGGCTCTGGAGCGGAGCCGGAAGGACTTGGTGGCCTGCACGATGGCGATGTAGCGGTCCAGGCTGATGCAGGCCAGCAGCAGCATGCCGCAGTTGAAGTTGACGGCGTAGATGCCCCGGGTCAGTTTGCAGATGGTGTTGCTGAAAATCCACTCACCAGTGGCGTGGTTGACAGCCCAGAAGGGGAGGGTGAGGACAAAGAGTATGTCCGCCACGGCCATGTTCAAGAGATAAACGTCCGTCATAGATTTGGCTTTCTTATAAAAGGCAAAGGTGACAACCACCAGAATATTGCCCAGGAGACCACAGACGCATATCAAGGAGTAAGCTACCGGCACGAAGAGCCCAGAGAAACTTCTGACCTCCTGCAGGGAGCACAGAAAGCTGTCATCATCCAGTAAGTAATCCGAACTGTTAGCTAATCCAAAGTAGTCCTCATTTGAATCGTAGATGTTGGTGGAATTCATTGGTTCCTAGAAAGTGAACAAAGACAGAGCCAGCTGGAGTGTAATTTTCTGGGAGTCAACTTGACGGATATTATCCTCCCAGCCAAAATAACAAGGATGCTCACCCCTCTCATCCTGGTGCTCGATCTGGGCAGAAAGGCCAGGCCTCGGACAGAAGGCAGCAGACTTTTCACCTCCTTTGGCTCACAGTGGAGAGAACAGGAGAGACGTGAATCTAAGGAAGAAGGAAAGCAGAATGCAGCACAGTTGCGTATTCTCAGAGAGCCAAAGAGTTAAGGAAATAGAATTCTTCCCATTTCAACACGAGTGCACAGCATGCTATTTTATACAGAAATACTCATTTAGAACTGGTGTCAGTAACCGCTTTCCATGGAAGGCAGACAGTAAATATTCTAGAATCTGTAGGTCATGTAGTCTCTGACATCACTACTCAGGTCTGCTGGTGGAACCTGAAAGCAATTTCAGACAGCTGTGTGAACGAATGGGCAGGCCAGCCGCCGGCCGTGGGCTGTGATAGCCGATCCCCGATCTGGAGTGTAAAAACAGGTGATACCAGCAAAACCAAAGGTTCAATCTGCAGAAAAATATTCTTGAAGAATTCAGTTTAATTACATTCAACAAGATGCCACTGAACAAAACCTGCAGAAGGGTAGATGTTGCTAGGATACTTAGACTTTATAGTCCTTGCTTAAAAATATTATATATAATTTTAAAGACTGCATGGCTTCCCAGGCGGCACTAGTGGTAAAGAACCTGCCTACCAGTGCAGGAGACACAAGAGACCTGGGTTCGATCCCTGGGTCGGGAAGATCCCCTGGAGCAGGGCATGGCAACCCACTCCAGTCTTCTTGCCTGGAGAGCCCCATGGACAGAGGAGCCTGACAGGCTGTGGTCCCTAGGGTCACAAAGAGTCAGACACGACGGAAGGGACTTAGGAGCCACAGATGTATCCAAAATACAGTCTCGTTAGCAACCGCTGATCTGCTGGAGCCAACACACCCTAATCTTCGGAAACCAGGCTTCAGGGAGGGAGGCTCAGGCCGGCGTGGTCAGGGAAGGCTCTGTGACTGCACAGGCCTGGGTCCCTGCAGAACCAGTCCCTGGCAGGTGACCACTCGGGCTGAAAAGGAATGCTGAGCCCTGCGTGTTTCTGAAACCCCTGGCTGGCTGGGTTGGCTTGACCGCTGCTAAACAACCCCAGTGGCACTGAGGATGTGCTGGGGATGCCAAGAGGGGAGCTGCAGGGCTCCAGGCTCAAGGAACTCACCGGGAGGGGGGTGCAGGCTGGAGCGGGGCCTTGCAGGAAGGCCTGTGGAGTCCATCACTTTGAAACAAACAGGCAGAGGGGAAAGAAGGATTTGTTGCTCTTCCCACATGCCCTTATCCATCTTTACCTGGTGTGGTGCCTCGTCCTGGTTTGTTATCCAGCCACAGACGAAACCCTGGATGTCTGAGACTCACGTGGAACAGGCGTTCCCTCTTCTCCTGCAGCTCCCCCCCACTGGTGGCCCAGGAGGCCAGGAAGAACAGAAAGGCCAGCCTTGGAGGCTCAGGTGGAGAAGGAGGACCCTGCCCCGAGCCCATCCGGCTGTGCCTGGCCCATCCTCGGCTATGGAGGCCACACTGATCCTGGGGGAGGGATCCTGTGTACTCAGAGGTCACCCTGGAGGGCTTCCTGCACATGCTTCCTGCATCACGTGACTCTCCCGCTGTGGCTTCCTGACCACACACAGATGGCCTCAGCCCCCTCCTTCTCTGCTGCCCGGAGCCCGAGCCTCTGCACTGCCTGCTCCCCGCTCTGGATGCGAGGCCGCAGGGACGCTCGGCTCCCCTCTGCACTTCTACAACAGCCTGCAGAAGGCGCGCAATCAGAGCTCCCATGTTGCTGAAGCAAATGAGGAGATAAGCAGCCATCAGATCACCAGATTAAATGTATCAGACGAAATATGACCTCAAGATTTGTGCTTCCGGCCATGAGGGATTAGCAGAGACCGCGCGCCCTGCTGCATCGAGCAACCAAGAACGCCCACAAAGTGCATCAAATCACGGCTTTCAGACGCTGGGTGATGGACGGGGACTGTGTTCCCTGCCCGGAGGATGGTGAGGCGGGCAGTGGTCTGAGCTCTGCGCAGCCCCCTGGTTCTCACTGGGAGCCGTTCCCATGTGCAGAGCAGAAGCACAGTCCAGAGAACGGCCTCTTCTCAGCGCTGAGGAGACAGGCCTGAATTCAGGGAGGTGGGCGGATGAGAGAGGGGCCCCCGCACAGACAGACAGGGGCCCGCAGAGCCGTCCTGAGAGCACGGGGCGCACGGCCAGGGGAGAGCCCCCAGAAGGGGTGTGGGGCCGCCCGCAGAGGCCCCGCAGGCTGGAGACAGGCCTCCCGAGGGCAGGGCGGGGCTGCAACAGACAGCTGACGGCCCCCACCGAATTAAACCTTCTGCGTTTATCCCAGCCCAACACTCTCACAGACTTTTTTTTTTCCCCTGTCCTTGTTGAACTGCACTTTGAAAGTGATTATTTTCCAGTGAGAACTATACTCTGCCCCCGTTGTTTACTTCTTCGGGAAAACACTCCTTCATGGCCCTTTCCTTCGGGGCATCCTTCGTTCCAGAAAGAAGCTCAGAGAGCGACAGCCTCTAGGACCACCAGAGCCTCTGGCAGCTGGACGCCAGCTGGGATGGTTCTGAAGCTTTCCTGAGGTGAAGGAGATTACACACCGGCACCCTCGTCTGCAGCCCCGGTTTCCCTGGACTGTGAGACGCTTTCCTCCTCTCTCAAGGGAGGGCACCGGCTGGAGGGCCCAAGCCCCGGGGCCCCCTTTGCCTGGCAAAGCAGTCAGAACTGCTCCTTTCTGCTTCACCCAAAACTCTGTCTCTGCATTTTTGTTCAGCACCAGTGAACAGAGGCTGGTGTTCAGCATTAGCAGCGATCACGACCTTCCGAGTCCTGGGGCCCTGGGAGCATCCTCAGAAGGGAACCGTCTTAGGAGTAACAGGGTTAAGATAAGCCAACCTAAAAGCCTCTCCAGACCCGCCAGGACAGAGCCTGAGAGAAAGTCACAGATGAGCCACCTGACTCCAATCATACGGCTACCTTCAGAATGAATGAATCCCCAAATTAAAGATATATGACAAAGTTCAACCTTCAACATGTGAAATTCATAATGTCAGGTGCCCAACAAAATGTCTAGACCACTGTAGGTTGAATGCTTGCAGCTCCCCACGGTTCACACGCTGAAGCTGAGTCCCCAGGGTGACCGTGCGAGGAGATGAGAGCCCGCCCCCGTCCCCAGGGGATCAGGGCCCTCGTAAGAAGAGAAGCGTATGAGAGCCCACTTCCTCTCCGCTCGCCATCCTGCGCGGACGCCGTGAGAAGATGCAAACCAGGAAGCAGGCTTTCATCAGACCTGGATCCGCTGGGGCTCTGACCTTGGACTTCCCAACCGCTAGAACTGTGAGAAGTAGGACGTTTGTTGTTGAAGCCAGTCGGTCTGCAGTAATTTGTTATTGCAACTCAAACTGACTAAGGCACACACCTTCAAAATGACAGGAAAGTGACTCGTGATCTACACAAAGAAACAGAAAAATGGCAGAGATGATGGAATTAGCAGAAAAAGATGCTCTGGCAGCTACTACAAATACACTATCCGTCTGTTAGTCACTCAGTCGTGTCTGATTCTTTGCGACCCCAAGGTCTGATCCTGGGATAAATGCAATGGGCTTCCCAGGTGGTACTAGTTGTCAAGAACCTGCCTCCCAAAGCAGGAGACATCAGAGACATGAGTTCCATCCCTGGGTCAGGAAGATCCCCTGGAGGAGGACATGGCAACCCACGCCCGTGTTCTTGCCTGGAGAATCCTGTGGACAGAGGAGCCTGGCGGGCTACGGTTCACAGGGTCACAAAGAGTCGGACATGACTGAAGCCTCTTAGCACGCACGCACTATAAACAGACTGCACGTGATCAGGAAGACAGAGGAAAGCATAGACATGATGAGGAACGCCATGAAAGATATAAAAAGACTAAAGAAAGATCCTGAAGATGAAATGCACAATGTGTAGAACAAGATTACACAGACTGGGTGACCTCCCTGCTGGTCCAGGGGTTACGGCTCTGTGCTCCCACTGCAGGGGGCTCAGGTTTGATCCCTGGTCAGGGAACTAGATCTGTAATGCCTCTCAGGTGCAGCAGGAAAAAAAAAAATACACCGATGGGGATTAACATCAGACTGAACTCTGTTGACACGCACAAAGCAATTGTGATTCTATATCCCAGCAACATTTAGAAATTGAAATTGAAAAACAAATTATCATAGCATCAGAAAGCATGAAATCAAATATTTATGGATACATTCCCCCCTTATCCATACCCTGAAAACTATAAAACAACGTGGAGAGAAATTAAATAATCTAAATTAATGGAGATATATATTTAAATCAAACAGTTCAATATGGTTAAAATGTCAGTTCACTCCAAATTGATCTACAGGGACAAACAAACCCAAGTGAAAACAGTGGCAGGGGTGTTTGTAGAAATGGACAAAGTAAATTTAAAATGGTTAAGAAACTCAAGGGATTTAAAATAGCCTAAGCAACTTTGAAAGAGAGAACAAACCTGTAGGACTTACAATACCTGATCTCCAGACTTGCTACAGAGATACAGTAGTCATGAGAGTGGGGTGTGATAAGAGAATAGACCCAAGAAGCAGCCGAACAGAAGAGAGACTGAGTTTTAACTAAAGGTCCAAAGTAATTCAGTAGGAACAACAGTCTGTCCAGTATATAGAACCAGCACGGCTGGATATTCTTGTACGAAAGTTGATCTGTACCCCTTATCTCATACCATAGGCAAAAAAAAAAAAAAAAATCCTCATAGGTTATAGATCTGTATGTGAGAGCCAGAAGCACAAAACACCTAGAAGAAAACACAGTGGATAATTGTCATGCCCTTGAGAATGAAGGCGATCTCTTATATGGATTGCTCAAGGCACGGACTGTTAGAGAACTGATAAATTGTAACTCATCAGAATTTAAGACTTCTGCTCTTTGAAAGACTTCACAAAATGAAAAAGACCACTGAATGGGGCGGGGGGAATGTAAATTTATATCTCATCACTGTAGCCAGCATCTTCAAACACTTACAACTCAATGACAACTCAAGAAGAACCAGGCGTAAGATTTTAAGTCGATTCCCCGAAGAAAACACATGGATGGCAAAAAAACATGAGAAAAGGCACACCAGGTCCCTCATTACTAGGAAAATGCAAATTAAAACTGCAGTAAGAAGTCATTTCACACTCACCAGACTGGCTGAAATCAAAAGGGCAAATGTGGAAGACACAGCCACGGGCGTCCCACCCAAGCGGCGGGGCCGTGATGCCGAGGCCCGCTCTGAGAAAACAGGGCCAGGCCTCTCTGGTCACACACACACACACTCACCACTCGAACCGCGAGGGACCCCTGCGTTCACCCGAGAGAATGAAAATGAAAGGCGTGCAGTCACAGGTTTGCTCTTCACGGCCCAGGCTGGAAGGAACCCCAGTGCCCATCGGCTGGCAAGCAGATATGTAAATGGTGCCCCAGACACACACTGGGCCCCAGTCCATGGGTGGCCAGGGGCTGCTGAGGCCCGCTTCACACACTCAGAGTGCCAGGGCATTTTTCTGGGTGAAGAACTTAAACATGTATGCCCAGGTTCTGCGTTGTTGCATTTATACGGAATTCTAGAAAAGGCCAAACGACGGTGGTGGAAGCCCAGTCGGTGACAGCTGTGGGTGGGGAACGGGGAGAAGGGGCCGGCTGGAATGGCCCAGGGGGCCTTTCTGAGGTGCCCGAGACGCGCCCCGTCAGGATGATGGCCGCTGGCAAAGCCCACTGAAGGCTGGCTTTCAGACTGGGGGCATTTACTGCTATCAGTTATGGCTCAAGCGGCTAATAAAAACAGCTGCACATGGTTCCACATAAACGCACTGATGCTGGCGACAGGTCCCCACTGAGGACAGAGCGGGTTGTGGGAGGTCTGTGGGGAGGAAGGACTAGAGACGACCCCAGAAGGAGGAAGAGGGACAGGTTGAGGTGGGTGGGGGTACAGGTGCTCGGGGAGGGGGCTGAGGCGGAGCAGGAGTGTAGACCCCGTGCTGCGGGGGGGGCCATGCGGGGACCGGGGACCCAGGGGGAGGCCAGACCCGGGGCGTCAACACAGGCCCTGGGTGGGGCACCCTAGCTGGGGCGGGGTCAGTTCCTCGTCCCGTATGCAGATGAAGTGGGCAGCCCAGCTGAAATGCGGCCAGGGAGGCCCCAGCGCACTGGGCCCAGCCAGACCCCCACTTCGGGAAACTACTTTTTAACTGCACTGTGATAGATAATGATGCTATCTATCTGTTATTATTAACAAGGATAACAGTCAGTTCAATCAATGATTGTGAAATGTCTACTGACGCTGAGCATGCAAAGATGCATAGAACGTAAGCTCCAGCTTCAAGAAGCTACCAGGTGAGCAAATCGTTATGAAACGGCAGCACTGGCGGTAATAGCGGAGTGGGCAGGGCAAGAAGGGCTTTCCTCTCAGCGAAGAGAAGGCCCGGGTCGGGAGCGGCTTTGTCGTGGGTGTCGGTAGAGGGTCTGGGCCAGACCTTCAGGCCACTCTCGGGGACACTCCCAGAAGAGACCTTAGAAGCTGGGCCAGAACTATGTCTATTCCTGAGTGAGTGAGTGAAGTGCACGCTCAGCTGCTCAGTCGGGTCCGACTCTCTGTGATCCCACAGACTGCAGCCCACCAGGCTCCTCCGTCCATGGAGTCTCCAGGCAAGAGTACTGGACTGGGTTGCTATGCCCTCCTCCAGGGGATCTTCTCGACCCAGGGATGGAACCTGCATCTCCTGCATTGGCAGAGGGGGTTCGTGACCCCTGCACCATCTGGGAAACCTTGAGACATTATTTTAATTTCCTTTGATTGACCCTTTTTTT